>NC_045439.1:110210651-110383573 GCF_002776525.5 Piliocolobus tephrosceles
GCTAGCCAATTTTCCCAGCACCATTTATTAAATAGGGAATCCTTTCCACATTTCTTGTTTCTCTCAGGTTTGTCAAAGATCAGATGGCTGTAGATGTGTGGTATTATTTCTGAGGACTCTGTTCTGTTCCATTGGTCTATATCTCTGTTTTGGTAGCAGTACCATGCTGTTTTGGTTACTGTAGCCTTGTAGTATAGTTTGAAGTCAGGTAGCGTGACGCCTCCAGCTTTGTTCTTTTGAATTAGGATTGTCTTGGCAATGCGGGCTCTTTTTTGGTTACATATGAACTTTAAAGCAGTTTTATCCAATTCTGTGAAGAAACTCATTGGTAGCTTGATGGGGATGGCATTGAATCTATAAATAACCTTGGGCAGTATGGCCATTTTCACAATATTGATTCTTCCTATCCATGAGCATGGTATGTTCTTCCATTTGTTTGTGTCCTCTTTTATTTCACTGAGCAGTGGTTTGTAGTTCTCCTTGAAGAGGTCCTTTACCTCCCTTGTAAGTTGGATTCCTAGGTTTTTTATTCTCTTTGAAGCAATTGTGAATGGAAGGTCATTCATGATTTGGTTCTCTGTTTGTCTGTTACTGGTGTATAAGAATGCTTGTGATTTTTGCACATTAATTTTGTATCCTGAGACTTTGCTGAAGTTGCTTATCAGCTTAAGGAGCTTTTGGGCTGAGACAATGGGGTTTTCTAAATACAGAATCATGTCATCTGCAAACAGGGACATTTTGACTTCTTTTCCTAACTGAATACCCTTGATTTCTTTCTCTTGCCTGATTGCCCTAGCCAGAACTTCCAACACTGTGTTGAATAGGAGTGGTGAGAGAGGGCATCCCTGTCTTGTGCCAGTTTTCAAAGGGAATTTTTCCAGTTTTTGCCCATTCAGTATGATATTGGCTGTGGGTTTGTCATAAATAGCTCTTATTATTTTGAGGTACGTTCCATCAATACCGAATTTTTTGAGCGTTTTTAGCATGAAGGGCTGTTGAGTTTTGTCAAAGGCCTTTTCTACATCTATTGAGATAATCATGTGGTTCTTGTCTTTGGTTCTGTTTATATGTTGGATTACGTTTATTGATTTGCGAATGTTGAACCAGCCTTGCATCCCAGGGATGAAGCCCACTTGATCATGGTGGATAAGCTTTTTGATGTGCTGCTGAATCCGGTTTGCCAGTATTTTATTGAGGATTTTTGCATCGATGTTCATCAGGGATATTGGTCTAAAATTCTCTTTTGTTGTTGTGTCTCTGCCAGGCTTTGGTATCAGGATGATGTTGGCCTCATAAAATGAGTTAGGGAGGATTCCCTCTTTTTCTATTGATTGGAATAGTTTCAGAAGGAATGGTACCAGCTCCTCTTTGTACCTCTGGTAGAATTCAGCTGTGAATCCATCTGGTCCTGGACTTTTTTTGCTTGGTAGGCTATTAATTATTGCCTCAATGTCAGAGCCTGCTATTGGTCTATTCAGAAATTCAACTTCTTCCTGGTTTAGTCTTGGAAGAGTGTAAGTGTCCAGGAAATTATCCATTTCTTCTAGATTTTCTAGTTGATTTGCGTAGAGGTTTTTATAGTATTCTCTGATGGTAGTTTGTATTTCTGTGCGGTCGGTGGTGATATCCCCTTTATCATTTTTTATTGCATCTATTTGATTCTTCTCTCTTTTCTTCTTTATTAGTCTTGCTAGTGGTCTGTCAATTTTGTTGATCTTTTCAAAAAACCAACTCCTGGATTCATTGATTTTTTGGAGGGTTTTTTGTGTCTCTATCTCCTTCAGTTCTGCTCTGATCTTAGTTATTTCTTGCCTTCTGCTAGCTTTTGAATGTGTTTGCTCTTGCTTCTCTAGTTCTTTTAATTGTGATGTTAGAGTGTCCATTTTGGATCTTTCTAGCTTTCTCTTGTGGGCATTTAGTGCTATAAATTTCCCTCTACACACTGCTTTAAATGTGTCCCAGAGATTGTGGTATGTTGTGTCTTTGTTCTCATTGGTTTCAAAGAACATCTTTATTTCTGCCTTCATTTCGTTATGTACCCCGTAGTCATTCAGGAGCAGGTTGTTCAGTTTCCATGTAGTTGAGCAGTTTTGATTGAGTTTCTTAGTCCTGAGTTCTAGTTTGATTGCACTGTGGTCTGAGAGACAGTTTGTTATAATTTCTGTTCTTGTACATTTGCTGAGGAGTGCTTTACTTCCAATTATGTGGTCAATTTTGGAATAAGTGTGATGTGGTGCTGAAAAGAATGTATATTCTGTTGATTTGGGGTGGAGAGTTCTGTAGATGTCTATTAGGTCTGCTTGGTGCAGAGTTGAGTTCAATTCCTGGATATCCTTGTTAACTTTCTGTCTCGTTGATCTGTCTAATGTTGACAGTGGGGTGATGAAGTCTCCCATTATTATTGTATGGGAGTCTAAATCTCTTTGTAAGTCTCTAAGGACTTGCTTTATGAATCTGGGTGCTCCTGTATTGGGTGCATATATATTTAGGATAGTTATCTCTTCCTGATGAATTGATCCCTTTACCATTATGTAATGTCCTTCTTTGTCTCTTTTGATCTTTGATGGTTTAAAGTCTGTTTTATCAGAGACTAGGATTGCAACCCCTGCGTTTTTTTGTTCTCCATTTGCTTGGTAGATCTTCCTCCATCCCTTTATTTTGAGCCTATATATGTCTCTGCGTGTGAGATGGGTTTCCTGAATACAGCAGACTGATGGGTCTTGACTCTTTATCCAGTTTGCCAGTCTGTGTCTTTTAATTGGAGCATTTAGTCTATTTACATTTAAGGTTAATATTGTTATGTGTGAACTTAATCCTGCCATTATGATATGAACTGGTTATTTTGCTCGTTAGTTGATGCAGTTTCTTCCTAGCCTCGATGGTCTTTACATTTTGGCATGTTTTTGCAATGGCTGGTACCGGTTGTTCCTTTCCATGTTTAGTGCTTCCTTCAGGGTCTCTTGTAAGGCAGGCCTGGTGGTGACAAAATCTCTAAGCATTTGCTTATCTGTAAAGGATTTTATTTCTCCTTCACTTATGAAACTTAGTTTGGCTGGATATGAAATTCTGGGTTGAAAATTCTTTTCTTTAAGAATGTTGAATATTGGCCCCCACTCTCTTCTGGCTTGTAGAGTTTCTGCTGAGAGGTCTGCTTTAGTCTGATGGGCTTCCCTTTGTGGGTAACCCGACCTTTCTCTCTGGCTGCCCTTAAGATTTTTTCTTTCATTTCTACTTTGGTGAATCTGGCAATTATGTGTCTTGGAGTTGGTCTTCTCAAGGAGTATCTTTGAGGCGTTCTCTGTATTTCCTGAATTTGAATGTTGGCCTGCCCTACTAGGTTGGGGAAGTTCTCCTGGATGATATCCTGAAGAGTGTTTTCCAACTTGGTTCCATTTTCCCCCTCACTTTCAGGTACCCCATTCAGACGTAGATTTGGGCTTTTTACATAATCCCATACTTCTTACAGGCTTTGTTCATTTCTTTTTCTTCTTTTTTCTTTTGGTTTCTCTTCTTGCTTCATTTCATTCATTTGATCCTCAATTGCTGATACTCTTTCTTCCAGTTGATCAAGTCGGTTACTGAAGCTTGTGCATTTGTCACGTATTTCTCGTGTCATGATTTTCATCTCTGTCATTTCGTTTATGACCTTCTCTGCCTTAATTAGTCTAGCTATCAATTCTTCCACTCTTTTTTCAAGATTTTTAGTTTCTTTGCGCTGGGTACGTAATTCCTCCTTTAGCTCTGAGAAGTTTGATGGACTAAAGCCTTCTTCTCTCATCTCATCAAAGTCATTCTCCATCCAGCTTTGATCCGTTGCTGGCGATGAGCTGCACTCCTTTGCAGGGGGAGATGCGCTCTTATTTTTTGAATTTCCAGCTTTTCTGCCCTGCTTTTTCCCCATCTTTTTGGTTTTATCTGCCTCTGGTCTTTGATGATGGTGATGTACTGATGGGGTTTTGGTGTAGGTGTCCTTCCTGTTTGATAGTTTTCCTTCTAACAGTCAGGACCCTCAGCTATAGGTCTGTTGGAGATTGCTTGAGGTCCACTCCAGACCCTGTTTGCCTGGGTATCAGCAGCAGAGCCTGCAGAAGATAGAATATTGCTGAACAGCGAGTGTACCTGTCTGATTCTTACTTTGGAAGCTTTCTCTCAGGGGTGTACTCCACCGTGTGAGGTGTGGGGTGTCAGTCTGCCCCTAGTGGGGAATGTCTCCCAGTTAGGCTACTCAGGGGTCAGGGACCCACTTGAGCAGGCAGTCTGTCCCTTCTCAGATCTCAACCTCCGTGTTGGGAGATCTACTGCTCTCTTCAAAGCTGTCAGAGTCGTTTGCGTCTGCAGAGGTTTCTGCTGCTGCTGTTGTTGTTGTTGTTGTTGTTGTTTAGCTGTGCCCTGTACCCAGAGGTAGATTTTACAGAGACAGGCTTCCTTGAGCTGCTGTGAGCTCCACCCAGTTCGAGCTTCCCAGCGGCTTTGTTTACCTACTTAAGCCTCAGCAATGGCGGGCGCCCCTCCCCCAGCCTCACTGCTGCCTTGCGGTTAGATCGCAGACTGCTGTGCTAGCAAGGAGGGAGGCTTTGTGGGCATGGGACCCTCCCGGCCAGGTGTGGGATATAATCTCCTGGTGTGCCCGTTTGCTTAAAGCACAGTATTGGGGTGGGAGTTACCTGATTTTCCAGGTGTTGTGTGTCTCACTTCCCTTGGCTAGGAAAAGGGATTCCCTTCCCCCTTGCACTTCCCAGGTGAGGCGATGCCTCCCCCTGCTTCACCTCTCGTTGGTTGGGCTACAGCAGCTGACCAGCACCGATTGTCTGGCACTCCCTAGTGAGATGAACCTAGTACCTCAGTTGAAAATGCATAAATCACTGATCTTCTGTGTCACTCATGCTGGGAGTTGGAGACTGGAGCTGTTCCTATTCAGCCATCTTGCTCCGCCCCCTTGCTGCTTTCACAGTGTGCTTTTTATCTTTATAATTATCCTGCTTGGAATTTGCTGAACTTCTTGGATCTAGAAATTTGTGTTTTTCTTAGAATTTGGAAAGACTTTGGCCATTTATTAAATATTGTATTTTTCTGTCTCGTTATCTCTCCTCTCCCATTGTACATAGTTAGACCACTTAATATTGAACTTTAAATTTCTGAAGCTCTGTTTATTATTTTTTAAAAGTCTTTTCTTCACATTCAATAGACCTATTGATTTTCCAGTTAAGTGGCCCTTTTTCTGCCATCTGATCTCAAATTAAGGCCATCTAATGAATTTTTCATTTCATACATTATACCTTTTAAGTTCTGGAACTTCCATTTGGTTCTTTTTCATAGCTTCAATTTGTCAGCTGAGATTGACCCATGCGAACATTTATTATGACCATATTTTCCTTTAAATACTTGAACATGTTTATAATACTTGCTTTGAAGTCCTTGTCTGCTAATTCTGACACTTAGATCATTCAGGATTTAGTGTCTGTGAGCTGCTTTTTCTCTTGACTCTAGGTCTTTTTTTCCTGTTTGTTCACTATAGTGTATTTTGCTTGTGTAATGGGCATTATGGGTGATGTATTATAGACTTTGGATTCTGTTATTTTTCTCTGATGAGTGTTGAATTTTTGTCTTAGTAGACATCTAATGTGGCTGGATTCAACCCCCAACATGATTTTTTCTGTTACAGGCAGCAGCAGAAATCTCATCTCAGATCCTTCCACCTTCCAGCTGTTTCTCTGTGAAGAACCTTGGAGTCTTCCTCAGACTAGGGTCATTCAAATATTGGGTGTAGTTCATATAGAAATTTTGTAGCACTTTCCTTTCTGGGATTTTACCTTTCACTTTTAAGCTGCCTTGGCAACCCCAAACTTTGTCCTTTTTAAGCCAGCAAGACAACAGATTCTTGCTTCAGTCTAAGTGACCTTTTCCACATGAGCTGATGAGTACCCTCAAGCAAAAGCCTTATAAAAATTCTACCAGTGCACTTTGGGAGGCTGAGGCAGGTGGATTTCTTGAGCTCGGGAGTTCTAGACCAGCCTGGGCAACACCGTGAAACCCCATCTCTACTTAAATACAAAAAATTAGCCAGGTGTAGCAGCATGTGCCTGTAATCCCAGCTACTCAGGAGGCTGAGGCAGGAGAATCACTTGAACCCAGGAGGTGGAGGTTGCAGTGAGCTGAGATCTCGCCTCTGCCTTCCAGCCTGGGAGAGAGAGCAAGACTGCATCTCAAAAAAAAAAAAAAAAAAAAAATTATACCAGTACAGTTTTTTCATTTAAGGCTAACTTCCTTCCAGTTGCTACCTGCTTTTGATTACTCTGTTGACTTAACATTTGTTTTTGTATTTTGTCCAGAATGTATAATTGTTATGTGTGGCAAGTTAATTTTAATATATGTTAAATTGTCATTATCTGAAGCAGAACACTGAAGCATTATGTTAGTTGAAACAATTAAAACAAAGTATATTCAGGTAATAGTTTAGGAAATTATGAAACATCTGCTAAATGGAATTACAAAAAATATATGACATTAAAAATTTGAAGACTATCAGAATATGATTTTGGCAAATTTAAATAATACTCTGGTTTGATTATAGCTGTGTTAAAAATTAGATATGTTCATGAATACATACTGGAGAGAATATGGGAAAAAAGAAAAGAGTTTATTGGTTGTAGTGGTAGAATTTGGGGGAAGTTTTCAAAAATATTCCATTAACACTGGTATAAAACTATGATGTGTTTATTATACACACATATATGTATAGAAATGTGTGTATATTATACATATATACACATACACATTTATGTATACAGTTTATATGTATACATATAGTTTATGTATACACCCATGTAGTAAAAGACTCCTGGACAGTATAGTTGAGCTCTTGTGGCAGGATTTTCACCCCACACTCCGGACATAAACTGTTGATAAGATATATACAGAAAGGTTATTTACATATATAAAAGCTTCAAGTCAAGAAAGAGAAATTAAATTCATAGGTGCTAGTAACAAGGAGTCAGGGGAGCTTACTTAAGAAAAGTGGTAAGCAGGAACTAATTCCTAAATGGCCCATAGTGGTTTTCATGTCCTCATACAGACCTTAAATGCTGGGGATTGATGTCTTAATGTTCATAGGAAAGTCTAGGCCACATACTCTGTGCTCTCACAAGGTAGTTGGAACTGATCAACTAAAGCATAGAACCTGAAGAGAGATTTTTTCCTATGAAATGGGACTAAAAAAGGGAGCCCACAGACAGACCCAGGAAGTTTCAGGTAAGCCTGCTGTTTTCCCAGGGCATGTAGAAGGGTAAAATACGAGATCCAGAGCCTTAAGCCTGTATTATAGATGAATGTGGAGTTTGATTTGATATTATAGTTTCATTTTGGTACAAGGACTCTAAATCAATAAATCAGTATACAAATACGTCTGGAACCATTAAACCCTTAGAAATTCAGCAGAGACAAATATGAAACTGCTTCTATAACCCACAAGATATAAGATTCCTCTGAAAAATAATCGTTGTGAAGGTAAGTTCGTATTTTAAAATTTCAGATCATGAGAGAAAATAATGCCAATCCAGGTATACAGGACTTCCCTGGAGAAAATATCCTTGCTTAAAATGAACTCATGATTAAATTAAAAAGAATAAATCACATGAGGAAAGGGAGACTGACCACAAATTTCTCATCAGTAGTAAAAACCAGAAAACAAAAAGAAAGATGGTTTGACAAAATTAATATATAACAGAGTAGAGCTTAAGACAAAATGGAATTACCGTAAAGGACACTAGATCTTGATAAAAGGAATATACTACCAAGAAAATGTAAAAATTATAGTCTTATTTATATAGAATATAGTCTTAGCAGTATAGTCTTAGAGTTAAGAATGCAAAAATTGACACTTCCAAAGAGAAATTAATAAATGTCCAGTCGTAGTTGTCAGAAACTGGTAGATAAAATGGCAACAAAATATTTAAACAGCTTAATTAATACACTTGATTAAATATAGATCTGTATGGAAATTCCTCTAGCAGATAAATAGAGAATACAGATTTCTTTAAAGGATACATAGACTCTTAAAAAAGATGACTGTGAGTTGGGTCCCAAAGGAAGTTTTCATCATGAAAACCATATTCCCTGGCTGAAGTGAAAAAATAATTGATTGGTAGTAGATAGCTTAAAAATAAGATACATATATATTCATGGACATCAAATACTAAATTACAAAATATTTAAAATTAAATAAAATACTACATAGCGTTGTAGGTTCCAGTTAATGGAAATTTTTTGGGAATAGAAAGATAAAGTCTTTCTTCTGTGTGCTTATTAAAAACAAAGAAGTAAGGGGAAAATGTGTTTTGTATTCAACTTTAACAGCATAAATACAAGTAATGCCGAAGAAAAACAAAAAATAAATAAAAACTGATGAGATGTCAAAAAAAGAGCTCAATCAAGAAAATTCAAAGCTAGTTTTTTAAAAAAAGATAACAGATAATAAGCCTCCTTGCCAGGTACTGTTCCTTGTGTTGGGAGGATAGTAGTAAGCAAATCATACCAACTTCTTTCTTTATAAAGCTAGTGGGGATGTTGGACAAACAGATAAATGCCAGTGGCAGTAATTATAATAAAGATAAAGCAACGTGTAAAGGACAAGAGAATGACAAGATACAGTCAGGGAAGGTTTCTAAGGAGATAACGTTTGAACCACTGAGCACAGAAAAGTAAGGGAGCAAGTCAGGCAGGTAGCACTTTTGAAGAGTGTTCCTTGGCAGAGAGAAAAGAAGAGCAGAAGCCTTAACTGTCATACTAGTAGGACTAGAAAAAAAAGTGTCTTAAATGGATAGAGAACATTTACCAAAACACATGTTACCAGAATTATTCTTGATTACAGAAAGCTTAGAAATAAATTATTTAATGGAGAAACAAAACAAGGATATCTTCTGTTACTGCTACTCTTTATTATATTGGAGATTTTAGCCAAAGTAATTAGATAAGAAAAAGGAGGGGGAAAGAGACATAAAGATTGGAAAGGAAGAAAAATATTAATTATAAATGAAATGATTATCTGCAAGAGAATCTACATACTATTAGAACTGTCCGGGCACGATGGCTTACACCTGTAATCCCAGCACTTTGGGAGGCCAAGGCGGGTGGATCACCTGAGGTTGGGAATTCGAGAACAGCCTGACCAACATGGAGAAACCCGGTCTCTCCAAAAATAAAAATACAAAATTAGCCGAGCGTGGTGGCGCATACCTTTAATGCCAACTACCCAGGAGGCCGAGGCAGGACAATTGCTTGAACCCGGGAGGCAGAGGTTGTGGTGTGCCGCGATGGCGTACTGCATTACAGTCTGGGCAACAAAAGCAAAACTCTGTCTCAAAAAAATAAAAAAATCTACAGGCTATTAGAATTAATAAGAGTTCATGAAGGTTGCTGGAGATAAGGTCAACATAGAAAACCAATAGTTTGCCTGAACATCAACACACAGATAAAATTCGCAATACCATCTGTAAGTTGCCTTGTACTCTTTCTAACAAAATATTTATTCAGAAAGGAAATGACATTTTAAGGACAGATAAAAAAAAATCCAAATTATCAGTCATCATCTCCCATTCAACCTATAACATTAATACAGTCCAGAAATAAAGTCCTACATAAAGTTTAGGAGGTCTTTTGTGAAATTAGAAACCTGATTGAAAAATTCACCTGGAAAAACAAAGGTCCAAGAATTGTCAAGACTGTTTTGGAAATGAACAAGGAGGGTCATGCAATCAAATAACTAGACCTAAATTTTATAGCAGTAATAAATTCAAAGTGTGGTGTTGACTTAGGGATAGATGAGTAGATTAATAATAAAACAGAAAAGAAGGGCCAGAAAAAGATTCAAGCACATACCAAAATTAGTATAATAAAATAGTGAATGGGTTCCCAGATGGAAATAGTATATACTGTATATTACACTATACCATACACAAGAATAAATTCCAATTAAAGATCAAAATGAGAAAAGCTAACTTCAAAACTTTTAGAATGAAATATAGACTGCTTTTAATCTTAGATAGGATTTCTTAAATAAGACATAAAAATAACTCATAAAGAAAAAAATTGTTAGACTAGATCAAAAATGTTAACTTTAATAAAAGTTATTAACAAAGTTAAATATATGTAATAGAATTAGTATCCAGAATATATAAAGCTTTTATAATGTAATAAATAGCTCCACTTCAAAATATGCAAAGGCTAGGAATCAACAATTCATGGGGGAGAAAATCCCTATGTCTAGCAGGCAGGTTAAAAGGCACACAGCATTGCTAGTAATTGAGGAAAAGAAAATTTTTTTAAAAAATACAATTTCATGTCCATTGGAATAGTAACTTTTTAGTATATATGTATTACCTGTATCATGTATAAATGGCATATATATGCAAAGTAATAAGAAAATAAGAACTATCATATACTGCTTAATGGAAGTATAAATGGATACAAGTGTTTGAGAGAGAAATTTGTTAATATAAAATAGAAAAAAATCATTTATAAGCCCTAGAAAATTGACTTCGAGATTTATAGCTGAGAAATTCTTACAGGTATATACCAAGAGACATATACAAAGACACTTATGGCAGTACTGTTTGTAGAAAAACTGGAAGCTACATAATTACCTTTCAGTAGAGGAATAGATGAATAAATTTGATTATTCATTCAATGGGATAATTTTTAGTAGTTAAAATGAATGAACTTCATCTGAGTGTATCAACATGGATGGATCTCAAAAACAATGTTGAGTTTAAAAAATTGTACAGTGTAATGGAACTTACATAAACATTTAAAAGCTTCACAGAACAGTGTATGTTGCTTATAGATTTTTGTTTAATACAAGAAACAACTCGAAGTAACAACTGAAAAGTTTACACATTAGATTAATGATAGTTGCCTTTGAGAAGGTAGGGAGAGGTATAAGACTAGGCAGAAGAAAAGGGGAACTTAAACTTCATCTATGTTATTCTATTAAGTATAAAGTAAAAATAATCAAGGGGCTAAGTGATTCCAGGGCCCTCATCTACCAGAAGGGCTTTCATTTTTCTTTATAACTCTGTCCTTTAAAACAGCAGTCCCCAACCATTTTGGCACCAGGGACCAAATTCATAGAAGACAAAAAATTTTCCCACAGATCGAGGGGTGGGGGAGATGGTTTGGGGATGATTCAAACTCATTACATTTATAGTACAGTGTATTTATGTTATTATTACATTGTAGTAATACAATGAAATAATTATACAACTCACCATAATGTAGAATCAGTGGGAGCCCGCTTGTTTTTCTGCAACTAGATAGTGGTCCCATCTGGGGTTGATGGGAGACAGTGACAGATCATCAGGCATGAGATTCTCATGAGGACCATGCAGCCTTGATCCCTCACACGTACAGTTCACAGTAGGGTTCACAGGCTCCTATGAGAATCTAATGTTGCCACTGATGTGACAGGAGGCAGAGGTCAGGCAGTAATGCACTCGGCTGCTCACCTCCTGCTGTGTGACCCTGTTCCTAACAGGGATGAGAGTTGGGGACCCCTGCTTTAAAAGGCTATCATTTATATATATGTTTTAGAGCTTTACCAAGCTCTAAGGTAGAAAAAAATCATCCTTCTTAGATAACCATCCTACTTAGATAATCCCATAGAGTAGTCAGTTACTGGTACAATGAAAATATATTGAGATCTGTATGTTATAAAATAAACATTTCAATTTCATACTAATTTATATAAAAACTCATTCTTAAGTGGTCCCAGTCTTTACAAGGACTTTTCTTCATCTGGGGAACTGAAATTTTTTTTCATTTATTCATTCAACAGATTTTATTGAACTCCTTACGTGTACCAGATGATAACACAGCAATGAGCAAAACAGACAAAGCTTGCTATCATGAAGTTTCAATTCTAGTCAAGGAAGATAGCTGGTAAACAAATTAATAAAATTATAATATCACTGGTGATAAGTGCAATGATGAAAAATAAAGCAGGATGAGAGCTATAGAGAGTGATTGGGAGTATTTTATATGGGGAAGTCAGGGAAGAACTGTCTGTTGAAGGTAACATGGAGCAAAGTAACAAAGAAAGTAAAGGGATAAGTTATATGGGAGAAAAGTCCTAGAGGCTGACAGAGCAAGCCAGTGCAGAACCCGCTCCTGCCATGAAGCTGTCACGGAGGCTGCCTGGCTAGAGCTGAATGAATGAAGAATAGACTAGTATGAGATTAGACCAGAAAGACAGCAGAGGATTGGGTCATACTGGGTTTTTATGGCCATGGTAAAGACTTTGGAGCAAAGGACTAACATCATCTTCAAAAAGAATCACTCTGGCCACTTTCTTGGGAGTAGCCCACAGGGTGTGGTGGTTGGTGATAGGGCAAAGATAGAAGCAGAGAAACCAGTTAAAAGGTTGTTGTAACACCTTTGACAAGAAATAATGACTGTTTGTTTTGTTTTATTTTTTTGGAGACGGAGTCTCGCTCCGTTGCCCAGACTGGAGTTCAGTGGCACTATCTTGGCTCACTGCAAGCTCTGCCTCCCGGGTTCAAGCAATTCTCCTGCCTCAGCCTCCCAAGTAGCTGGGACTACAGGTGCACGCTGCCAGGCTCACCTAATTGGTTTTTTTTTTTTTTTTTTTAGTAGATACGGGGTTTTACCATGTTGCCCAGGCTGTTCTCGAACTCCTTAGCCAAGGCAATCCGCCTCCCTCGGCCTCCCAAAGTGCTAGGATTACAGGCATGAGCCACCACGCCTGGCCAATGATGACTGTTTAGATCAAGGTGATGAGAGATAGTTGGATCATGGATATATTACTTTTTTAGCAGCAATTCTTAATCTATAGATTACTCTCAGATCTCAGAGGAAACTGGGAGTTATTGAGAAGAGAGAAAAATAGCACAAGTTAGGTGCCAATGAATTATAAGCTTATACAAGTTATCCCAAAAGGAGATTTTAAAATCTCTAAAAATCTTTTGTAGGATTGTGGGAAGGGGAATTCAGTCCCTCTTAACCTACGGTTATTCTTTACTTTTTTTGCTCTTTTTAGTCGTTCTGAACTTTGCAATTAAACTGAATCCAGTCATATTTTATTGTTTAGAAAATGAAATTTGAAATCTGGGTACATGTATAAAATTTTGTTATTGATTGTGTTAAATGAGATTTAAACACTAATTTTTTTTTATATTATAGCTTAGCTGTATGGCTACATACAAAGGCAAATAACCAATTTTGGTTTACATTTATTTGGCTTTATAACTTTTTACAGAAGACAATTTGGTTTTAACATCTTTTACAGATTGAGTGTTAACTGTTCCTGAACACTTTGCACAATTTCTTTGCATTTTCACTTTCCTATGTGTTATAACAAAATCCAAAGGTTAGTTTAAATTATTTTATACTGGCTTCATTTGTGTTATATATTAACAGTTCACTTATATTCAGTAGTTCGGTTAAATTGATGTATAGTGGCTTTATTGTATTGCTTATTTCTAAGTATTTTTCTGCCCTCCCAATTTATCACTATATTAGTTAATCTTTTATTATTGTTTTTATGTCTAGGGATTCTTGTTACTGGTGTGTGTGTGTGTGTGTGTGTGTGTGTGTGTGTGTGTGTGTTGACACAGAGAGGGGGAACAGAATCTTTTATGTATCAAGCCTTACCAGTTATAGATTGTAGTCCATCATTATGACTTTTAAGTGCTAAGCAAATTATTGTCCAGAGTGGCAGGCAGACAGTAAAAATCGTAATTATTGTAAGCTCTGTGCCATACTTGTAAATATAGTAATAAATCTGCACTTATATACAATTAAAAATTTAATTGTTTATTCAAGACAAACTTAGGAAATATTTTGACCATGCTTTAAGATTAAATTTAGTAAAGTGAATGGGAAATAGATTTTTGTTTTGCTTTGTGAAAAACACAGTTTTAGGCTACAATTCCAGGAAGCTGTATTTATTTTTTCATAGTAAGAAAGACTAAATTACCACATCTTTTTGAGAATATTGCAGATAGTTAATAAACTTTTCATTTTACTAACCTAACTTTCTCTTTCTTTTAGCAAAACTGTACAATCTAAAGTGGACTGCATTTTGGTAAGTGAAATAACTAATCTTAAAGTTCTTTTCCAATAAGGGTTTTGCCATGATATAAAATACACAATTTTGAAGTAAATATTGATTTTAAATATAATCTAACTCCAGTGAATAAAATTTGATATTTTAATTACAGCCCCCTCAAGTGAATTGTTTATAAGCTACCTAGATACTTTCCTGTATCTCATCAATAATAAAATCACAATCTGAGGTTAATTACATGTTTTTGAATCTTAACTGGCTCTTACTGAAAGATTGCTTAAACAAACAAACTGGATATTTTTCTGTTCTAATAACTCTAAGAATTTGTTTAGAGAAAAGTTTTTGAAGATGTTTAATGGGTTAGTTTTGTTGAGATAGCGTATTTTTCATGTTTTTATTGGCATCCTGTAGGAATTAAGCCATAATAATCGTTTAAGTTTAGATTCTACTTATTAGAACTGTAAAAATTTGTTTTCAAAAACAGCTTTTAAGATGCTTAGTGGATTAGTTTTTGTTGGGTTGCCAGCTTTTAAGATTTGAAGCCACAATAATAGGTTAAATTTAGATTGTGTTAGTATAGTAGTAGTTTTTTAGGTCTTCTTTTAAACGTGTGAAGGAAGGAGCATTGCAGCTACTGGGACATCTGGAATACTGCTGATTTCTTTCATAAAATCTCTACTGAAAGGATACCCTCTAGGCTTTAGAATATACGAAGGCTCTGTACTGTTAGATTCCCCAAATTGTCAGTATAGTTAGTTCTCTTTCCCTACTTGTGAGTTGGGAAGTTCTCTTACCCAAGTTTGGGTCTTGCTTATAAGCTAACCTGACTATGTTGTTGGTGGTGGTGGTGGTGGTGGTCTGTTTCAGTGTCTGGTGCTGAAATAGTAAGATGTCTTATTAACTTATATTATTATTAGCTTATTATCCTCTAGGTAGCTGAGTGCATAGGAATAGTTTATAGGAGAAGAGGAAATTTAATCAGTTCTCTTCACTTTTCTAACCTAATAGCTAGCTAAAAGAGGACTTTGTGGAGGTGTTTTTCTTTTTCCTTTCACTTACTCTTCTTTTTGCGGGGGGGGTGTGTGTGTGTGTGTGGTTTTTTGGTTTTTGAGAGTTGTTTTTTTTTTCTCTTACAATAACCGTCTGAAGTGGGTAATCTTGTTACCTCTCTTTTACAAATGAAGACACCAGTGCTCTGGCATTTCATTCAAAAAATTATTAAAATTATTGAACATCTCTGTCTGCCAGTTTTACTCACAAGGAATACAAAACAGAAAAGACATATTCCATGTCCTTAAGAAATTTAGTCTGTTATAGAGAGATATATTCAAGAGTACTCTTAAGACCTAGAAAAGTGGTGACTGGGGATGGAGGGGGTAACACATTGCCACCAACCCCCAGAGCATTTCCTCTATCTTCCAACTCTTAAGAGTCTCGTTTATGTGTCATTCTGTAATTATTTCATGATTACCATATACTAGACCCTGTTCTTGGTACCATAGTACAGTGGTAAGCAAGACAGACACAGTTCTTGTCTATCTATGGCTACCCACTTTCTTTGCAATACTTGAGATAACTTTGGAGGATTACTCACTTTTTTCTCTTCATTAAGAAGAGGCAGAAGACTGGTATAAATTATAAAATATGACATTTATAAAATACTAAATAAGAACAAAACTCTTTTTAAAGTCTTTTAAAGGTTCAGAAGTGTTTATATTTTAGTGTAAGTTTTAGAATATATGTAAATTTTTACTCAGTAATTTAAAAATACTGTGTTAGGTCCTGGACATATAGTGATAAACAAGATACTAAGATCTCTCCTGTCATGATCCTTTTATTTTATTGGGTGAGGTAGACATTAAACAAGTGAGCAAATAATTAAGCATTACAATTCAGATAACGATAAATGATATTCCACAATTTTTAAAAGGGAAAGGGAGGCAAGCGATGGTGGGTAAGGTAACCTCAGATAGGGTGGCCAGGAAAAGCTTCTCTGAGGAGATGACATTTGAGTGCCAACCTGAGTAGTAAGAAGCCAGCCTTGAGTTATGATCTCCTGGTGACACACAAGAGGTAGAAGAACAGTAGGTACAAAAAATCTGAAGCTGGGAATGAGTTTGGGGTATTTCAAGAATGTAGAATCCCAGTGTGCTGGAACTTATGGAAAGAAGTAGAGAATGATAGAAAAGTTCAAGCAGGGAGTAGTTCATATATTACATATTTAGTCATGGCAAGTAGTATCCTACGTGCATGGAAAGCTGATTAGAGGATTTTATGCAGAAAATAGTGCAATCTAGTTTTGTTTTTTGTTTTTGTTTTTAATACCCTGGCTGTTGTTGGAACAGTGGATTGTGTGTAGGGGGTGGGGGTAGGGGATATGAGTAGAAGCAGGAAAACTAGTTAGGCTATTGCAGAAGTCCAGTAGATAATTCAAGGCTCTTGCTCAGATGATAGTAATGGAAGATTTTTTTTTTTTTTTTAAGTAGAGGGGTTTAAGGCATTTTTGGATATAAAATTAGTAGGTCTTACTTGCTGATAGATTTGATGTGGAGGGGAAACAGAGGAATCAAGGATGATCCCTTTCAGTCTAAAGCATTTCTTCTAGTATTTATTTTACCACAGGTTTGTGTGTAATGAATTTTCTTAGTCTGTGTTGATCTATAAATGTCTTTATTTTGCCTTCTGTTTTAAAAGATAGTTTTGCTGGAAATAGAATGTCTGGTTTACAGTTTTGTTTGCTTGTTTTTTCTTTGATTGTTTTGAATATGCTATTCCATTGCCTTCAGTCTATGCTATTCAGTCTTCTCATAAATATTTTATTATGTTTTCTTCTAGAAGTTTTATAGTCGAGTGTTTTTCTTTTAGATGTTTGAACCATTTTGTGTTAAATTTGTGTTTGCTTTAAGTTGAACTTCAAGTATTATTTTTTATAATATGGATGGATATCCAGTTGTCCAGCACCATTTATTGAAGTCTACCCCACCCCAGTCACCTCCTATATCAAAAATCATTTTATGTGGGTCTTTTTCTAGACTCTTATTTTCCATTGATTGCTGTGTCTGCCTTTATGACATCACTACACTGTCTTGTTTACTGTGCTTTATAGAAAGTCTTGATATCAGATAATATGAATGGTTCATATTTTTTTGGCATTTCCATAACAATTCCAGAGTTACTTTTGTCAATTTTTACTTTTAAAAAAAGTTGTACTTGGATTTTTATTGGGATTACATCGAATTTATAGATCAATTTGGGGACAATTGATGTCTTATTAACAAATTGTAATTCATGAGCTTGGTGTGTCTCCATTTCAGTTGGTTCTTCTATAATATCTTTCAGTGTGTTTTGTTATTTTCTGTGTATAGGTTTTGTACACGTTTTACTAAAACTAAAGTTTTTAGATGCTACTGAGTGTGGCATTTAAAAATTTCTGTTATCCATTGTTTTATTGCTAATAGTTATAGTTATCTAGTAACCTTCAAACTTGCTAAATTCACGTATTAAATCTAGTAGCTTTTATGTAGCCTTTAAGATTTTCTGCCCACTCAATCATATTATCTATGAATAAAAATAATTTTAATTTCTTCTTAATTTATATGCCAATTTATTTTTCTCACCTTATTGTACTGCTAGGACCTCTGAGAGATAGATGAATAGAAATGTGAGAGTGAATTTCCTTGCCTTGTTCCTAATCTTAAGGGAAAAAACAGTGATTCATTCACCATGTAATACGAAGTTAACGTTAGCTTGTTCATGGACACTCTTCATCAGGTTAAACATGTTACTTTCTGTTTCTATTTTTCTAAGAGTTCTTTTTTTTTTTTAAATCATAGTTACATGCGGATTCTTTTTTTGGACCGAGTCTGGCTCTGTCACCAGGCGGGAGTGCAGTGGCGCTATCTCAGCTCACTGCAACCTCCATCTCCCAGGTTCAAGCGATTCTCCTTCCTCAGCCTCCCAAGTAGCTGGGACTACAGGCGTGCGCCACCATGTCCAGCTAATTTTTGTATTTTTAGTAGAGATAGGGTTTCACCATGTTGGCCAGGTTGGTCTTGATCTCTTGATCTCATGGTCCCCCCCTCCTTGGCCTCCCAAAGTGCTTTGAGATGGAATTACAGGCGTGAGCAACCATGCCCAGCCACATGCAGATTTTTATCAAACAATTTTTCTATACTTACTAATAGTTTCTGTTTCTATATTATCACATTTCCTATTCTTTTCCACTGAACTATCTAATCTGCTATAAATCCCATCCAACAAATTTTCTTTTCTAGATCTTATATTTTTTCAATTCTAGAAATTCAACTTTTTGTTTTTTTGATGCAGAGTTTCACTTTTGTTAACCAGGCTGGAGTGCAGTGGCACAATCTTAGCTCACTGTAATCTCCGCCTCTTGAGTTCAAGTGATTCTCCTGCCTCAGCCTCCCAAGTAGCAGGGATGACAGGCACTCGCCACTGTGGCCGGCTAATTTTTGTATTTTTAGTAGAGACAGGGTTTCACCATGTTGGCCAGGCTGGTCTTGGACTCATGACCTCAGGTGATCCGCCCACCTCAGCCTCCTAAAGTGCTGGGATTACAGGTGTGAGCCTTCGCTCCTGGCCTGAAATTCCACTTTTTTTTTTAAGTTCTTTTTTATATCCTCCATTTTATTTCTGTCTTAAATACCTGTCCTAAATTCCTTGACTGCTAATTGTGTATCTCTATCATTTGTTTCTCTATCATTTTCTCTATCATCTTATCATTTTGTTTCTGTCTTAAATTCCTTGATTGCTAATTGTATTATCTCTGTCATTTTTGTGGTCCCTTTTTTTCTTTTTCTTTTTTTTTTTTTTTTTTTGAGAGGAGTTTCACTCTTGTTGCCCAGGCTGCAATGCATTTCATGACCTCAGCTCACTGCAACCTCTGCCATCTGGGTTCAAGTGATTCTCCTGCCTCAGCCTCTGGAGTAGCCTCCAGAGTAGCTGAGATTACAGGTACTCACCACCACGCCTGGCTAATTTTTTGTAGTTTTAGTAGAGATGGGGTTTCACCATGTTGGCCAGGCTGGTCTCGAACTCCTGACCTCAGGTGATCCACCCGCCTTGGCTTCCCAAACTGTTGGGATTGCAGGCGTGAGCCACTGTGTCCTTCCTGTGGTCCATTTTATTTACTGATTTTCATTGCAATTATAGGTCATAATTTTCTGCTTCTCTGCATATCTAATAATTTTTAATGTAGTGCTGAACACTGATTTTTATGGTTTTTGAGCATTTGAGTTTTCTTCTCTTGCTTTAAAGTGTATTGAAGTTTGCCCTTCTTTTCCTTTAAAGTGTATTGAAGTTTGTTTCAGCAGAACTGGAACATGTGTCAGCCACCTGTAGATCCCTGGTAGCTCTTTGCCCAGTCTTTTGGAGTTTTTATCTACATATATACAGTTTAGTTTTCAGCTATAGATTCCAAATTCCAAATCTACATAGAGATTTGTGTAAATTTTGAAGCTGTTTCTTTATCTTTCTTCCATATGGTTCTTTGCCACCTTGAACACTAACCTCCTTCTCTTTAGCTCTGCAGTGCTGCCTCGCTTTGCTTAAGTTGCTCCTTTCTGCACCACAGTCGTCTTCAGATAGAATCGTCTCGTTTGTTTTTTTCTCTCTCAGGTGTAACAGTCTATGCTTTTTGTTGTCCACTTTCTGAAAACACTTGTTTCCTACATTTTATTCACGTTTTGCGATGGTGGCGCTGGGAGAGTTGCTGCAGTATCAGGTACTCCACTGCGGCCACATGCAGCAGTCTATTAACAGCTATTTTAAGGATTCAATAAAATATATAGGCCCCTTTACACCCTCTGTTTCTTTAGTGATTTATTTTCCACTATTCTCCACTAAACCTGTTTCAGACTTCTTTAGCTCAAGCTACTAAACTCACCTCTTCTTTTCTTGCTGCCAGTAAATGATCTTGCCTTCTACTTCTCTGAGAAAATAGGAAGTTGCCTTGTGGTACTCCACCAAATTAATACTATTTCTTGTCCCTAACTTAATACTTGCTCAATTCTATACCAGTTCTTGTCTTCCTTCCCTTATCTCTCAACAGAAGGGTTGTCCTTCTGCCTGTCTGAATGCTGATCTCTCTCTGCCTACCCTCTAGGTCCCATCCATTCCTATCTCAGAATTCATGTCATGATTCATTCTCTTTCTCGTACTTCTTTATTTTTTTATTTTCTACTAGTCTATTCTCATGAATAAATGCTTAATTTTACCCCATCTTTAAAATAGAAATCCTTCCTGAAACCCACAACCTTTATCTAGCTACCACTGTATCTTCTTCCTTTTGAAAGAAGAAAGTCAAAGTTTAGTCAAAGTGTTGATTGAACTTGGTCTCATGCCTCACCTTCCATGCAGTTTTGAACCCCAGTAACAAAAATCTTCTAATACCACTCCTCTGAAACCTTTTTTTTTTTTTTTTTTTTTTTTTGCGACGGAGTCTCGCTGTGTCGCCCAGGCTGGAGTGCAATGGCCAGATCTCAGCTCACTGCAAGCTCCGCCTCCCGGGTTCACGCCATTCTCCTGCCTGGGCTTCTTGAGTAGCTGGGAATACAGGCGCCCGCCACCTCGCCCAGCTGGTTTTTTGTACTTTTTAGTAGAGACAGGGTTTCACCATGTTAGCCAGGATGGTCTGGATCTCCTGACCTCGTGATCCGCCCGTCTTAGCCTCCCAAAGTACTGGGATTACAGGCGTGAGCCACCGCACCCGGCGTGAAACTTATAAAGGATACCGTGACCCCTTACTGCTGAATATCATAGGTAATATCAGTCCCAAATGATAGCCCTTTTTCAGTTCACTGTATTCACCATTTCCATACACACACTACCGCCTCATCCTTCCAGTTTGGTACATTCCCATTTTTAAAATTCCTTAAGATGCCATACTATCCTGGTTTTCCTGTTACATTTTAGGCCTTTCCTTCTCACACCCTTCAAGGGCGTCTGTTGCTTTGTATTTTGTCTGTATTGTCCAAAATAATCTCATCTACTTTGATGGTTTCAATTAATCTCATCATACTGATGACTCCTAATTATATGTCCCCATCCTAAGCTCTAGGCCCATATAATCCAACTGTATATCAGCTGATCAGTTTTACCTGAATGTCACATAGGTACC
Organism: Piliocolobus tephrosceles; assembly: GCF_002776525.5. NCBI lineage: Eukaryota > Metazoa > Chordata > Mammalia > Primates > Cercopithecidae > Piliocolobus > Piliocolobus tephrosceles. Next base: position 110,231,867 of record NC_045439.1, read on the forward strand.
TCAAACTCAACTTTTCCTAGAGCCAAACTCATATCATACTCCCAATTCTACTATCTGTATTTGTCTCCTATTGCTGCTGTAACAAATTAACATATGTTTAGAGGCTGCATAAAATAACACAAATTGATTATTTTAGAGTTCTGTGGGCCAGCAATCTGACATGGGTCTCACGGGGATAAAACTAAGTTGTTAGCAGTGCCATGGGTTTTTTGTTTTGTTTTATTTTTTTCTGGAGACCCTAGGGAAGAATATGTTTCCTTGCCTTTTTTAACTTCTAGTAGCTGCATCTTCAAAGCCATTAATGACTGCTTGAGTCTTTTTACATTGCATCACTCTGACAGGGCTCTTTATTGTAGTCAAATCTGTTTCAGCCTCGCTCTTATCAGGATACCTGAATATACCATTGATCCTACTCAGAGAAGCCAAGATAATCTCCCCATCCTAAGGTCCTTAATTTGGTCCTATGCCATGCAAATTTCCAGGGGTTCAAAGATAGGACATGAACATTTCTGGGGTCATTATTCTATCTATCATACTGTCTTAGTGAATGGTATTCACTCATCTAACCTAAAAATCTAGAAGTCAGTCTTGACTCTTCCTCAGCCTACTTTACAACTAGTCAGTCACCAGATCCTATCAGTTCTGACTCCTTGGTTGCTCTGTTTTTGTGTATTCTTACTGTAATGAATTAATCCAGATCATAATTATTTGAGACACTGCAACTCTTTTTCTGCTTCTAGTCTGTCCACATTCGTTCTCCACACTATCATCACAGTCGTCTTTTTAAAGTTCTGTTTATTTCACACCTTTGCTTAAAACCTTTCATTGGCTCCCCATTGCTCTGCCTTATGGCATAGAAGATTCTTCATACTAAGACCTCACCTTTTTTGTCTAACCTCATCTGTCTCTACTCTCCTCACAGCCTATCAGCAAGCTGTGGAGTAGAAGAGAATATTTACTCCCTCAATCTGTAAGAGCATTATCCATGGAACTTTTGGTGGTAGAAATGTTTTATATTATATATGCAGTATTCAATATGGTAATCAGTAGCCATGTGTGGCTATTGAATACTTGAAATGCGGTTAGTGTGACTGAGGAATTGAACTTTTGTTTAATTTTAATGAATTTGGAGTTAAATAGCCACATGTGGCTAGTGGTAATGATTTGGAAACACAGATCTTGAACAGTGGTTCTCAACCAGAGGCAGTATTTGCCCTCTACGCCCCTAGGGGACATTTGACAATACATGGAGACATTTTGGGTTTTCACACTTGGTGAGTTCTACCGGTATCAGATGGGTAGAGGCCAAGGATGCTGTTTCAGCATCCTCCAAAACAGGATGTTCCCCACCCCCAAAACAGACTTATCAGCCCAAAATGTCAGAGTGCTGAGGGTTGAGAAACTCTAATCTTGACTGTTCCTTCTTTTTTTGTAATACGTGCTTATATTTTAGGATTCATCTTAGATATCAACCCCTCTGGAAAGCCTTCTATGATTTCTCAGGTCTGAATTTTATATTTTCTGTTCCATGATATCCTGTGCTTACCCTTATTTGTGTGATACAGTAACCTTTATGGTAGTTATAATTGGCATTTTTATTTGGTCTTGGCTTCTTGAGTATAGGAACATTTGCATTGGAATATACCCAGAGGCACATGAACGTGATCAATATTTGTTGAGTGTACGAATGAGTATAAACTAATGAATCAATCATTAAACATATTGCAGTTTAAAATAGGAGTGTTGCCACCTTAATATTATACCTTTTAGAGAAAATACACTTATAAAATATTTGGAAATAGTTTTGGGAGTCACTCCTGGTTTGCCAGTAAGTAAAGATAACTCGTTCCTTTAGAAGGGAAGAACTTTTTTTTTTCTGTTTCTGTCATTCTTCCCTTTGCTCCTGCTCTACTCGGTTTAGTATGCCCCTTCCTTCCATACTCACCTGTTAAGAGATGACCAATCCGATCCATCCCCACTCTCATCCCCAGAGTGCTCGTGAGGAACTAAAACTTTATTGCATAAATGCAGGAAGGATTTAAGCAGGTGAAGTGGGACAAATAGACTAGAAACGGAAGAAAAAAAAATGACTAGCAGTATAGCAGAGTGGCTCAGAGCTGAGCCTATAGCTTTTCTGAATTCCCATAATTCTAACCTAACTTAGGTGGGTATAAAGAAGGATGATAGTACCTGTTCCACTAAGTTGTCATATATATTAAATGAGATAATTAGTATAAATATAGTGCATAGCACATAAGCACACACGGCAGCTTTAGTTGAAGGTGTTATATGTGTAAATTCATAATGTGGATCAAATTGACTTAATTTCCATAAATATATGTTTCTAAGTCTAAACATTAGTCAAGGATTACATTTTATGTTCATCATCACAGAACTTACTGTTTAAAAATAAATGCTCACCATATGGAATTACTGAGGGTAGAGTATTGAAGTTCTTAAACATAGCGGGTGGAAGATGGAGAAAGTTTGGAATCACCTGGCTAAAGCCATCCAAGAAACTGGAAGGTGCTTACTGTAGAACACTTCATGCTCCCTCCCTCTTCAGGCCTTTGTAGGTGCTACTAACTTAACCAGCAGTGCTCTTCTTGAGTTTCTTCACTTACCTAAGTTCTACTCCTTTTGTTGCACTAACTCAGAAGTTACCTTTTTCAGAAATCTTTGTCTACTAGGGCTATGTGTTTATCTGCAGATAATAGAAAATCCTAACTGTAGAATGAAACAACTGGTGGCTTAAAGTAGTAAGAATTTGTGTCACCAAATAAGAAGTCCAAAGTTAGACATTCAAGAGTATTGCAATAACTGCAATGCAACCAGAGTCCTCGTCTCTTTTTTATTTGCTATGTTATCTTTTGTTCTGTCACATCACTGATGGCCTACTCTACCACTATGCCTTTAGTCCAAAGACTAAGGCAGGAAAAAGTGAAGAAGGGCAAACAGGCTTTCTTCTAGGGAAGCCATCTTTTTATTCAGGACACCTCCTTATATTCAGGAAAACCACTTTTGGAACTTCAACCTCCAGAGTAATGTCACATGGCTACCCCTACCTGCAAGGGGAACTAGGACGTATTTTGTTTTCTAGTCTAAACCAGAGGAAGAAAAAGAATGTGGTGGTTAGCAACATATGTAGCATAAGACAACCTATTAGTCATGCTGTCCAGTGTTAAGGGCCCCAGCTTTCTTGTACTCTGTGTGTATCCCTTTCAAAGCTATTACCATGTAGTATGCTATTGCCAGCTTCATTTGTTTTCTTCTCCAAAAATAAGTTTTGGAAGTAAGGGCTGGGTCTTATGTCTCTATATCCCTAGTACTTTAACACTGTCTTTTCATGGAAGACACTCAGTAAATATTTACTGGTTATTTACAAACAGTGATTATCAAAAAGTAAGTAAATATGCACATAATATCCCCTAAACAAAGTTTTACTGTTATTGTTAGTATTTATTAATTACCATGTGGCAGACAAAGGCTTCACATGTTTTATCATTCAGTCCTCATAATTTGCCTGTGAGGTTAATGTGTCATCATCGTCATTTTACAGATGAAGAAGCAGACTCAGACAAGTTTAAGTAATTTATCTAAGGTTTTAAAACTTACTTATTGGTAGAGTTAGACATTTAATTCAGATAATCTGACTTCAGATCCCAGACTTTTAAAAACTATGCTATATCATTCTTTACAGATTTTCTCAAGTATGAGTTTATAATCAAGAAAATGTTCCTTAATTTTCCAAATAGAAAGTAATCTGAAATGAAAAATTAAAAACTGGCCTGATCTTACTGAATTTTAGTAACCAATAATTGTAAATGCAGTCTGTTTTTATAAGCAGGTTGTCTGAATGCCATTTTAAAAACTTACAGTGTGCTCTCTAAAGTAAAATAGCTAAAATAATGTTAGATACTTAAATTGATTCCAATTGTGAAGACAATATGAAATGTACTAGAAGTGAAAAATATGAAGTATCTTTTCTAGTTTTAAAGCTATGAAAAATTTTGTCTGTTTATCAGTAAAGACAAATGAAAATATTTGTAGTAGCATAAATATGAATAGATTTTTTGTTAATGTTTTAATGTTTTTGCAGTGAAAATGTAATTTTTAACAATAACCAGCATATCTTAAACTAAATTTCTTACCTGAGTTGTAACACTTGTAGATATATAATGTCATAATACACTTGTAAAACTGATCCAGTTACATTTTTCATAGTTTAATAGTCAAGGTAACATTTTACCCTTGATATATCTGACACCCGAGCATTACTAGCTAAACCCAGCTGAGTGTAAAAGTTTCTCAGTCTATATTACTGAGTCCCCTTATTTTACTTCAGTTACGTTAGACTACCTGAGGGGTATAGTAGGGACTAAAATGTAAGAGAAATAACCTTTTTTTCCCTTGAGACATCGTCTCACTCTGTCACCCAGGCTGGTGTGCAGTGCCTTGATCATAGCTCACTGCAGCCTCAAATTCCTGGGCTCAATTCGAGTGATCCTTCTGCCTCAGCCTCCTGAGAAACTGGTACTATAGGTGCACGCCACCAAACCTGGCAAAAAAAAAAAAAATTTGTTTTTTGTATGGATGAGGCTTCATTATGTTGCCAAGACTGGTCTTGAATCAACTCCTAGCCTCAAGTGATCCTCCTGCCTCAGCCTCCCATGAGAAATAATTCTTAATATTTGGTGTACAAAAGGCATAGTCTGCTGAGAGTCAACCAAAGGAGGATGGGAAATAGTAGTCCAGTATTTCCCAAAATAATGCTCCTTGGAGTAGCAATCTCATAAACAAGGAATATGTTATGCAAAAGGTTCCATAACCAGGCATGGCAGCTGTTGCCCCAGCTACTCAGGCTGAGAGGATTGCTTGAGGTCAGGAGTTCCAGACTGCAGGAGCTACAATTGTGTCACCACAGTACAGTCTGGGTGACAGAGCAAGACCCCATCTCTTTAAACCAAAAAAAAGTTCCATAGTCAAGTATGTTTATGAACTCAATTAAAAGATGTCTTAAATGCTGTATCAGCTGCTACATGTCATCAACCTTATGTGTGCAATATGTTCCAAAAATTTTTCCCTCTGAATTCCTCTTCACCCTTTCCCTCATACAACTTCTCATGAAACTGGCGTTAGGAAACATAATATTTATGAAATAGTAAGGTCTATAGGGCAAGTTTCTAGAGTAGAAAGAGAAATTACTTTTTACATACTATTCATAAATAACAGGATGTTGAGAACTTCCTGTTTATATTACTGCCTTCAGGTGTGTATACCAACAGGAAGCAATCTCCCAACTAATTCTAATGTTTGGGTCCCCTAAATTGACTAGTTTTGCTTTGGAGTTATTAGAAAAAATAAAGGTTAAGGGGGCTCTATATTTTGGTTCCCTTTAGCAAGGCTAATGTAAAATTAAGTAACATTTAGCTTGCCAGGAACTCAGCTGAAAACAAGAGAAAAATATTTCTATCTCATGGATTCAGTAATTCAACAGTAATCCTAGTAAGATTTTAGAAGTAAGAGTGGACAACCTGGGCTGGTTGCCGTGGCTCATGCCTATAATCCCAACACTTTCCGAGGCAGGAGGATCACTTGAGCCCAGGAATTTGAGACTAGCTTGAGCAATATAGGGAGATCCCATCACTACAAAAAATAAAAAATCAGCTGGGCATGATGGCATCAACATGTATTCTCAGGTACTTGGGAGGCTGAGGTGGGATTATCTCTTGAGCCCAGGAGGTCAAAGGCTGCATTGAGCCATGAACATGCCACTGCACTCCAGCCTGGGTTACAGAGTGAGACCCTGTCTCAAAAACAAACAAAAAATCGGGTAGACAACCTTTGCTTACTTTTTCCCTATCACCTGGCTGCAGAGATCAAAGGCTTAAAACCAGGAATAAAACAGGTTGAGTATTTTAAGTTCATTTAAGTCTGTATTATATACCTTCCAGGAAGAGTGTACCATCTTATTTTCTAGGGCTCTCTAACGGGCCAGAAAATTTTTTTTTAAGAAAATTAAAAAAAGAAAGCATTTTTTATGTCTTGCCAGCTATTTCTAGGTTTAAAAAATGCAGTTAGCCTATATTTTTGGTGACTTAACATATCCTAATAAAGCATGTGCTTTACTGAGCATGCTATGCTTGGCACCTAGAAGGCCAAGTAAACTCACCTGGTCAGAAGTGGAACATGTCTAATGAGTTCCTTGTCGTCGGTAAGTATATGGCTTTCTGAGTTAAGTCAACTCTACTAGGGTAGGGTTTATTCATGAGAACTGACAAAAGGAGGATTTTCTAGGACTATCCCTAGGAGAGAAAATTCGAAAAATGACGTGGGGTTACCAGAATAACCTGTTGCTTCTGGAGGGTTAAATGTATTGTCACTTTCTGAAACTAGGTAACAGATGCCATCATTCAGATAATTGTGTAGTGAGTCAGGTTCCTTCCAGGGGAGAAGTCTTAGTGATGTCCTTTTGCAAGGGAATATAGTAAAAAACTTGTAGTTGGTATATTTTAAGTTTTAAACACTGATTATATAATCCTTTAAAACAGGGGTCCCCCAGGTACTAGTTCGTGGCCTGTTAGGAACCAGGCCACACAGCAGTAAGTGAGCAGCGGGCGAGCAAGCATTACTGCCTGAGCTCCGCCTCCTGTCAGATCAGCAGCGGCATTAGATTCTCGTAGGAGCACAAACCCTATTGTGACCTGAGCATGCGAGGGATCTAGGTTATACGTGCCTTATGATAATCTAACTAATGCCTAATGGTCTAAGATGGAACAGTTTCATCCCAAAACCATCCCCGTGATCCCCACCCCATCCATGGAAAAATTGTCTTCCGTGAAACTGGTCCCCGGTACCAAAAAGGTTGGGGACCATTGCTTCAAAAGACTTTTCCTCTTTGCCTTCCATCTCTACTGGCACAGTGTTTATACTCCTGAGGCAAATGATCAAAATCAACAGCCTAAGCTGTGTTCTCTAAAAACTGTCCTACTTTAGTGAGCAGCAAAGCCTATTGTGAGATAAACCTTAAGAACCAACTTTCTGGGCACGCTTGAGTTGTCCATTACAAAAATCTAAAACCTAAAAAAGAAAAAAAAAATCATGGCAGAGGTACTAACTACCCCATGTGAAAAATTCAATTTTAGCATAGTTAAAATCAGGCAAAGGAAGGCAGTGCAAGCAGTCCATTGGTAGGAAGTCTGTTCATGTATCATGGTTATCTTTGTGGAATTTCAGTAGTACCTGAGTTCTCACCAGGATCCTATCTGGGACACTGCAATAGAGATTATTTCCGTGGGTATAACCATCCTAGTCTCATCTCCATCTTGGCTTAATGGAATCTTATTGGTATGGCTTGCTTCATATCTAAGTACTGTGTGTTTCACAGATCTTGGATTTTAAAACATATGATTGTTCAGATACAGCCTGGATGGTAATAACCAATAGGTCTGGTCCAGCAAATCAAGCATCTGGTGCTTATGGCCCAGGAAGGAATCAGCTACTGACCCTGTAGATGGACCAAAAGGGCTAAACTTGAGACCCACAGCTGGATGTGTTCCACAAAATTGTTTTGTTTGGCCCACACTGATGTTTTAAAAATTTTGGATTGGTTGCCGTATTTTAGAATGAGGAAAGTTCACAGAAAAACTTAGGTGTTTGTTTTCTGTTTTCTCTTGAAAACAGGACATTGAGCCCTTGTTTCCACATGACAGCAGTTGAACCTAAGTAGTGGTTATTCTTTTTAAACATGACATGTACTCTTTAGTCCTCTCAGTCCCCACCATGCTTTTACCTCCTCAGATTTTTCTTACCTATGTTCTACTGTACTCATGTGCATTACCTGCCTGGCATTTGAGTTTGTGGCTTTTGTGTTAGATTATTTGGGGGCAAGGTTATTATAAGAGCTATTCTTTGCAGGGTTGGGGACCCATAATAGTACATATGAGGATAGATAATGGGAAGAAAGCCTCTGTTTTTGTTTCTTAGTAATACGGAGTCTTTACTGTCAGTTCCTGCTTTAGCTGGCCATTACAACATCTAGTCAATAGAAAGCAAAAATAGTATATAACAAAAATAATGATAACTATTTTGAGTCTCTGCTATAGATCAGCCACTGTGTAAAACATGTAGCCTTCTCACTTTCCTCTGAGACTATCCTTGATGACTCTATTGTAGATTGTGGTTTAACATACCCTCTCAACACTTTTTCTTCATAGCGTTTATCATCATCATGTAACACATGTTTTACTTTTAAATTTTGTCTGTCTTCCTGTTACTAAAATATAAGGTAGTACCTAGAGCATAGTAGGCACTTGATGCTAGATGAATATATAAATGAATAATCTTGTTTAATTTTTAAACTTTCCAAGTCTGTCCCATGGTTTAGTGTTTTAAATCAGAAGCCAGTTTTCTTCATGTACTTGCCGCTAAAGTGTTCTGAGAAACAGACCTACTATTAGAATGGGGCCTTCTAAGAGAGAGGACACACTCCCAGCAATAAATTTGAGTAGTTCACTCCAGCAGTAATTCTTAACAATTACTTTCCTGCCCTCCAGAGATATATGCTGCATCTGTGAGGGGTTATGGGTGTGGAGTACGCCATTCCAAAAAATTATCTTCTTCCCTTTACAGGAGAAAGCATGCTTTCTCACCTCAAATCCTTGCTTTAATGAATGCTAAATGGTTACCAAGGTCAACTCACCGACCCAGACTTGATCGAAACTAAAAATTTTGTTTGCAATATGTAATTAAAATATATCAAATAAATAAATAACAAAAATTAACCTATTATGGCTCGAAAAAGGCTCATGGGTAGAAGATCAGATTTATTTTGTTATACAGCACTGGAGTTACTGTTAGTAAGATTTATCTCAGAATCTTATTTTTTCTTTCTATTCACTTAGTGGAGAAGAAATAGGCAGTTTTCAAAATGAAGAGCATGTCTGTGCAGAATTTATTTGAGTGGGAAAATGTGGCAGTGGGGCCAGATTTAAATAGCTTGTTTGGTTTTGTTTAGTATCACAAAAAGAAATAATTTATATAAGGCCATGCCAAGTAAAGGATTTTGAACCTTTTACTCTTTCCTTTTTTTATATTAAACACTTGAGTTATTTTACCCTCCTTTAGTGTGTGAGAAAAACATATTTAATGTTTTTGTTTTTCTCTCCTTTAGGGACTCCAGTGGACTAAATTGCCACTGAGGCACAAAAAAATGAGTTCTGGTAACTTTTGTGTTTCATAATTATGAACAGTGCCCTAACCATTGTCAGGTAGCTTTCAAATTTATTACATTGTCTCAAGAATAGGAAAAAATATGATGATAATTTCTCATCATTACCTGAAAGAAACGCAATTTTCCTTAATATGTTTGTATTCAAAGAATGACATAATACACAAAAGTTGCTCTGATGGAAACAAATGAATTCTTATAGTATTCTAATTTTTCTATCTTTGCGTTTTAAGTCATTTCAAACTTGCAGAAAAGTAAACTCTAGGGGAGAAAAGAAGAAAAGATTACTAGGAACAGAGAAAACAGGCACTAAAGAATTGACTTTTCCTCTCAATGGCCTACCTCTTTGTTAAGGCTGTAGCTTTGTAATCTTGAAGAATCCAGTAGAAGTTCAGTTTTTTTAAAGCATCGTGGCAGCTGGACTGTCAACTACCATCATTTTTTTACATGCTGAAAAAAGTTAAAAACACAGTGACTAGAAAGATCTAAACCTTATCCTTCCTGCTGATACCTCCACCCATCCCCACCTGCTAGTAGAACCGTGGGATCTTTTCAAATAGCACACAGAAACATTGGTAATAACCTTGCCTTCTCCTGAGTGACTCAGAGTGAATTTAGGGGAATGTTACATGATGATCCTGTGATGGTCAGTTTTTATAGAATTTAACAATGGGAAGAAGTGTTCTTAAGATGGCTCTCATTTGAATTCTATTTCAAGGGGACTCAAATCTTTTGGCTTTGGTACCCTTTGGCTGTTTGAACCCTAATTCCTACTGTGAGTGTTTTAGCAGTATGCTGTCTAAGCATTTCATTTGGTTCTTACTTTGGCACTTATGTAGCCAAAGATACTGTGGTACTATGGTACTTTCTACCGTGTTATTCATTATCTCAGTTTCAGAGATTCAGCTTCCTTTTTTACTATTAAGTTCTAAAAAATTCCTTGTGGTTGTGTTTCTTTCCTGGATTTATCTTTTGATTTATCATCAATTTATGAACTCAGTTTCTTAAAAGTATTAAACAGGCAAACATAAATAGCTAAGAAAACCAAAATATATTTTAAAGCACATTCATAAAAATTACCAGTTTAGATACAATGAATGTCCCTACTTTTTTCTGTTATAATGTAATGTAATCAATTCTTAATTTTATGTGCAGAAACTTCTCAATATTAAGCACAGAATCTACTTAGTAATATCTTACATGTCTATCTTGGAGTAAGAATTTGTCAGTGCCAATGTTGCAGCCCCTTGGGGCTTCTTAATATTGGAATTTCTCCAGGCTTGATTACAGTTGAAAGAAGGTGAAAGGAAATTTCTTTATTGTTTAGCTTGTTTTTAGATGGCAGTAAATTCTCTAGGTCATCTAACAGGATGAGGGAGACAAGCATTGTGAGAAACAAGTTTTGGGTTTTGCTGACATTTGCTTTTCAGCATTGCATCACTTTTCCTTAACTGTTCTCTAAGTACTGATGTCTTTCAAATTGACTCAGATCATATTCCTTATCTTTGAGCAGAATATTTTGAACAGAAAATTAAGCCATTTTCATTTATATACCCAATTCAGTAGGTTTATAAATAAAAGGGCAAATCCTCACAATAATACAAGTACAGTAAAAATTACTCTCCCCATTTGATTTATATTTTCTAGAACTGAGAATAGAAAAACAATTTCCTCTTACACTGTTTATAGTAGGTAGCCCTTGAAAGAAAATCACTTATCCCTACCGCCCCCAGTGGTCTTCATAACAAGTTAGGAAACTGAAAATTGCTGAAAACTAAGAATTCTAAGCAACAAGCATGGAAAATAGAGTCCTCATACCTGATCTTTTTCTCTATCTTCCTTACTCAATCCTGTGGAAGAACTGCTGAGGCCTAAGAAAATATAATATCTGTTATGCTGATTGTTTCTACAAATTTAAAGAGGCTACAGGATAAGCTTTATACTTTCTCCCTTTTGATCCTTCTGTCAGTGATGCTGGTGAAGAAGAGTCCTTTTAGAAACTCTTCCTGAATCAGTGTTGCCTGAGGGGGGAAAAATAAGAATTTTTTGTTTGGAATTTTGTTTTCGAAGCTTAAAAAAATCAAGGGCAGACAAATTCAAGCATAATAGTGTATTTATGTTCCCTCCATATATGGTAACTCAAGAAACAGTTAAACTTGATTATTTAGGTTTCTGGAATTTAAGCTGACTATTCCAAATACAAAGTTAAATTAAAATGTAAAAAAATAAAAATAAAAAACTTTTTAATGATACCAGTCTGAAAAGAAAAGTTTCATGGACTAATTATGGACATGATACCCTGATTGGTCATCTTCCATCAGAACTCAGTTATTGTCAAACTGACCAGTATTTTGGAAGGTGTTTATAAGTCTCAACAAGCATTTCTGCTAATTCTGGAAATGATAATCCTCAGATACAATTTCACCATCAAAGATTTGCGTGAAAGCTCCTCAGTGAAGTACTAATTGTTATGCTCCTTATAAGCATCAGCCCTTCCCCAGTTTTTTAACCTTGCTTAAAAAAACAAGACCAAACAGAGTAACACGAGAGGGAACATTGTCGTTACAGGGAACAAATCACTACAGATTTCAAACAAGGGAAATCACTATTTATTAACATTTGTGAAGTGTGGCTTAAACCTGATGCTTCACTTTTTCACAGTGGTCCCTAAAAACAGGAGCAGATCTCTCCATTTAGACTACTTTTAAACTGAATACTAAGCCAACAAATAATGAAAACATAGTTCCTTACCATCTGCTTAAAGGTCTTTAAGTTCTGGTAATAAGACATTCAAAACTCACTCTGGTTCTCTGCAGTCCATCTGGTACGTATTGACAGTTCAGAAACAGATGTCCTCAGCAAACAGGAACACCAAAAAATTAGTATTTGCAATATAGAATATTGTTTCAGGAATTTATTTATCACAGAAGAGAAATGAAAAGTTACCCATTTTGTTCCCAGCCAAACCTGGGAAAAGTTATTTCTTATCTATTCTGCTTAGATCGATTATTTATTTCTCTCTAGTAGCACAACTGTTGTCAGAAATACTTACTAACTTCAATTTTGTGTCAACAGCTCAGGAAAAAATAGTTTCTGCCCTTTTCTGCACTCACCCTAAGGAAAGCCAGTACTTGTGTAACATAATCTTCAATGATGAGTGACCAAGTCTGATGGTCACATATAAAATCTGAAGGACCCTTGCTCTTGTATTCCAACCAAGTTAGTGGAGATTACCAGGCTAAATAAGTCCTGAATTTCTTAAAGATGCCTTACCTACTCCCAAGTTCACTGAAGCCTTATTCACAATACCTAAGATACGGAAGCAACCTACGTGTCCATAATCAGATGAATGGATAAAGAAAATGTAGTTATATATACACAGTGAAGTAGTATTCAGCCTTAAAGTGGGGGAACTTCTGTTATTTACAACAACATGGACTAACCTGGAAGGCATTATGCTAAGTGAAATAAGCCAGGCACAGAAAGACAAATACTGCATGATCTCACTTATATATGGAATCTAGAAAGGTTGGACTCATATACGTAGAGAGTAAAATGATGGTTACCAGAGACTGGGCAGTGGCGGGGAGGGATATGGGAAGGGGAAATATTGATCAAAGGGTAAACAGTTTCTGTTAGGAATAATAAACTTTAGTGTCCAACAGAACGGTGTCTGTTATAACAATAATGCATTGTATATTTCAGAATTGTGAAAATAGTTGTTGTTTGGGTTTCGGGGGTGGGTTGTTTTGTTTTGTTGAGACAGAGTCTCGTTCTGTTGCTCAGGCTGTAGTGGCACAATCCTGGCTCACTGCAGCTTTGACCTCCCTGGGCTCAAACAGTTCTCCCACTTCAGCCTCCCAAGTAGCTGAGACAACAGGTATGCACCACCACACCAGCTAATTTTTGTATTTTTTGTAAAGATAGGATTTTGCCATGTTGCCCAGGGTATAAGAGTAGATTATAAATATTTTAGCTACATAAAAAATATGTGAGGTGATGGATTTATTAATTAGCCTGATTTAATTATTCCACATTGTAAATATATAGCAAGACATCACATTGAACTCCATAAATATTTACCATTAATATTTAACAATTAAAATTTAAAGGGCCAGGTGTGGTGGCTCATGCATGTAATCACAGCACCTTGGGAGGCTGAGGCAGGAGAATCACTTGAACCGAGGAGTTTGAGGCTGCAGTGATCTGTGATTGCACCACTGCACTCCAGCCTGGGCAATAGAGTGAGACCCCTATCTCTTTAAAAAAAAAATTTTTTTTTTACTTTAATGTTTTAAAGCCTTACTTTTTCACATTGAAGTTTCCATACTTGTTGATAGAATTTGAATTGTAAACTCTTCTACCAAAGATCTGATTTTAAGCAATTACATATTTTTAAAATAGTAACATTTACGTAACAATACCTAAGTCTTATATCACAAAAATTATGAGCATTTTGTCGCTGTGTTTTATATTTTGAAACTGATATTCAGCTTAAAAAGCTTACCTAATATTACAAACCTAATGAGTGGCAAATCTGGAACTCAGATCTGGGTCTTCTAATTCTATATCCTATACCTTACCCCACTATAGCTTACTGCTTGATATAGATATCAATTTCAAGTAACAGCTGCTTCATTCATCTATTGTATATATATATGTCATATCGTTATTACAGATCTTATGTAATCTGGGTTATTCTTCATTATTAATTTGTCAGTAGGAGACTTATTAACCTCAGATTTATAAAAGCTTCATCAAAGCTACTTTTATTACTCTGCTAATCAGTTACTAGGTGATATTCTTATATGAAAAGTCTCTATGACATAAGTTCTAGAAGAGTCAGTTAATCATACATTTTGCTATATGACAATCTTAAGGATAAATTGTTAGGTTTTTTCGAGGCCGGGTGCAGTGGCTCATACCTGTAATCCCAACACTTTGGGAAGCCAAGACGGGCAGATCCTGAGGCCAGGAGTTTGAGACCAGCCTGACCAACATGGTAAAACCCCGTCTCTACTAAAACTACAAAAATTAGCTGGGCGTGGTGGCATGCACCTGTAATCCCAGCTACTCAGGAGGCTGAGGCAGGAGAATGCTTGAACTTGGGAGGCGGAGGTTGCAGTGAGCCAAGATCATGCCACTGCACTCCAGCCTGGGCAAGAGAGCAAGACTCTGTCTCAAAAAAAAAAAAAAAAATGTTAGGTTTTTTCCTAAATTAAATACCAACTCAAAGAAAGACATTTTCATATGCTAAACATAAAAATGGCATTCTTTTTCACCTGTAATAAAGAATCCCATGATACAGATGTAGCATGAAAAATCAGTAGAGAAAGTGTGAAATAATAAGTGCTACTGGGACAATTTTTAGTTAGGTCCCTACTTCATATCTTACAGAAAAATAAATTCCAGAGGAATTAGAGGCCCACACATGAAAAACGAAATTTTTAAACTTTAGAAAGAAAATATAGGATACTATCTTTATGACACTGAAATAGGGGAAAATTTCAAAAACAAAAGACCAAAAGCTCAAATTATGACTGAAAAGATTGATATATTTGACTGCCTGGAAATGACAAACTTCGACATCACAAGACTTCAAAAACAAAATTAATAGGTTACAACCAGGAGAAGATATTAGCAGCACTTTAAACCAGTAGAGAATTAGTATCCAGACTGCCTGATATATATCCCCATATTTAGATGAGCAAAAGAAATGAATGGGCAGTTCCTTGAACAGTGTGGTTCTCCAAGTGTAATCCTTTGACCAGCATTAGCAGCATCACCTAGGAGCTTGTTAGAAGTCCAGATTCTCAGGTCCCCACTTCATACCTACTGATTCAGAAACTCTGGAAGTGGGGCCATGCAGTCTTTGTTTTAACAAGCTTACTATGTGATTCTGGTGCATATTAAAATTTTAGAGCTACTCTGTTAAACTCAAATGATAAATAATACGAAAAGATTCAGTCTCATCATCAATCAGAGAAGTATAAAACAATGAGATATCTTTTCATACCCATGAGATTAGCTAAACTTTAAAACTTAAGTTTTAACAAGAATGTGGAGAAACAAATTATAGTATTGCTATTGGGAACATAAATTTGTATAAGTTTTAGAGAGCAATTTGAAAATACCCAATAAGGTTGACTGTGTACATTCTTTGTTACCAGACACTTGTACTTTTAGGTTACAGCCCTTAGGAAAAAACTCACACAAGGCCACAAGAGTCACAAATAAAGGATTTCCATTACAGCACCATTTGAAATAGTGAAACTTTGCTATAACGTATTGTCTTATCAGTAGAGACATGAACAAACTGTGGTTTTGTTTCATAGAATACTATTTCTATATGCTGTTAAATAGATTAAGTCCAAGATCAGAAGCAAACATGGCAAAAGGTTAGCATCTTGTAAATGTGGATATTGATGCATGCGTGCGCACATTCTCTACTGTATTTGAAATACTTTGTAGTTTTAATTTTAAAAAATTAAATGAGATAGTAAAATATTAAGAGGGTTTCCATTTGGCTCAGTCTTGTCTTTCAGGATTCTGCCTCAAAAGTGGATAGAGTTTGAACAAACCAGGATCATTATAGCTGAGGGTCGTGACCAGATACTGGAAAACATTTTTTCAAAACAATCAGTAAATGCAGATTCATTGAAGATAAGCTGCATGCTTTCCTGAGTAAATGCTGTGACCCAAAGTAGAGGAACAGACTGGCATATTGCAGGATCGTGTGTAGTAAACTTATTAGAGCTGATTTTTTAACCAGTTTTTTGATTTTTTTAAAAGTAAAAGTTAACTGGAAGAGAGCATGAAGATTGTATATTCTAAACTGGTGCTTATAAACTGTTTTTTAGTCCATACCCCATTCTGATAAATGTAATTATATTCTTGGTTAATATCATTTGAAATTCAAAGTAAGTTAATTATTCTGTTCTAAAAAATGAATGAATGAAAGCCTTTTTGATTATGGGGAGGAGACTTTTTCTTGTTTCCACATTTTTTTAATATACTTTAAGTTCTGTGTTACATGTGCAGAATGTGCAGTTTTGTTACATAGGAATGCATGTGCCCTGGTGCTTTGCTGTACCCATCAACCCGTCACCTACATTAGGTATTTCTCTTAATGTTATCCCTCCCCTAACACCCCACCCGCCGACAGGCCCCAGTGTGTGATGTTCCCCTCCCTGTGTCCATGTGTTCTTATTGTTCAACTCCCACTTATGAGTGGGAACATGCAGTGTTTGGTTTTCTGATCTTGTGATAGTTTGCTGAGAATGATGGTTTCCAGCTTCATCCATGTCCCTGCAAAGGACATGAACTTCTCCTTTTTTATGGCTGCATAGTATTCCATGGTGTATATGTGCCACATTTTCTTAATCCAGTCTATCATTGATGAACATTTGGGTTGGTTCCAAATCTTTGCTATTGTGAATAGTGCCACAAGAAACATACATGTGCATGTGTCTTTATTGTAGAATGATTTATAATCCTTTGGGTATATGCCCAGTAATGGGATTGCTGGATCAAATGGTCTTTCTAGTTCTAGATTCTTAGGATCACAATAGTGTCTTCTGCAATGGTTGAACTCATTTACACTCCCACAAACACTGTAAGAGTGTTCCTGTTTTTCCACAACCTCTCCAGCATCTGTTTCCTGACTTTTTAATGATCACCATTCTAACTGCTGTGAGATGGTATCTTATTGTGGTTTTCATTTGCATTTCTCTAACGACCAGTGATGATGAGCATTTTTTCACACGTCTTGTGGCTGCATAAATGTCTTCTTTTGAGAAGTGTCTGTTCATACCCTGTGTCCATTTTTTGATGGGGTTGTTTTCTTCTTGTAAATTTGTTTAAGTTCTTTGTAGATTCTGGATATTAGTCCTTTGTCTGATGGATAGATTGCAAAAATCTTCTCCCATTCTATAGGTGGCCTGTTCACCCTGATGATAGTTTCTTTTGCTGTGCAGAAGCTCTTTAGTTTAATTAGGTCTCATTTGTCAATTTTGGCTTTTGTTGCCATTGCTTTTGGTGTTTTAGACATGAAGTCTTTGCCAATGCCTGTGTCCTGAATGCTATTGCCCAGGTTTTCTTCTAGGATTTTTATGGTCCTAGGTCTTACGTTTAAGTCTTTGAACCATCTTAAGTTGATTTTTGTAAAAGGTGTAAGGAAGGGGTCCAGTTGCACTTTTCTGCATATGCCTAGGCAGTTTTCCCAGCACCATTTATTAAATAGGGAATCTTTTCCCCATTGCTTGTGTGTGTCAGGTTTGTCAAAGATCAGATGATTGTAGCTGTGTGATGTTACTTCTGAGGCCTCTGTTCTGTTCCTTTGGTCTATATATTTGTTTTGGTACAAGTACCATGCTGTTTTGGTTACTGTAGCCTTGTAGTATAGTTTGAAGTCAGGTAGCATGATGCCTCCAGCTTTGTTCTTCTTGCCCAGGATTGTCTTGGCTGTGCAGGCTCTTTTTTGGTTCCATGTGTAGTTTCAAGTAGTTTTTTCCAATTCTGTGAAGAAAGTCAGTGGTAGCTTGATGGATATAACATTGAACCTATAAAATACTTTGGGCAGTATAGCCATTTTCACGATATTGATTCTTCCTATCTATGAGCATGGAATGTTTTTCCATTTGTTTGTGTCCTCTCTTATTTCCTTGAGCAGTGGTTTGTAGTTCTCCTTGAAGAAATCCTTCACATGCCTTGTAAGTTGTATTCCTAGGTATTTTATTCTCTTAGTAGCGATTGTGAATGGGGGTTCACTCATGATTTGGCTCTCTGTTATTGTTGTATACAAATGCTTGTGATTTTTGCACACTGCTTTTTTATCCTGAGACTTTGCTGAAGTTGCTTATCAGCTTTAGATTTTGGACTGAGGTAATGGGGTTTTCTAAATATACAGTCATGTCATCTGCGAACAGGGACAATTTGACTTCCTCTCTTCCTATTTATATACCCTTTAGTGCTTTTTCTTGCCTGATTGCCCTGGCCAGAACTTCCAATACTATTGAATAGAAGTGGTGAGAGAGGGCATCCTTGTCTTGTGCCAGTTTTCAAAGGGAATGCTTCCAATTTTGTTCATTCAGTATAATATTGGCTTTGGGTTTGTCATAAATAGCTCTTATTATTTTGAGATATGTTCCATCAATACCTAGTTTATTGAGAGTTTTTAGCACGTAGGGGTGAATTTTATTGAAGGCCTTTTCTGCATCTATTGAGATAATCATGTGGTTTTTGTCATTGGTTCTGTTTATGTGGATTGGGTTTATGTGGATGGATTACGTTTATTGTTTAGGCGGATTGATGTGGATGGATTATGTATATTGATTTGTGTATAGTGAACAAGCCTTGCATCCCAGGGATGAGGCCAACTTGATCATGGTGGATAAGCTTTTTGATGCGCTGCTGGATTCGGTTTGCCTGTATTTTATTAAGGATGTTTATCAGGGATATTGGCCTGAAATTTTCTTTTTTTGTTGTGTCTCTGCCAGATTTTGGTATCAGGATGATGCTAGCCTCATAAAATGAGTTAGGGAAGATTCCCTCTTTTTCTGTTGTTTGAAATAGTTTCAGAAGGAATGGTACCAGCTCCTCTTTGTACCTCTGGTAGAATTCAGCTGTGAATCCATCTGGCCCTGGACTTGTTTTGATTGGTAGGCTATTACTGCCTCAGTTTCAGAGCTTGTTATTGGTCTATTCAGGGATTCAACTTCTTTGTGGCTTAGACTTGGAAGGGTGTATATGTCCAGGAGTTTATCCATTTCTTCTAGATTTTCTAGTTTATTTGCATACAGGTGTTTATAGTATTTTCTGATGGTAGTTTGTATTTCTATGGGGTCAGTGGTGATATCCCCTATATTATTTTTTTATTTGATTCTTCTCTCTTTTATTCTTTATTAGTCTGGCTAGTGGTGTATTTTGTTGATTTTTTTTTTCAAAAACCAGCTCCCGGATTGATTTTTTTTTTTTTTTTTTTTTTTTTGAAGGGTTTTTCATGTTTCCATCTCCTTCAGTTCTGCTCTGATCTTAGTTATTTCCTGTCTTCTGCTAGTTTTTGAATTTGTTTGCCCTTGCTTCTGTAGTTCTTTTAATTTTGATGTTAGGGTGTCAATTTTAGATCTTTCCTGTTTTCTCTTGTGGGCATTTAGTGCTATAAATTTCCCTCTACACACTGCTTTAAATGTGTCCCAGAGATTCTGGTATGTTGTGTCTCGTTCTCATTGGTTTCAAAGAACATCTTTTTTTCTGCCTTCCTTTTGTTATTTACCCAGTAGTCCATTCAGAAGCAGGTTGTTCAGTTTCCATGTATTTCTGTGGATTGGGGTGAGTTTCTTAACCCTGAGTTGTACTTTGATTGCACTGTGGTCTGGGAGACTGTATGTTATGATTTCCCTTCATTCGCATTTGCTGAGGAGTGTTTTACTTCCAATTATGTGGTCATTTTAGAATAAGTGCGATGAAGTGCTGAGAAGAATGTATATTCTGTTGATTTGGGGTGGAGAGTTCTGTAGAGGTCTTTTACATCTGCTTGGTCCAGAGCTGAGTTCAAGTCCTGAATATCCTTATTAATTTTCTGTGTCATTGATCTGTCTGATATTGACAGCGGGGTGTTAAAGTCTCCCATTATTATTGTGTGGCAGTCTAAGTCTCTTTATAGGTCTCTGAGAACTTGCTTTATGAATCTGGGTGCTCCTGTATTGGATGCATCTATATTTAGGATAGTTAGCTCTTCTTGCTGCATTGTTCCCTTTACCATTATGTCATACCCTTCTTTGTCTCTTTTGATCTTTGTTGGTTAAAGTCTGTTTTATCAGAGACCAGCATTGCAACCCCTGCTTTTTTTTGCTTTCCATTTGCTTGGTAGGTCTTTCTCCATCCCTTTATTTGAGCCTATGTGTGTCTTTGCACGTGAGATGGGTCTCCTGAATACAGCACACTGATGCATCTTGACTCTATCTAATTTGCCAGTCTGTGTCTTTTAATTAGGGCATTTAGCTTATTTACATTTAAGATTAATATTGTTATGTGTGAATTTGACCCTGTCATTATGATGCTATTTGGTTGTTTTACCTGTTAGTTAATGCGGTTTCTTCATAGTGTCAATGTTCTTTACAATTTGGTATGTTTTTGCAGTGGCTGGTACCGGTTATTCCTTTCCACGTTTAGTGCTTTTTTTCAGGACCTTTTGTAAGACAGGTCTGGCAGTGACAAAATCCCTCAGCGTTTGCTTGTTTGTAAAGGATTTTATTTCACCTTCACTTATGAAGCTTAGTTTGGCTGGATATGAAATTCTGGGTTGAAAATTCTTTTCTTTAAGAATGTTGAATATTGGCTCCCACTCTCTTCTGACTTGTAGGGTTTCTGCCGAGAGGTCTGCTGTTACTCTGATGGGCTTCCCTTTGTGGGTAACCTGACCTTTCTGTCTGGCTGCCCTTAACATTTTTTATTTCATTTCAGCCTTGGTGAATCTGACGATTATGTGTCTTGGGGTTGCTCTTCATAAGGAGTATCTTTGTGGTGTTCTCTGTATTTCCTGAATTTGAATGTTGGCCTGTCTTGCTCGGTTGAGGAAGTTCTGGAAAATATCCTCAGAAGTGTTTTCCAACTTGGTTCCATTCTCCCCGTCACTTTCAGGTATGCCAGTCAAACAAAGATTTGGTCTTTTCACATAGTCCCATATTTCTTGGAGGCTTGACTCATACCTTTTTTTTTTTTCCTGTAATCTTGTCTTCTCAGTTTATTTCATTAAGTTGATCCTCAACCGATATCCTTTCTTCTGCTTCATCGATTCGGCTATTAATACTTGTGTATGCTACATGAAGTTCTCGTGCTGTGTTTTTCAGCTCCATCAGGTCATTATGTTCTTCTCTACATTGGTTATTCTAGTTAGCAATTCGACTAACCTTTTTTCCAGGTTCTTAGCTTCCTTGCATTGGGTTAGAACATGCTGCTTTAGCTCAGAGTTGTTTGTTATTATGCACCTTCTAAAGCCTACTTCTGTCAGTTCTTCAAACTCATTCTGCATCCAGTTTTGTTCCCTTACTGGCGAGGAGTTGTGATCCTTTAGAGAAGGAAAGGCGTTCTGGTTTTTGGAACTGTCAGGCGTTTTGCACTGGTTTTCTCCAATCTTTGTGGATTTATCTACCTTTGGTCTTTGATGTTTGTGACCTTCCAGTGGGGTGAGTGGATGTGCTAATCCTTTCTGTTTGTTTCTTTTCCTTCTAACAGTCAGGCCCCTCTGCTGCCAGTCTGTTGGAGTTTGCTCGAGGTCCACTCCCAACCCTGTTTGTCTAGGTATCACCAGCGGAGGCTGCAGAGCAGCAAAGGTTGCTGCCTGTTCTTTCCTCTGGAAGCTTCAACCCAGTGAAGCACCTGCCAGATGCCAGCCAGAGCTCTCCTGTATGAGGTGTCTGTCGGCCCCAACTGGGAAGTGTCTCCCAGTCAGTATACACGGGGATCAGGGACCCACTTGAGGCAGACTGACCCTTAGCAGAGCTCGAACGCTGTGCTGGGAGTTCCACTGCTCTCTTCAGAGCCGTCAGGCAGGGACGTTTAAGTCTGCTATAAGCCACTGACCGTGGCTGCTGCCTGTTTTACAGAGATGCCCTGTCCAGAGAGGGGCAATCTGGCAGTCTGGTCACAGCAGCCTTGCTGAGCTGCAGTGGGCTCTGCCCAGTTTGAACTTCCCAGCAGCTTTGTTTAGCCTGTGGCTGTAAAACTGTCTCCTCAAGCCTCACCAATGGCCAACCCCCCTCCCCGCACCAAGCTTGACCGTCCAGGTGCATCTCAGATTGCTGCTGTGCTGGCAGTGAGAATTTCAAGCCAGTGAATCTTAGTTTCCTGGGCTTCATGGGGGTGGGACCCGCTGAGCCAGACCGCTTGACTCCCTGACTTCAGCCCCTCTTTTCAGGGGGGTGAACAGTTCTGTCTCAGTGGCATTCCAGGCACCACTGGGGTATGGCAAAAAAAGAAAAAAAAAAAAGCTCCTGCAGCTAGTTTGGTGTCTGCCCAATTGGTCACCCAGTTTTGTGCTTAAAACCCAGAGCCCTGGTAGGGTAGTCACCAGAGGGAATCTCCTGGTTTGCAGGTCGGAAGACCATGGGACAAGCGCAGTTACCTGTGCCAGAGTTCCTCAGGCTTGGTCCCTCACAGCTTCCCTTAGGTAGCGGGGAAAATTCCCCGACACCTTGCACTACCCAGGTGAGGTGACGCCCCACCCTGCTTTGGCTCGCCCTGGGTGGGCTGCACACACTCTCCAGCCAGTCCCAGTGAGATGAACCGGGTACCTCAGTTGGAAATGCAGAAATCACCCGCCTTCTGCAACAATCTCACTGGGAGTTGCAGGCCAGTGCTGTTCCTATCTGTTTCCACATTTTTATCTGTATATGTAAAAAGTATTCTGCTGGGCGCAGTGGCTCACGCCTGTAATCCCAGCAATTTGGGAGGCCAGGGCAAGTGAATCACGAGATCAGGAGATCGAGACTATCCTAGCTATTGCAGTGAAACCCCGTCTCTACTAAAAATTACAAAAAATTAGCCGGGCATGGTGGCGGGTGCCTGTAGTCCCAGCTCCTCGGGAGGCTGAGGCAGGAGAATGGCGTGAACCCGGGAGGCGGAGCTTGCAGTGAGCCGAGATCGGGTCACTGCACTCTAGCCTGGGGGACAGAGTGAGACTCCATCTCAAAAGGGAAAAAAATAAAAAGGATTCCTCAGTTTTCTCAAAAGAGCTAGAGGAAAAGAGTCTGATTTTTATATTAATCAGGATGAGTTAGTCTATGCTGTTGTAACTAAGACTGAAATATCAGTGGCCTAACTACAAAAATGTATTTTCATTCACATTATATGCAGCAGAAGTCACTGAAGACCACTGTTCCAAATAGTCCCTCACAACCAACATTGACAGGAAGGCCGACATAGCCTCACTGGTGCAACACATGGCTTCCAAGATGCCACAGAGGGGGAAATGGGATGGGGCGACACATTTTTTTTTTTTTGAGACGGAGTCTCGCTCTGTCGCTCAGGCTGGAGTGCGGTTGCGCAATCTCAGCTCACTGCAAGCTCCACCTTCCATTCACACCATTCTCCTTCCTCAGCTTCCCGAAGAGTAGCTGGGACTACAAGTGCCCGCCACCACACCTGACTAATTTTTTTTGTATTTTTAGTAGAGATGGGGTTTCACCCTATTAGCCAGGATGGTCTCAATCTCCTGACTTCATGATCCACCCACCTTAGCCTCCCAAAGTTCTGGGATTACAGGCTTGAGCCACTGCCCCTGGCCAGCACATTGATTCTTAATTATGTCAGCTGAGTAGTGAATTACATCATTATGATCAGATTCATAATAATCACACGACTACAAGCTGACTGCAATGTGGGCTGAGAAATGTAGGTGAACAGATGGAATACTGTCTCTGTCCCATGTTTTCTTCACCACTACACTTGCACCTCATAGAAAGAATTAGCTTAATGTTACTAGTTCCTAATGTCAGTATTTTTTATCAGCCAAAGTTTTAGAAGGGAAGGGGGTTGAGTGGCAGGATTCAAACACCATACTCCACCTTCAACCTCCAAAAGCAAGTTGATCTTATACTATGCCTTCATTTTCCCCTTGATCACATAATATAAAAATGAATGTTGAATCTGATTGTTTGCTACAAGCTTTTCTGTCCAGAATTTGAAAGGTCAAAGTACCATCTCAGTTATCATTAAGTTTGTAGCATTGTTGTGCTTTCATAGCTAAAGGTTCAGAAAAACCGTCTTCTTAAATCTATGCTTATGAAAATGGGATGATGACATGCAAGGTCAGCTCACTTGCTGGGAATAACCACGAATATTTTACCAAAATTCTCCAGAATTATTTCCTAGAATGTGTTTGACATATAAATCAACCTTGAGTTCAAAGATTCCTTTTTAATACTTTTTTGCAAAGGTTGAAGTGCATGAGAAAGAGGTCTTTTAAGTTTTCAGGCAAGATCTTCAACCGCAATAGTATGAAATTATCAGCTACCTCATTCAAATAACTAGAATAATATTTGAGGTTCCCCCTAAATTTGAAACTGTTTTCACTAGCTTTTCTTTAAGAACTTCTTCAACTTAAGAAAGTGAAGACTTTTAAGTCTATGGATTTTGTTTGTCATTTAAGTTTCACTTGGAATCATCAGATATGTTTTCCAAATGTGCGAAGCTCTGTTAAAAATTAGAGTTTTTATTGTAGTAAAATATACACAACAAAATTTACCATTAGTGATATTTATTACATTAACTGTGTTGTACAACTACCACATCAATCTAGTTTCAAAACCTTTTCCTCACCCCAAAAGGAAACTCAGTACCCTTTAAGCACTCATCTGCCTCTGGGAAACACTAAGCTGCCTTCTGTCCCTAGAGATTTGCCTATTTTGGATATTTAATATAAATAGAATCACATGATATGTGTGTGGCTTCTTTCACTTAGCACAGTGTTTTAAAGTTTCATCCATGTTGTAGCATGTATCAGTACTCCATTCCTTTTATGGCTGAGTAAAAAATTATAATTTTTAAAGTTTATGAAGTTGGTCTTTTCTCTGGTGCTCCAGAAATAGAATACCATTATGATTTATTTTGTAAATCCAGCCAAAATAATTTCTTTTTGACCACCAATGAATTTCAACATAGAACGAAAAACTTTTAATTCTTACCATCTAAATCTTCACAAAGCATATCAAATAATCTGATGTTTAACATACTTGCCACATGATACACTTGCCTTGATAATCAAGCAAGGTTAGGGTCTTCTCCTAAACCAGTGAGCATTGTTTTAGAAGCCACTAATTAGCAGTGGATGACACAATATATCCAAAACCAGAAATCTTGATGGTGAGCCCAGCCTTGCTGGACTGAAATGCCATCACTATACACTTGGGTCATTTTTTGGGGGGGTTTGCTTTATAGAATTTTGTTATTATCAGTTTTTATGCTACTCTCCAAATTTTTTCTTCTATGTGTTGTACCCCATGTGGTAATCAAAACAGTAATTGAACAGTTACAAGTTTTCATTGTTTGAAAAAAATTAGGACACTGACTTCAATCTTTTTCAAAAGCTTTTTTGCCATCTTCTAAATCATATCTTTGGTGCTTAATACTAATTTAGAACATCTTCTGAAATTTTTTCTGTGTTCTGGAATCTCTTCTCTATTCTTTTTTCCACTATATTTAAAATTTAAAAGCTATATAGACTCCAAGGTTTCTCCAACAGTAGAAGATTTTTTTCTTAGTGATCAAAAATAATATTTTTATTACATTTTCTCAGACATGGCTCATAATATTAGGTATTTTTATTATTAAAACCTTCTCTGAATTTAATAGGATTGGCATTGTTGTGATTAAGTGGGTGATGTTAATAACATTTGACAGTGGTTCATGCCTAGCACCCCAGCACTTTGGGAGGCAGGAGGATCACTTAGTCCAGGCAGGCATTCCAGACCAGCCTAGGCAACAATTTTGTAGCAACAAGCTATAAAAAGTAAATTAAAAAATTAGGTGGCTGTGGTGGCACGTACCTGTGGCCCCAACTACTTAGGAGACTGAGGTGGGATGATCTGTTGAGCCCAGGAGTTTGAGGCTGCAGTGAGCTATGATTAAACCACTGCACTTCTGTCTGGGCAATATAGTGAGACTCTCTTAAAAAAACAGTTTGACAGAAAAATATCAGGGGAACCTGCCCCCGATAATTCAACATGAGTCCTTTTCTATTTTCCCTAAGTGTCAACTGGTCTGAGAAATAAAGGGAAAGAGTACAAAAGAGAGAAATTTTAAAGCTGGGTGTCCAGGGGAGACATCACATGTCGGCAGGTTCCATGATGCCCCCCAAGGCACAAAACCAGCAAGTTTTTATTAGTGATTTTCAAAAGGGGAGGGAGTGTATGAATAGGGTGTGGGTCACAGAGATCACATGCTTCACAAGGTAATAAAATATTACAAGGCAAATGGAGGCAGGGTGAGATCACAGGACTGGGGAAAATTAAAATTGCTAACAAAGTTGCGGGCACGCATTGTCATTGATAACATCAGGAGACAGGGTTTGAGAGCAGACAACCCGTCTGACCAAAATTTATTAGGCAGGAATTTCCTCGTCCTAATAGGCCTGGGAGTGCTACAGGAGACTGGGGCTTATTTCATCCCTTATCTACAACCGTAAAAGACATACATCCCCAGAGTGGCCACTTTAGAGCCCTCACCCTAGGAACACATTCTCTTTCTCAGGGATGTGCCTTGCTGAGAAAAAGAATTCAGTGATAGTTCTCCTATTTGCTTTTGAAAGAAGAGAAATATGGCTGTGTTCCACTGGCTCTCAGGCACCAGACCCAATGGTTATCTCCCTCATTCCCTGAACGTCACTGTTATCCTGTTCTTTTTTCAAGGTGCCTAGATTTCATATTGTTTAAACAATTTGTGCAGTTAACGCAATCATCACAGGGTCCTGAGGCGACATACATCCTCATCTTACAAAGATGACAGGATTAAGAGATTAAAGACAGGCATAGGAATTCAGAAGAGTATTGATTGGGAAAGTGATAAGTGTCCATGAAATCTTCACAGTTTATGTTCAGAGATTGCAGTGAAGACGTGTAAAAAATTATAAAAGTATTAATTTGGGGAACTAATAAATGTCCATGAAATCTTCACAATTTATGTTCTTCTGCCATGGCTTCAGCCAGTCCCTCTGTTCAGAACAGAAAAAAATTTCAGGTTTTAGGAACCATATTTAAGACACATTAAAGTGGGGTGACATCGGAGGTAGGAAAACCAGCTGGTTAGACACTTTAGAAATTTAAGTGTCATTAAAAGTTCATTAAGGGCAAGAACTGTGGTGGTGGTATGTTGTTCATCTGTGTTGTATTGTTCACTCTTTGTATAATTTGTGATACATAGTATAGGTTCATGGTTATTTTATGCCACTTGTGGAACATAGCAGAAAACAAAAGTAATGGATAAGCAAATGAATTATCTTTATTGTTGAAGGAAAGACAGCTGAAGACCTAGACTACTGTGGTGGCAGTGAAAAATCAAAAGACTGGAAAAAGATAGGGCATAGTGTTAGAGGGCTAAATAAAGGATTAATGTGGAATGCACCAAGAAAAAGAGAGTTAAACAGACTCCAAAATTGAACACTGTGGAAACTAGAGAAAAGAAGGTGATGACACGTAGCATTTAAGAAGGGAATGTGTGTTTGTTTTCTTTGAGGGGAGAGCTACACAAGGGTATAGCTGATATTATTAGGTATTAGAGCAAGAGCTCATTGGAAAATACCTATAGACTATGGGATTTTAAAAATGTAAATGGGAGCTGTTTGCATGTGATTGATTAAATCATTACGTAGATGGATTCTAAGATTAAACTTTTGTGGATGTCTTCTGATAAGACTAAGAATAGGCCCGGTTATATCATTTTAGGTTTTTTCAAAAATTGAATCTCTGTTTAAACTGTGCTTTATTAAGAATAAATTCTATCAGGAATGCCAGTAATCTGTCCACATTTTTCATTGCAATAGAGTTTTGCTTGAATTAGGCTACCAGAATTTTACTATGAATATTTTTATTATGATAGGATTTGTGGCACATTTGAAGCCATTATGGCAAACTCAGTTTAGAAGAAAGTTATAAAGAGGAAGGCAAAAATTATTTTAAAGGTTAAATTTAGAGACAAAATGACATAGTTGCAGGACAATAGCAATAGAAAATCTTACAAGTAGATTCTCTAAATAGCAGCCACTGTTGGCAAGCCAACAAATAATCACATCTGTAAGGTCTGGAAAGAGTTAATGATTTTATTTCAGTGTTTTTAACCTCAGTTCCATCCACAGGTAACAGTAGCACCATCAGTCACATGCTCTAAATATTTGAAAATAGGAAAAGGATTCTAGAAATTATGTCATTCATTTTATAGTTGTATGGAAAATTTTCTGTAGCACTGAAAACCTCATAGCCAGTTAATGGTTAGACAAAGACTAACTAATAAATGTTTCTCTTGATTCCTGGTCCAGTACTTGTCCTACAATTAGGACAAGTAAAACCCCCGTTCTTTAAATGTGATTTTTTTTCTGAGCCTTGGTCAATAATTTTATTTATGCCCATGATATAAGAACTAATAGGTAAGTACCATTTTCTTTTATTAAATTTGTATATGCAGTACATTTATCAAATAACATAATTATTTTAGTGATGAGAAAAGACAAATGATTCATCTGTCTTAAATTTAAACAGTCATTATTTTTAGGGAGATGTTAGTAAATTTTGTTTGGGGAAAAATGAGTGTTTTTTAAAAATGATCTTTCTTTTTAATCCTTTGTAAACAGCAAGAAGTTGAGAAGTTTACAGACCTAGAGAAACTCTACCTCTACCTTCAGCTGCCTTCTGGTCTCAGCAATGGAGAGAAAAGGTATATCTATTATTGTCTTTGCTATAATTATGCTGTTTATAGGATGTCCCTAGGATATATGTGAGGTGTGTATGTTTTGGTTGTTACGGTTTTTGCAATATTCCTGAAATCAATAGAAAACATACTGGCAAAACAATACATCATTTTAGTCTTTGATGATATTTGGTTAAGTATTTACCTGCAGTTTTTGCTAATTTATTTGTGCAACTGGGTAAATGCTATGACATGCAATTTGGGTTTGTTTCATAGACAGATGAATATACGTTTATGCAGTGTGAGGGATTGTGAAAATTGAACAGAAAACCAAAGAATAAACAGATCAGTATCATAAGGAATAATGTACAAGAGTTTTTTTAGGTACTATCAGGTAAACACATCACAGAATCTAAAACAAATTAAAGTGAAATTGCCTGCATGAAGCATGAATTCATAAATGTAAGGTGTGTTAAGTGCTTGGGGTATTACTATAGTTTCATCATTAAAAATTATAGAAAATGTAGAGAGAAGTTGTTCATTCAGTCATTGTAATTTTTAAAAGTTTCCTTAACCTTTTAAGTATTTCTCAGAATTCATTTCATTCATATAAATTATGCTTATTCTATTTTTTAAAACTGTATATAGAAATAAATGAAATGAAAATTATTTGAGTTTTATCTTTTTTTCCCTCAGACCAAATTTATAACTGTTTTAATCATGTTATGTCCTAGACACTTGCTCAGTGTTTTTGAAATAAATTATTCTTACAGATAGCTGAGACGGATGTCAGAATCAGTAGAGTAGCTTCCCTTGTCCTATCTTTGGTGTCCATTTCGGTATTTATTTATAAGTAATACTTCCATATAGTAAATCTTACAATGTTGAATGGATGTGTCAGCCTATGACAGCGGGCCTGGCTTTAGGAAGGATTGTAGGAGGAGATTTGTCTGTTCAGGATCTCTCTGGTGCGAATTCCATTCTGGAGCATAGAATGCTTTAGTAAGATTTCCAAGTAGTTATATATTTATATATTTATGTGTGTTTATGTATATTTATATATGTGTGTATATATGTATGTGTGTATGTCTATATATGTATATATATTATTTGAGAATGCTGAGCAAATAGAAATAAGCAATTTTTGTATAATTTTGTTTTAAAATTTGATGATTTGGTAAGTGTAGGCAAATGAACAGGCAAGTACATGAGCAAATATCCACTTAAATGTGATATTTGACCAAAACAAATACTTTGTCAGTGCTCCATCACCTGCATAGGGAGGGATGGAGCAGGGCAGTAACTTCAGTCTTACACTAGCTGTAGAAAACAGCTCACAACCATAGCTGGACAATTATCTACTAGATTTCCTAAGTTTGGTTTGGTCGTTTATAGTGTATTTGCAAACAGTTCTTTAGTGGAACATTTAGGCCTTGCTCAAAAATTATTAACGAATTGCTATCTGGTCAGCTAAAACATGTTTTTATTCTATTAGTGATCAGAATGCCATGTCATCTAGTCGGGCACAACAAATGCATGCCTTTTCCTGGATTCGGAATACCCTAGAGGAACATCCGGAGACTTCACTGCCCAAACAGGAAGTCTATGATGAGTACAAGTAAGTACTATGTGTAATATGGCATGCTGATATATTAAAGAGGTAAAATACTATACTTGGCCATAGTGACTTGTTTTATTATTGGTGAATATCAAGCTGGTATATGGGAATTACACTTAGAAGTCTCTTAAGATTCATTTCAGCTCTAAGCTTCTGTAGTAGCATGTGTAATAAAGGACAGGATTAATGAATAAAAGGATTTCTGTAGAATTCTTCAGGATAACAGGAGGGAGGTCAGAGAGTACAAGGACAGTGGTATAGGATTGGTGAATAAAAGGATTCCTGTAGAATTTTTAAGTATGATAGGAAGTGTGTATCTGGGGTTAGAGAGTGGAAAGCAATAAATAAATCAATACATAAGGAAAAACTAAAACATGATTTTTCACTTGGACTTTTTAAAGGCCCTTTTCATGAATCTAAAAGTCTTCTAATTCTTCTCCATACCAAAGAATTTTGTATATTATTTATCAAGGACAAGAGAGTTCAGTGACTTGCAAATATTAGACACTCAAATTAGGTTGCATTTACAATTTATTTAAATCCAGGATACAAAAATATAGAGGCTGATGAGCCCTTCGGGTTGGAAAAAGGTTAATAGGTGCGAAATATAGTCTCATTTTACATTTTTATAATTGATTTGGAAGGAGGAATTTATTCCAGCAGGGTAAATAAAACCAAATTTGGAGGCATATTGAAGTGTCAAAC
The DNA here is from genome assembly GCF_002776525.5 of Piliocolobus tephrosceles. Taxonomy (NCBI): domain Eukaryota; kingdom Metazoa; phylum Chordata; class Mammalia; order Primates; family Cercopithecidae; genus Piliocolobus; species Piliocolobus tephrosceles. The sequence continues at coordinate 110,262,814 of NC_045439.1, forward strand.
CAACAAGCATTAATGTGTTGTACTTGCAAATTTGGGGGAAAAAGTGTCAAATAAGTGCTATTGCTAACCAGTATAAGGTAACGCAAAGGAAATTGTACTTACTGAGATTATTGGTATCTATTCGCAATTCTTACTACCTCACCAAAAGAAACATAATGAAGCTAGAAGAAAGTCTAGATAAAAGTATCTGAAATGATCAAGAGAACAAAGTTAAACTGAAGAACTCTAGATTTATTTTCTCTTTATAAAGGTTAAAACTGAGAGTGCATGTGATCCAACTTGTTCATTCATTCAGTCTACAGCAATCCATTGAATACCTATATGCCAGACCCTGTGATAAGTTCTCAGGGTAAAATTGTAAAAAGACACAGCCCTTGCCCTTATTAAGCATACACACACACACACACACACACACTTAGAGTAAGCATGGATTCTTCATTAAATTCAAGTTAGTTAAAATAGAACCCTCTGAAACTTCAAAGAAGCAAATTTGATTTCAGTAAAAGGTTATAGAAATCAGGTAAACTTGTATGGTATGTTGAAACTCTGGATTGAAGATCAAGAAAATAGATTCTGTCATTAAACTTGTGTGATGTAGGCAAGTATTTTAACCAGTCTTTGTCAATTGGTTCATCTATAAAATGAGGCACTTGAAGATGTATGAGGTTTCTTTTTTGTTTGTTTGTTTGTTTGTTTTTTGAGACAGGGTTTGACTCTTATCACCCAGGCTGGAGTGCAACGGAACGATCACAGCTCACTGCAGCTTGAACTCCCACCCCTACCCCCACAGGCTCAAGCGATCCTTCTGCCTCAGCCCTCTGAGTAGCTACTACTATAGGCACGCATCACCCTTCCCGGCTAATTTGTGTTTTTGTTTTTTTGTAGAGACGGAGTTTTACCATTGCCCAGGCTGAGGTTTCTTTTAGATCTAAAATTCTAAAAGTTTTCTGAAGTAGGGAATGTTAAAGGACTAATCATCCAAAGATGTCTTGCTGGTTTTCCAAAGGGCACATTGGGCAAATAAATGTGTGATGTTTCCTTAACAGACTAATGAGGGAATACAGGGTATTCATGTAGTTTTTGAAGTGATGACTTTCCTCTGCACCACCCTTCATATTACCTTAGAGACAGCACGCTGCATTTGCGGAAGGGTGATCCTGGCCCATGAAAGCAGTCCTTATATTCCTGAAAGTTTTCTGCCTTTGGCAAGACATGGTTATGTTTTCCTATAATATTTGAATTTTTCCTTGAAATCTTTTTCATAGATTCCCATCAATTCTTATGATTTTTTTTTCTAAAAAGAGTTAAAGGATTTTTTAAACAAAAGAGACCCAAAACATCACATTGTTTGGGAGTAGTGAGAACTCCAATTTTGAGCAATTAATTTACAGTTGAGTAGAGAGCAACAGAGATAAAAGAAAGTCATTTAGATAGGCTACAGTTTAAAAAGGCATTAGTAGGTAAGGGAGAGTTTTTATAATAGCATGATTGGGAAAGAAATGCCAGTGTGTTCACGGAATTGGAGAGAATTATGCTAATGATAATTAATAGAGTACTATACACAAAATATCTGAGTCTGGGCATTTTAGTTCAAAAAATTTCACTATTTCACTTATTTACTGTAGTATTCCCCATAGCATTTCCACATAGTAGGCACTAATTTCATAATAAGAGTGATTAGAGTGGAACCTGATCCCTGACAGTGATAATAAAATTTGTGTTGTAACAGACTTTATAGGTCTTCCACAGTGTTCCTATCCTCTTTTTATAGATGAAAACCTTGAAACCTAGAGAAGTTAAGTGACTCTACCAGTGTAACAAAACTAGTGAGGGGCAGATCTAAGACTAGAACTCAGATTTCATGTGTGAGTTCATAATAGGTTAAGAAGGTAAGCTTGTTAAAGTTGAGTAATATCAAATTGAGTGAGTAGAAAACATTGGACAAGTAGTTAGAAATACTGCTCATATTATTTGGTCAGGACTTTCACTTAGTGTAGATAATGAATAAGCTGCTCAGAGTATGAATTAGTTTACATATGGTTAGTATACATGGGTACAAATAATGTGGTTATTGTAAGAGACACAGCATAATAACATGACGTGCTAGGAAGAAAGAATGTTGGTGTTTCCATAGAATTATAGCATGTAGAAGCTTCAAGTTGTTCTGTTATTTGATTGTACGTTGCCTAAAACCATAATTTGCCATTTAGATTTAAATAATTTGAAAGAGATTAAAAAATGTAGAAACACTACAGAAAGGCAAAATGTAGATCAAAGTATTAGAAAATAGTTAAAAGTTTTACAATTTTGTTGTCTAAAAGTAAACTAAATAGAATATAGCTATATATTTTAAGAACAGGAGTTTTAAATCACAGGAGAGATTTCAGTTAGACACACAATCATTAGGCACTCATTATCCTGTTGAGAGTGCCTAAATGAAATTTCCCGAATAAAAACTTAACGTAGAATGATCAGTCTTAAACTGATTCTGTTCTCAATATTCAATGAAAGAAATGATGTTATTAATATGAAGTATTCTTTTAAGTTATTCCTGTTGTGTATGGACCCTTTTATAATTCATTTCAGTGTATTTAGATGTATTTGTGTGAAAATCTTTTAATAGTCATTAAAAGTAAAATCCCTTTGAGGAAAAAAATGAAGATGTAATCTCAGACAGTAAAGACTGGCTTCTTTTTAACTGTGTTTTCATGCTAAATTAAGATAATACAAATAAAAAACTTTAAGGAGCTTTCAGTATGCAAAGACAGTTTAATTTACAAATGATTTTGGGCTTTTTTATTTGTTGAAGGTTTTGAATTCTAATATTTATGTCTTCAGGAAAATTATTAGTGCATTGATTTTTACACTATTTTTCTAATTGTAAAATGTATATTCATCATGAAAGTTTGGGCAAATAGTTATAAATGTATAAAGAAGAAATACAGCACCTGTAATGTCACTATCTGAAAATAACCATCTGGTTTTATTTCCTTAATAGTTTTTCTAATGCCTTCTTTAATGTATACATTTTGTTGTTTAACCAAATTTGGCTCCACTGTTTATGCAGTTCTTGGGTGAGAGGGTAGTTGCAAATAGTAATGCAGTGAACATCCTTGGCTGTATAATGTAAATTATCGAAATTGGGATTGCTGGCTAAATACTGTTATTTATTATTCACTAAATGCATTTCCTTCTGATATGTTTGTTCTAGCCTTTTACATGTCCATTTCTTAATGATTATAAATCTTTATATATTAAAGACATAAATATTAAAACATAAATGTTTTTTCAAGATTGCTGTTTGTTTAGTTAATTTTTAAATAAGTAGTCTGATCTGTACACTTTTGTCACAGCTTGTAACATTACTATTATGCTTAGAAAAAACTTCTCCAAGGCACCAGCTGCTGAACACTCACGTATATTTTTCCTAGGTATTTTTTTATTTTATTCTTTATATATAAGCCTTGAGTCTATCTGTGATTTATTTTAGTAAATGCTATTAGATAAGGTACTTACTTAAATTTTTTCTAAATGGTTAACTAAATATCCCAGCTTTTTTATTGAATAATTTTTCTGTCTTAACAGTAATCTATAATGTACCTTACTAAAGTCTTCTGGATTCAGTTTTCTTCCTTTATGTTCTCTGTTCTTATGGTAATACTCTACTACTTAGATATTTTAGCTGTTAATGTTTAAATAGCTGATAGGACCAATATTTCCTCCTCATACCTCTTTTTCACAAGTTTTCTTGTGAAAACGTTCTTGGTTTTATTTTCTGACCAGTTAATATTTTTTTATAGGAAGTTGTGAATCACTTTTCTGATTTTAAAAAGGAAACTCTAAAGGGATTTTGATTCAAACAAATTAACTGAAAATTTTAGAAAAATTAACTACAGACTAGAAATATGTTTCTTAATTTACATGTTTCTTTCATGCCCTTCAGTAATGTTTTGCCTTTTTTCCCTCAATTAAGTTCATTTATTTTCTCATTTAACATATTCCTTGGTAATTTCTATTATTCATATTGTGAAAAATGTTTTACTATTTGTTTTGGTTTATAGGAACTTCCTAGATTTCTGTTATTTTTACGTTGTACATTTTATATTTACTGAATTTTGTTTAGTCCTTATTTTTCAGTTGTTACTTTTGACTTTTCTAAGTAGTTTATCCTGTGTATCTTCTTCATTGTCTTTACTTTGTTATTACATTTAATAGACTTTCCTTCCACTTTTGCATATAGCAGTGATAGGCATCATTTCCTCTTACAGTAAGTTCACCAATGTTAAGTATATATCACTTACAGTTGACCAAGACATTATTTTCTTTTTAATAAGAAGTGAATATTGATTGAATTGAATATTCATTAAATATTTTGGCATCCAAGTGAGATTATTTTCTTATTTGACCTGTTGATGTGATATATTTTATAAAGATATTACTTAATATAGGCCGGGCACAATGTCTCATGCCTGTAATCCCAACACTTTGGGAGGCCAAGCCAAGAGGATCACTTGAGGCCAGAAGTTTAAGACCAGACTGGGCAACAAAGCAAGACCTGTCTCTACAAAAAAATTAGCCGGGCATGGTGACGTTGCCCCGGTATTCCTAGCTATATGAGAGTGTGAGTTGGAGGATTGCTTGAGCTCAGGAGGTGGAGGCGGCAGTAAGCCATGATCACACCAATGCACTACAGCCTGGGTGACAGAGTGAGATCCTGTCTCAAAAAAAAAAAAAAAAAGATACCTAATATAAACTTTTATTTCTAGAATGAATGTCCTCCTTATGTCAAGATGTGTTATCTTGTAGTGTACCATTGAGTTCTGTTTTCAAGTATATTATTTAGGAACTTTGCATCTATATTCATAAATGAATTTGGTCTGTAATTTTCTTTCTTTTTATGCTATCTTTGTCAGGTTTTGATATCAGGGTTAGGCCAGCTTTGCAAAATGAATTGGAACTCTTTCCGTAATTTTCTGTGCTCTGGAACAGTTTATATAGCATGGGACTTATTTGTTCTTGAAAGTTTTAAAGAACTCAACTACAAAACCATCTAGGCCTGGAGCCTTTGTTGGAGGTAATTCTTTGACAATTTTTTGTGTTGTACACTGGTTAGGTTTTTACTTTATTCATTGATTTTGGTCATTTGTTTCTCTCATAAATTTAATATATTTTGTATCTTATATGCTTTTTGATATTCTAGTTTTGTACACTGAATTTTCCTCTTTTTTCAAATTTCACTTAGCCTAATTTATTTTTTTGACTTTTCTTTTTTAGACAAGTAAAATCTGATATGTTTTATTTTCTTGTCTGTTTTTTTTTTAATTTATTTATTAGGTGCTTTTATTTTTGTTCCTTCTAGTTTTCTTTGGTTTTTTTCTTACTCTTTAAATGGAATGCTTTGTTTTCATTCTTTCACATTTAAGATAGGAACATTTATATCTATGAATTTGCCTCTCATTATAGTTTTGGCTATATTCCATTTGATATGCATATGAGTTGTTATAATTGCCATTATTTTCCAATAGTGTGGAATTATTGGTTTGCTGTTTTCTTTGACCTAAATTAGAAGTTTGTTTTCTTTTTAAATTTTTCATGTGTTTGAGGGTTTATTTCATTTTGTTTTGTTTTACGCTTTCTTATTTTTAGTTTTATTAAATTGTCAGAGAATGGGGCTTAGTTTCTGATATTTTTACTGAGATGTACTTTCAATCTAACAAATTATCAATTTTTAAAATATTTTGAATTCTCTTTCTATAGCTCTTTATAGTCCATTGATTCCACTAAATCAACTTTTTTTTTTTTTTTTTTTGAGTCTTGCTCTGTCCCCAGGACTGGAGTGCAGTGGCCGGATCTCAGCTCACTGCAAGCTCCGCCTCCCAGGTTTACGCCATTCTCCTGCCTCAGCCTCCCGAGTAGCTGAGACTACAGGCGCTGGCCACCTGGCCCAGCTAGTTTTTGTATTTTTAGTAGAGACGGGGTTTCACCGTGTTAGCCAGGATGGTCTCGATCTCCTGACCTCGTGATCCGCCCGTCTCGGCCTCCCAAAGTGCTGGGATTACAGGCTTGAGCCACCGCGCCCGGCCTTAAATCAACTTTTTAGTATTTTTCAAATTCTGCAAAAAATTCTTTTTGTCTGATTACTCGGTTGAAGATGAGCAGTGTGTTAATCTCTCACAAAAATGATGTGAGAAATTCTTCATCACAGTTCCTTGCTGTATTTTTTTTATAAGTTTTGCTTTACAAATGTTAGGACTATTTAACACGAAAGTTTCATGATTCTATATCCTTAGCAGAGTTTCAAGAAAATTAATTTTAGGCAAATACAAGTACATTTAAGAAAATTAGGGCTGGGCACGGTGGCTCAAGCCTGTAATCCCAGCACTTTGGGAGGCCGAGATGGGCGGATCACAAGGTCAGGAGATCGAGACCATCCTGGCTAACATGGTGAAACCCCATCTCTACTAAAAAAAATACAAAAAACTAGCCGGGCGAGGTGGCGTGCGCCTGCAGTCCCAGCTACTCAGGAGGCTGAGGCAGGAGAATGGCGTAAACCCGGGAGGTGGAGCTTGCAGTGAGCTGAGATCCCGCGGCTGCACTCCAGCCTGGACAACAGAGCGAGACTCTGTCTCAAAAAAAAAAAAAAAGAAAATTAACTGTATTACAGAATAGAGAGTCTTCAGCTACCATTTACAAATGGCTTAGGAAAATCTTTACAAATTGTATCCTGTGAGAAGCAGCCACATGTTGTACCATGGCCAAAAAGATAAACCACAGGAAACACCATCAAAAAAATAGCAAAACCAGAAATGTTCCGCCCTTCTACAAAACCATGATAATGCCAGATACCTCAGCCTGAACTAAGCCAAGTAGACATTGCAAGATCTTTATGAATTCCTAGTTTTAGAAATACCATTACTTTTTTTAGATCTCTTCACTTTGTATTCATTGCCATCATCACCTACCCTGGGGGACTGCTTTGTTTTCAGGGCAGTGTCCTCTCCAACTTCCTGTTATAAAAATTTTCAGACATAATAGAAATGTTGAAAGTATATTGTAAGAATATCCATATTCCTAAGTGTTTCACATAGGTTCAATAGTTTTTTTCCTATACCATTTGTAAGTAAGCTGTGGATATATTTCTCCTGAGAATAAGGACAATCACTTTTATAATACTTTGATTACATCTAAGAAACTTAACATGAGTTCTATATAATTCATCTATTACCTGATTTGGAGCTTTTTTTTTTTTTTTTTTTTTGAGGTGAGTCTCACTCTTGTCACCCAGGCTGGAGTGCTGTGGTGCGATCTCAGCTCACTACAACCTCTGCCTCGCGGGTTCAAGCGATTCTTCTGCCTCAGCCTCCCCAGTAGCTGGGACTACAGGCATGGGCCACCAGGCCTGGCTAATTTTTATATTTATTGCAGAGATGCGTTTCACCATGTTGGCCAGGCTGGTCTTGAACTCCTGACCTCAAGTGATACACCCACTTCGGCCTCCCAAAGTGTTAGGATTACAGGTGTGAGCCACTGCGCCTTGTCCTGTTTTTAACATAGGAAAAAATAAGTTACTCTTCTGATCCATGAACATGGGGTATCTTTTTGTTTACTTAGATCTTTAATTTCTTTCAAGGATGTGTACATCTTGAACTTCTTTTGCTAAATTTATTTCTGAATATTTTTGGTTGAAGTGGAATTATTTTTAATATCATTTTTGGATTAGTTGTTGCCAACATATAGAAATAAGAATGATTTTGTGTATTGATCTCGTATCCTGCAATTTTGCTCACCTTTATTAGCTCTAATTATAGGTTTTAGTGTATTTCTTAGGATTTTTTATATATATTTCATCTGAAAATCGAGATAATTTTACCTTTTCTTTTCTAATCTGGATGTCTTCTCATTTATTTTCTTGTCTGATTGCTGTGGCTAGAACCTTCAGTATAATGTTGAATAGAAATGGTAAGAGTGGACACCCCTTCCTTGTCTTTTGCCTGAAGAGGAAAGCTTTCAGTCTTTTGCCATTAAGTATGATATTATCTATGGGTTTTTATAGATAGCCTTTGTTAGGTTAAGGAATTTCCATTTTGTTACTAGTTTGTTGGATATCTGTCAAACATTTTTTCTGCATCTATTGAGATGATTATATCAGAGGTTTTTTAAATGAACCAAATATAGTGTATTATTATTTCTGTATGTTGTACCTATCATGCATTTCAGGGATAAATCACACTTAGTCATGACATCTAATCCATTACGTATGCAGCTGGTTTCAGTTTGTCAGTCTTTTGTTAAGGATTTTTGCATCTGAAGTATATTGGTCTGTGGTTTTCATTCTCAGAATGCTTTTGCCTGATTTTGGTGTTGGGATAGTGTTGGCCTTAATATAATGAGTTTAGAAGTATTCCCTTCTAAACTATGAAAGAGTTTATGAAAGATTGATTACAATTCACCAGCTAAACCATCTTGGTCTGGGCTTTTCTTTGTAGGTACTTTTTAAGTTACTAATTCAATCTCTGTTACTGGTCAGGTTATCTATTTCCTTTTGAGTCTATTTTAATAGTTTGTGTTCTAGAATTTTGTCTCTTTCATGTATATTATCCAATTTGTTGTCATACAGTTTTTCATAGTATCCCTAATAGTACATTTTGTTCAAAGTCAGTAGTAATACCTCCTTTTTCATTCCTGATTTTAGTTATTTGAGTCTTCTCTCTTTTTTTCTTTTTTTAAACTTGGACAGCTGAGCTAAACATTTGTTAGTTTTGTTAATCTTTTCAAAAAACCAATTTTGGGGCTTACTTTTTTTTCTAATGTTTTTATATTTCCTATTATGTTTCTTTTCACTAGAGTCTTTATTATTTCCTCCTTCTGCTTGTTTAGGAGTGAGTTTTCTCTTTTGTTTCTAGTTTATTAACCTGAAAGATTAGGTTATTGATTTGACACCTTTCTTGTCTTTTAATGCAGGCATATGTCCCTATAAATTTCCTGCTAAGCACTTCTTTGACTACATCCCATATATTTTGATATGTTCTGCTTTCATTTTTATCTCAAGTATGTTCTAATTTCTCTTGTGATTTTTTTGATCCATTGATTATGTAGGAATTTAATTTTCACATACTTGTGAATTTCCTTTTCCTTCAGTTATTGACTTCTAGCTTCTTTCCATTATGACCAGAGAAAATATATTGTGTGATTTCAGTTCTTTTAAATGTATTGAGTATGATATATCCTGAAGAATATTCCATATGCACTTGGGAAGAATGTTTTTTGTGCTATTGCTGGGTGAAGGAGTGTTCTGTAGATGTCTTTTAGGTCTAGTTGGTTTATAGTGTTGATCAAGTCATCTGTGTCCTTATTGATCATCTACTTATTTCTATTCATTATTGAATTGGAGCACTGAAGTCTCTGACAGTAATTGCTGAGTTGTCTTTTTTTGTTTGTTTGTTTTATGTATTTTGGAGCTCTGTTGTTTGCTGCATAAAAGGTTATGATTGTTACAGCTTCCTGATGAATTGACCATTTCATCTTAATGTCTTTGGTAACAGTTTTCTTCTCTGATACTAGTATAGCCACTCCACTTCTCTTTCAGTTACTTTAGCCATGCTATATCTTTTCCTGTTCTTTTATTTACAGCCTATTTGTGTCTTTGAATGTAAATATGTATCTAGTATATAGACAATGTATAGTTTGATGATGTTTTATTTTAAATTCACCCTGCCTTTTAACTAGAGAATTTAATCCGTTTACATTTAATGTAATTACTGATAAAGCAAGGTTTACATCTGCCATTTTGCTATTTGTTTTTTATATGTCTTATGCCTGCCTTTGTTCCTCTGTATCAGGTGGGGTCCTTGAGGGAATCCACCACACAAGTGAAATAATGACAGTTGTTTGTGATGAGGATTTGCAGAACACTCCAACTACTTTATTTCAGTGAACACAAGACTGCACTGGGAATATGCGGTGTTAGTTTTCAAGGCTCCTAATGGGGAATGAGAGATCAGACTAGGGCAAGTTAAAATGGCACAAAGCTGTTCTTACTGTAGTTGAGCCATTTTTCTTGAATAAATGCTCCCCAGTTTGCTGCAGGTCTTTGGTTAATTTCCAGAGGTTTTTCATTGTTTTATGGAGGAGTCAGTTTAGGAATTTTACTCTGCAATTCACTGATACCAGCATACTAAATATTTTAAATCCCTAAATGTTGGTGGATCAGATAATGGTCAGTTCTAGTTGCCATGCTTTATTCAAAAATTAACTAAAATGATCCAGTAAATGAAATAGCCATTTTAACCATAAGAAATAAAAACTATAAAAACATAGAAGATTAAAGCCTTTATAAAGACTTTCTTATGGTCTGTAAAAAAGCATAAACTATCAAAAAGACTCCTTCCAAATTGTATCTAATGTTTCCCTCTGCTACAGAAGAAAGCCCCAAAGCATTTATTTTTCAGGAGGAGGAGGAGGACTTATACAGGGGAGAAAGATTGGACTTGGAAAGTAGCTATATGTATATAAATTTGAGTCCTAATTTATTTAGACATATACTGGGATTTGTATCCATGAGGAAGTCCTTAACCTTTAATGTTTGCCTACTATCCTTTTGTAAAATGGAAAAATATGCTTTTTTTAAGATTAAAAACTGTATATATGAACTAGCTGAAAAAAGCCATCAAGAAAGTAATCACATTTTTGTTAGCCACACACACACACACACACACAGACACACACACACACACACAAGAAATCCTCAGAATACACTTAACTAAGGATGCGAAAGACCTCTACAATGAAAACTAAAAAACACGAATAAAAGAAATTAAAGAAGATACAAATAAATGAAAAGACATCCCATGCTCATAGATCAGAAGAATTAATATTATTAAAATTACCATACTACCCAGAGCAATCTACAGATTGAATGCAATTACTATCAAAATACTGATGGTATTTTCACAGAAATAGAAAAAAAAGACTTTAAAATTTACATGGAAGCACAGAAGACCCAGAATTGCCAAAATAATGCTAAACAAAAAGAACAAAACCGGAAGGCTCACATGACCACACTTCAAAATATACTGCAAAGCTGTAGTAACCAAAACAGCATGGTGCTGGCATAAAAGCAGACATATAGACCAATGGAACAGGATAGAGAATCCAAAAATTAATCCACATATCTACAGCCAACTGATTTTTGACAAAGACACTAAGAACACTCATTGGGGAAAGGACAATCTCTTCAATAAATGGTGCTGAGGAAACTGGGTATACATATGCAGAAGAATAAAACTAAACTCCTATCTCTCACCCTATACAAAAATTAACTCAAAATGGATCAAAGACATAAATGTAAGACCAAAACTATAAAATTAGCAGAAAAAAACGTAGGAACTTCAGGACATTGACCTGCGAAAAGATTTTATGAATATGAGCTCAAAAGCACAGGCAACAAAAGCAAAAGTAAACCAGTGGGATTATATCAGACCAAAAAGCTTCTGTACAGCAAAGAAAACAATCAACAGAATAAAAAGAAAACTTACAGAATGGGAGAAAATATTTGTAAACTATTCATCTAAACAGGGGATTAATATCCAGATCATTATATACAAGGAACTCAGACATTTAAGCTGTGAAGAAAAATCTGATTGTTAAATGGGCAAAGGACATGAGTAGACATTTCTCAAAAGAAGACATGCAAATTGCCATAGGTACATGGAAAAATGCTCAACATCACTAATCATCAGGGAAACACAGATAACAACCACAATGAAGTATCATGTTACCCAGTTAGGATAGCTACTTTCAGAAAGACAAAAAATAACAAATGCTGGAGAAAAGGATGCAAAGAAAAGGTAACACACAGTGTTGGTGGGAATGTAAACTAGTACAGTAGTACAGTCACTATGGAGAACAGTATGGAATCTTTTTTTTTTTTTTTTTTGAGACAGAGTCTTGCTCTGTCACCCAGGCTGGAGTGCAGTGGCATCATCACAGCTCACTGCAAGCTCCACCTCCTGGGTTCATGGCATTCTCCTGCCTCAGCCTCCCAAGTAGCTGGGACTACAGGCACCCGCCATCACGCCCAGCTAATTTTTTGTATTTTTAGTAGAGATGGGGTTTCACTGTATTAGCCAGGATGGTCTCAATCTCCTGACCTTGTGATCCGCCCATCTCAGCCTCCCAAAGCGTTGAGCTTACAGGCATGAGCCACCACGCCCTGCGGATGCTTCTTAAAAATACAGAGAGGTGTACCAAGATGGCCAAATAGAAGCCTCCACTGATCATCCTCCCTGCAGTAACACCAAATTTAACAATTATCTACACACACAAAAAAAATAAGAACCAGAAATCAGGTGAATGATCATAGTACCTGGTTTTAGGTTGAAAGAGGCACTGAAGAAGGTAGAAAAAAAAAGTCTTGAATTGTTGAGACCACCTGTCCCCCATCTCCCAGCACCTGCCACGGAGAATGAGTCCACTTGCAGGAGGGGGTGTGCAGCAGTTGTGGAACTTTGCATTGGAACTCAATGCTGCAACAGTGGGCAAAACTCAGCTGGCTCCCATGGAAAGAGCATTTAGACCAGCCCTAGCCAAAGAGGAAATCTTTCATCCCAGTGGTTGGAAACTGAGTTCCCACAAGCCTCACCACTGTAGGCTAAAGTGCTCTGGAGTCCTAAATAAACTTGAAAGGCAGTCTAGACCACAAGGACTGCAATGTATAGGCAACTCCTAGTGCTTTGCTGGGCTCCAAACCAGTGGATTTGGGGGGCATACCACCTAGTGAGACACCAGCCAGAGTGGCCAAGGGAGTGCCTGCATCAGCCTTCCCTCAACCTGAGGCAGCAAAGCTTGCAGCTCTGAAAGAACCCCTTCCTTCCACTTGAGGAGAGGAGAGGGAAACATGCAGAGGACTTTATCTTAAAGCTTAAATACCAGTTCAGCCACAGTAGTATAGGGTACCAGGCAGAGTCTTGAGACCCCCATTTCAGGCTCTAGCTCCCAGATAACATTTCTAGACACACCCTGGGCCAGAAGGGAACCCACTCTGTTAACAGGAAGGACCCAGTCTTGGCAGGATTCATCACTTGCTTACTAAAGAGCCTTTGGACCCTGAATAATTAGCAGTGGTAACCAGGTAATACATGCCAGAGGTCTTAAGTGAGATTCTGAGACATGCTGGCTTCAAGTATGACCTAGTGTATTTACAGCTGTGGTGGCTACAAGGCAAGACTTCTGCTTGGAAAAAGCAGAGGGAAGAATAAAGCGGATTTTGTTTTGCTGCTTAGGTGCCGGCTCAGCCACAGTGGGGAAGACCACCAAGAGGGCTTTTGGGGTCCACGATTGCAGGCCTTGGCTCTTAGATGGTATTTGTCGACCTATGGTATTTGGCTCTTAGATGGTATTTCTCAAATAATCAAATTTATTGTTTATAATCAAATTTCTCACATACCATCTAAGGATGAGAAATATTTGAAGGGTAAGTCCCAGATTTGAGAGCATTCACCACAAGCTGACTGAAGAGCCCTTGGGCCTTAAGTGAACACTGGCAGTACCCTGGCAGTACTTCCTGTGGGCCTGTGGTGGTGGACATGGGGAGAGACTCCTCTGCCTGGGGAAAGGGGAAGGAAGAGTGGGAAGGACTTTGTCTTGTGGTTTGGGTGCCAGCTTAACCATAGTAGGATAAACCAAAGTAGGATAAAGTAGGATTTCTAAGGTTTCTGGATCCAAATCCTGCTCCTGGATAGCATCTCTGGACCCACCTAGGGTCTGGGGCAACTCACAACCCTGAGGCAAGAACAAAAGACTGGCTGCCTTCACAAACTGCTGACTGTAGAGCCCTAGGGCTTGCATGAGAACATAAATGGTAGCCCTGTAGTGGTAACAGTGAGCCTTGGGCAATACCCAGTGCTATGCTTGTTTCAGACCTAACCCAGCACAGTCCCAGTAGTGATGGTCACAGGGCTGCTTGTGTCACCACTCCTCCAGCTCCAGGCATTTCAGCCTAGAGAGAGGGAGAGACTCCATTTGTTTGGGCGAAAATAAGGGAAGAGAACAAGAATATCTGCATGCTAATGCACAGAATTCTTTCAGACCTTATCCAAGACCATCAAGGTGGTACCTCTGTGAATCTGGAAGAACCACGTTACTGAACTTGGGATGCCCCCAGATGCAGATATCTCTGCAGCGGCCAAAAACAGATCACAGCACAAAAGTCCCTTCAAATACCTGCAAAGTCTTTCGTAAGGATGGGTACAAACAAGCCCAGACTGTGAACACTACAGTATCTAACTCTTCCGTGTCCACACACTGGTGAACATTCACAAGCATCAAGACCATTCAGAAAAACATGACCTCACCAGACAAACTAAATAAGGCACCAGGGACCAATCCTGGAGAGACAGAGATATGTGACCTTTCAAAAAGAGAATTCAGAATTGCCCTTTTGAGAAAGCTCAGATAAATTCAAGAAAACACAGAGAAGGAATTCAGAATCCTATGCAATAAATTTAACAGAGATCAAATAATTTTTAAAAAGCAAATTCTGGAGTTGAAAAATGCAATTAATACACTGAAGAATGCATTAGAGTCTCTTACTAGCAGAATCAAAAAGAAAGAATTAGTGATCCTGAAACAGGTTATTTGAACATACACAGTCAGAGGGAGACAAAAAAATAACAACAACAACAAAAAATGAAGCACACTTATAAGATCTAGAAAATAGCCCCCAAAAGCCAAATCTAAGAGCTATTGGCCTTAAAGAGGAGGCAGAGAGATAGGAATAGAAAGTTTATTCAACGAGATAATAACAGAGAACTTCCAAAACCTAGAGAAAGATATAAATATCCAAGTACAAGAAAGTTACAGAAAACCAAGCAGATTCAACCCAAAGAAGACTACCTCAAGGTGTTTATAATCAAATCCCTATCTGAGGACCTTGATAGACCCCTATCTCTTGCCCTATACAGAAAGGTCAAGGATACAGAAAGATCCTAAAAGCAACAAGATAAAACAAGCAAATAACATACAACGGACCTCCAGTACATCTGGCAACAGACTTTTCAGTGGAAACCTTGCAAGCCAGGAGAGAGTGTCATGACGTATCTGAAGTGCTGAAGGGAAAGAATCTGTTACCCTAGAATAGTATATCCAGTGAAAATATCTTTCAAACAAGAAGGAAATAAAAAGATTTTCACAGACAAGCGAAAGCTTAGGGATTTCATTAACATCAGACTTGGCATACAAGAAATGCTAAACAGAGTTCTTCAATCTGAAAGAAAAGGCTGTTGAGCAATAAGACATCATCTAAAGGTACAAAACTCAGTGGTAATAGTATATACACAGAAAAAAACACAGAATATTATAGCACTGTAATTGTGGTGTGTAAACTACTCATAGTAGAAAAACTAATGAACCAATCAAAAATAATAACTACACAACTTTTCAAGTCATAGTACAATAAAATATAAATAGAAACAACAAGTTTTTAAATGGGGAGATAATATTTGAGTATAAAGGTTTTATTAGTACTCTTTTGGCATGTTTATGCAATCTAACAATTTGTCATCAGTTTAATATGTTGTAAGATATTATCTGCAAGCCTCATGGTAACCTCAAATTTAAAAACATACAACAGATACACAGAAAAATAAAAAGCAGGAAATGAAAAGGCATTTCATAAAATTCAACATCTCTTCATGATAAAAACCTCAAAAAACTGGGCATAGAATGAACAGACCTTAACATAATAAAAGACATATATGACAGACCCACAGCTAGTATCATACTGAAAGAGGAAAAACTGAAAGCCTTTCCTCTAAGATCTGGAACATGACATGGATGCCCACTTTCACCACTGTTATTCAAATAGTGCTAGAAATGCTAGCTAGAGCAATCAGACAAGAAAAAGAAACAGAGG
This sequence comes from Piliocolobus tephrosceles, assembly GCF_002776525.5. NCBI lineage: Eukaryota > Metazoa > Chordata > Mammalia > Primates > Cercopithecidae > Piliocolobus > Piliocolobus tephrosceles. The sequence continues at coordinate 110,278,724 of NC_045439.1, forward strand.
GCATCCAGACTGGAAAGGAAGGGTCAAATTATCCCTATTTATAGATGATATGATATTATATTGGAAAAAACTAAAGCCTCCACCAAAAAACTGTTAGAATGGATAAATTCAGTAAAGTTGCAGCATACAATATCAACATACAAAAATCAGTAGCATTTTTATCTGCCAACTGTGAACAATCTGAAAAAGAAATCAAGAAAGTAATCCCATTTACAATAGCTACAAATAAAATTAAATACCTAAGAATTGACTTAACCAAAGAAGTGAAAGATGTCTACAATGAAAATTATAAAACACTGATGAAAGAAATTGAAGGGGACACAGAATGTAAAGGCATTCCATGTTCATGGATTGAAAGAATCATTATTAAAATAGTTACACTACTACCCAAAGCAATCTACAGAATGAATGAAGTCCATATCAAAATACCAATGATATTCTGCACAGAAATATAGAAAAAGCTATCCCAAATTTATATTAAAAAGACCCAGAATAGCCAGAGGTATCCTAAGCAAAAAGAACAAAACTGGAGTAATCACATTACCTTCAGATTATGCTATAGAGCTGTAGTAACCAAAACAGCATGGTACTGGCATAAAAACAGACACATAGACCAATAGAACAGAATAGAGAACCCAGAAACAAATTCATACATCTACAGTGAACTGTGTTTTGGTTTTTTTGGTTTTCTTTTTTTCTTTTTTTTTTTTTTTTTTTTTTTTTTTTGGAGTTGCAGTCTCACTCTGTCACCCAGGCTGGAATGCAATGGTGCAATCTCAGTTCATTGCAGCCTCTGCCTCCCTGGTTCAGGCAATTATCCTGTCTCAGCCCCCCAAGTAGCTGGAACTATAGGCCCGCACCTCCATGCCTGACTTTTTTTTTTTTTTTTTTTTTTTTTTTTTTGTAGTTTTAGTAGAGATAAGGTTTCACCATGTTGGCCAGGCTGGTCTTGGACTCCTGACCTCATATGACCCACCCGCCTCGGCCTCCCAAAGTGCTGAGATTACAGGTGTGAGCCACTGCACCCAGCCAGTGAACTCATTTTCAACAAAGATGCCACAAGCATACATTGGGGAAATGTATGGTCTCTTCAATAAATGATGTGGGAAAACTGGATATCCTTATGTAGAAAAATGAAACTAGACCCCTATCTCTTGCCCTATACAAAAATCATATCAAAGTGGACTGAAGACTTAAATCTAAGACCTCAAACTATGAAACTACTGTAAGAGAACACTAGGGAAACTCCAGGACATTGCACTGTGCAAAACTTCTTGAGCAATACCCTACAAGCACAGGCAACCAAAACAGAAGTGGACAAATGGGATCACAGGCAGTTAAAAAGCTGCACAGCAAAGAAAGCAGTTAACAAAGTAAAGAGATAACCCACAGAATGAGAGAGATTATTTGCAAATTCTCCATCTGACAAGTGATTAATAACTAGAATATAGAAGGAGCTCAAACAATGCTATAGAAAAAAAAATCTAATAATTTGATTTAAAATGGGCAAAAGACCTATATAGACATTTCTCAGAAGACATACAGATGGCAAAAAGGTACTCAACATCGTTGTTCATTAGAGAAATACAAATCAAAACAACAATATATAATCTCACGCCAGTTCAAATGACTTTTATCAAAAAGACAGACAATAACAAATGATGGCAAGGATGTGGAGGAAGGGAAACCTTCATACACTGTTGGTGGGAATACAAGTTAGTAAAGCTACTGTAGAGAATAGTTTGGAGATTCTTCAATAAACTAAAAATAGAGCTACCATAGGATCTAGCAATCCCACAGCTAGGTATATACCCAAGAGAAAGGAAATCTGGATATCAAAGAGATATCTGCACACCCATGTTTATCGCATGGGATAACCGAGATTTGGAAGCAACCTAAGTGTCCATCAACAGATGAATGGATAAACAGAATGTAGCACATGTGCAAGATGGAGTACTATTCAGGCATCAAAACAGAATGACATCATATCATTTGCAGTCACGTGGATGGAACTGGAGGTCACTATGTTGAGTGAAATAAACCATTTACAGGAAGAAAAACATATGTTCTCACTTATTTGTTGGAGCTGAAAATTAAAATAATTGAACTCATGGAGATAGAGTAGAATGATGGTTACCAGAGGCTTGAAAACCGGGTAGTAGGGGCATGGTGGTGAAGTAGGATGGTTGATGGATACAAAAACATAGTTAGACGGAATGAATAAGATCTAGTATTTGATAGTACAACAGGGAGACAATAGTCAAGAATAATTAAATTGTGCATTTTAAATGAAAAGAGCCAAAATTGACTACATAATTGAAAGTGAAGCACTCCTCAGCAAATGTAAAAGAAGAGAAATTACAACAAACTGTCTCTCAGACCACAGTGCAATCAAACTAGAACTCAGGATTAAGAAACTCACTCAAAACTGCTCAACTACATGGAAACTGAACAACCTGATCCTGAATGACTATTGGGTACATAAAGAAATGAAGGCAGAAATAAAGATGTTCTTTGAAACCAATGAGAACAAAGACACAACATACCACAATCTCTGGGACACATTTAAAGCAGTGTGTAGAGGGAAATTTATAGCACTAAATGCCCACAAGAGAAAGCAGGAAAAATCTAAAATTGACACCCTAACATCACAATTACAAGAACTAGAGAATCAAGAGTAAACACATTCAAAAGCTAGCAGAAGGCAAGAAATAACTAAGATCAGAGCAGAACTGAAGGAGATAGAGCCACAAAAGACCCTTCGAAAAAAATCAATGAATCCAGGAACTCGTTTTTTGAAAAGATCAACAAAATTGATAGACCACCAGCAAGACTAATAAAGAATCAAATAGACACAATAAAAAATGATAAAGGGGCTATCACCACTGATTCCACAGAAATACAGCTGGTCTCCCTGAAGAGACCAATAATGGACTCTGAAATTGAGGCAATAATTAATAGCCTACCAACCAAAAAGAGTCCAGGACCAGACGGATTCACAGCCAAATTCTACCAGAGGTACAAGGAGGAGCTGGTACCATTCCTTCTGAAACTATTCCAATCATTTGAAAAAGAGGGAATCCTCCCTAACTCATTTTATGAGGCCAGCATCATCCTGATACCAAAGCCTGGCAGAGACACAACAAAAAAGGGGAATTTTAGACCAATATCCCTGATGAACATCAATGCAAAAATCCTCAATAAAATACTGGCAAACCGAATCTAGCAGCACATCAAAAAGCTTATCCACCATGATCAAGTGGGCTTCATCCCTGGGATGCAAGGCTGGTTCGACATATGCAAATCAATAAACATAATCCAGCATATAAACAGAACCAAAGACAAAAGCCACATGATTATCTCAATAGATGCAGAAAAGGCCTTTGACAAAATTCAACAGCCTTCACGCTAAAAACTCTCAATAAATTAGGTATTAATGGGACGTATCTCAAAATAATAAGAGCTATTTGTGACAAACCCACAGCCAATATCATACCAAATGGGCAAAACCTGGAAGCATTCCCTTTGAAAACTGGCACGAGACAGGGATGCATTCTCTCACCACTCCTATTCAACATAGTGTTGGAAGTTCTGGCCAGGGCAATCAGTCAGGAGAAAGAAATAAAGGATACTCAATTAGGAAAAGAGGAAGTCAAACTGTCCCTGTTTGCAGATGACATGATTATATATTTAGAAAACCCCATTGTCTCAGCCCCACATCTCCTTAAGCTGATAAGCAACTTCAGCAAAGTCTCAGAATAAAAAATCAATGTGCAGAAATCACAAGCATTCTTATACACCAGTAACAGACAAGCAGAGAGCCAAATCATGAGTGAACTCCCATTCACAATTGCTACAAAGAGAATAAAATACCTAGGAATCCAGCTTACAAGGGATGTGAAGGACCTCTTCAAGGAGAACTGCAAACCACTGCTCAATGAAATAAAAGAGGACGACACAAACAAATGGAAGAACACTCCATGCTCATGGATAGGAAGAATCAATATCGTGAAAATGGCCATACTGCCCAAGGTAATTTATAGATTCAGTGCCATCCCCATCAACCTACCAATGGCTTTCTTCACAGAATTGGAAAAAACTACTTTAAAGTTCATATGGAACCAAAAAGCCTGCATTGCCAAGTCAATCCTAAGCCAAAAGGACAAAGCTGGAGGCATCATACTACCTGACTTCAAACTATACTACAAGGCTACAGTAACCAAAACAGCATGGTACTAGTACTAAAACAGAGATATAGACCAATGGAACAGAACAGAGCCCTCAGAAATAATACCACACATCTGCAACCATCTGATCTTTGGCCAACTTGACAAAAACAAGAAACGGGGAAAGGATTCCCTATTTAATAAATGGTGCTGGAAAACTGGCTAGCCATATGTAGAAAGCTGAAACTGGATCCCTTCCTTACACCTTATACAAAAATTAATTCAAGATAGATTAAAGACTTAAATGTTAGACCTAAAACCATAAAAACCCTAGAATATAACCTAGGCAGTACCATTCAGGACATAGGCATGGGCAAGGACTTCATGTCTAAAATACCAGAAGCAATGGCAATAAAAGCCAGAATTGACAAATGGGATCTAATTAAACTAAAGAGCTTCTGCACAGCAAAAGAAACTACCATCAGAGTGAACAGGCAACCTACAGAATGGGAGAAAATTTTTGCAATCTACTCATCGGACAAAGGGCTAATATCCAGAATCCACAAAGAACTCAAACAAATTTACAGGAAAAGAAACAACCCCATCAAAAAGTGGGCAAAGGATATGAACAGACACTTCTCAAAAGAAGACATTTATGTAGCCAACACATACATGAAAAAATGCTCATCATCACTGGCCATCAGAGAAATGCAAATCAAAACCACAATGAGATACCATCTCATACCAGTTGGAATGGCGATCATTAGAAAGTCAGGAAACAACAAGTGCTGGAGAAGATGTGGAGAAATAGGAACACTTTTACACTGTTGGTGGGACTGTGAACTAGTTCAACCATTGTGGAAGACAGTGTGACAATTCCTCAAGTATCTAGAACTGGAAATACCATTTGACCCAGCCATCCCATTACTGGGTATATACCCAAAGGATTATAAATCATGCTGCTAAAGACACATGCACACATATGTTTATTGTGGCACTATTTACAATAGCAAAGACTTGGAACCAACCCAAATGTCCATCAGTGATAGACTGGATTAAGAAAATGTGACACATATACATCATGGAATACTATGCAGCCATAAAAAAGGATGAGTTCATGTCCTTTGTAGGGACATGGATGAAGCAGGAAACCATCATTCTCAGCAAACTGTCTCAAGGACAAAAAAACCAAACACCGCATGTTCTCACTCATAGGTGGGAATTGAACAATAGGAACACTTGGACACAGGAAGGATAACTTCACACACCGGGGCCTGTTGTGGGGTGGGGGGAGGGGGGAGGGATAGCATTAGGAGATACACCTAATGTAAATGATGAGTTAATGGATGCAGCACACCAACATGGCACACGTATATACATGTGTAACAAACGTGCACATTGTGCACATGTACCCTAGAACTTAAAGTATAATAAAAAAAAAAAAAACCAGAAGAGTATAATTGGATTGTTTGTAACACAAAGAATAAATGCTCGAGGTGATGGATACCCCATTTACCTTGATATGATTATTACACATTGTATGCCTATATCAGAGTATCCCATTTACCATATATATATATATATATATACCTAATATATGCTCACAATTTTTTGAAAGAAAGAAAGAAACAAACAAACATACTATCCTATGATCCAGCAGTCCTACTACTGAGCATTTAGCCAAAGGAAAGAAATCTGTATATCAAAGAGACATCTAACACCCCCATGGTTTACTGCAACGCTATTCATTATACCCAAGATAAAGAGTCAACCTAGCTGTCCAACAGATGAATGAATAAAGAAAATGTATATATACACAATGGAATACTGTTTGGCCAGTAAAAATAAGATCCTGTCACTTGCAGCAACATTAATGGATCTGGAGGTCATTATGTTAAGTAAAATAAACTGGGAACAGAAATTAAATACTGCATACTCTCACTCATATGTGGATTAAAGTTCATTTTATAGAAGTAAAAGGTAGAACAGAAGATACTAGATGCTGGGAAAAGGGGATGGGGATAGGAAGAGACTGGTTAAAAGATACAAAATTAGAGCTAGATAGGAGGAATAAATTGTACAGCACTGAAAGATGACTATGCTTAACAGTAGTATATACTTTCAGGTAGTGCAGAGGATATTGAATGTTCCCAACACAAATAAATCATAAAGGTTTAAGATGATAGATATGCTAATTACCCTGATCTGTTCACTGTACATAAGTCTACACTTTAGCTTTTTTGAAATTCTTAGTTTCAAAACCACATGCTGCTCTTCTCAGTTTTTGTTCATATTCTTTCCTCTGCATGAAATAGACCTGCCTCACCCTCCACCCACCCTAACACCCATATGATTAAATCTACTTGTTCTCTAAGGCCCAGTTTAAATCTACTTTATCCATATAATATTAGACTCTTAGTTCTAGCTCAGGCATGGCGTTTTATTTACAGTACTCTATGTAACTTTTATGGGAAAGTAACATACACACAGAAAAATATACAGATAAGTTTACAGCTTGGCAAATCTTTACAAAATGAATACCCTCATTATTACCAGCATCCAGATTCAGAAACCAAACATTGCCATAATCCTGCCTGATACCCTCTTACACTCAACTCTCTTTACCAGCACCTCTGTCTTGTCAAGGGTAACTTCTGTCCTGGCTTCTAACACCACAGGCTAGCTTTGCTTGTTTTTGAACATTACATGAATGAAATTACACAATATACTGTATTTCTTATCTGACTTTTTTACTCAGTATTTGTACAGTTTGTTCAACTGTACAATGTTTGTACAAATTATGCATTTTAATTCATTCGCACTGCTGTTTAGCATTCCACTTGTGAATATACACCATAATTTCTTAGCTCATGCTACTGTGTACAGATATTATCCTTTTTTCTATTGTAGTTTTAACTTGCACTTCCCTGATGACTAATAAAGTTGAGTGCCTTTCTTATATGTTCTTGGGCCAATTGGGTATCATCTTCTGTGGAGAACCTATTTAAGTTTCTGTCCTTTTTTCTCACCTCTTCTATACATTCATTAATGGTGGGTAACTACATCTCATTCATTTTCTCCTGACACAGATTCTATAAGAATGTCATACTGTTTACATTACAGCTATATGTATTGATTAAGATATTATGCAGGAAATTAAAATTGAGGGCTGATCAGTGTTTTTCAGAAGGAACTTTTGAAAATGTTGTAGTGCAGCCAGTCAACAAATATGTATTGAGTACTCATTCTACTTGAAATGCTACTTGAGTCATCAGTAAAGAACCACTTATTTAACTACAAACCATCTTACAAACCATTTTACAAACCATCTTTACCTCTCTCTTCCTTAGTTTTCTCATCTACAAAATGGTATGATTACAGCAGATGACACTAGGGTCTCTTGGCTTTTTTGTTTTCATGTATGCAACCTTGTGAAATTTTTAATTTATCCTTTTATTAACATGATTTCAGAAATGTTCCCAACTATTGAAGAACTAAGTGTAGTAAAATTGGATCTGGATGGAAATTCAAAGAAGAGAGATGGTTACTTGGGAATTTACTGGGTCAAGGCCCCTTCTTTCAATGTTTGTTAATTCTTAATCTATAGGTAGTTACTGTTGATAATCATAAATCTGAACATTTTATATGCAGTTAATTTTTTCTTTTTTTTTTATTTTTTTATTTTTTTGAGATGGAGTCTCACTCTGTCAGCCCAGGCTGGAGTGCAGTGGCGCGATCTCAGCTCACTGCAAGCTCTGCCTCCCAGCTTCACACCATTCTCCTACCTCAGCCTCCCGAGTAGCTGGGACTACAGGCACCCACCACCATGCCCGGCTGTTTTTTTATATTTCTAGTAGAGACGAGGTTTCACCATGTTAGCCAGGGTGGTCTCAATCTCCTGACCGCGTTATCCGCCCACCTCAGCCTCCCAAAGTGCTGGGATTACAGGCGTGAGCCACCGCACCCGGCCTATATGCAGTGAATTTAAAACAAAGGAGACCTCAGGCAATCCAAAAACGAAAGTATATATACAAAGAGAGCTCATACTGTATGTAGAGTATGATCAGTATATATATATTTTCTTTTGTTTTTTTTTTTTTTGAGACGGAGTCTTGCTCTGTGGCCCAGGCTGGAGTGCAGTGGCCGGATCTCAGCCCACTGCAAGCTCCGCCTCCCGGGTTTACGCCATTCTCCTGCCTCAGCCTCCGGAGTAGCTGGGACTACAGGCGCCCGCCAACTCGCCCGGCTAGTTTTTTGTATTTTTAGTAGAGACGGGGGTGTCACCATGTTAGCCAGGATGGTCTCGATCTCCTGACCTCGTGATCCGCCCGACTCCGCCTCCCAAAGTGCTGGGATTACAGGCTTGAGCCACCGCGCCCGGCCAAGTATGATCAGTATATTTATCACATATATATATGTGCGTGTCTTTGCTTTTAAAATAACAATCCAAATTCATCAAAAGAATAGTCATTTTTTAAAAGCCTGAATACACTAAGCAGACAGTCCCAGTTTCCCCCTCCACCACACACTTGTCAACTATAAATCTTTCCATGTGTGTGGATTTCTGTACTGTGGATATTTCATATAAATGGAATCATACAATAAAAAAAAGAATAGCCATTTTAGCTGGGCGCAGTGGCTCACCCCTGTAATCCCAGCACTTTGGGAGGCTGAGGTAGGCAGATCAGCTGAAGTCAGGAGTTGGAGACCAGCCTGGCCAACATGGCAAATCCCTGTCTCCTGTAAAAATACAAAAAATTAGCTGGGGCGTGGTGGCATGCGCTTGTAATCCCAGCTACTCGGGAGGCTGAGGCAGGAGAATTGCTTGAACGCAGAGAGGCGGGGGTTGCAGTGAGCCAAAATCATGCCATTGCGCTCAAGGCTGAGCAACAGAGTGAGACTCTGTCTTAAAAATAAAATAAAAATAAAAAAAGAATAGTCATTTTAAATGGCTTCTTCATAGGCCATGAGAACTCAAGACTTTAAGATTTACTTTTTACTGTGGTTAAGTAAAGACACAAATTTCTTTTTAAAATCTTGATTTATTTATCAGATGACTTCATAAACTATGGGATTTTTATTAGTAATTTTTAAACTTCAGGTTAAGATTCTTAACCTGTGAATCATGATTCACCATGACTGAATATTTTTTATAGGATTGTTAGCCAAAATGATGGAGAGGTAAGGCAAGTGCTAGTTAAGGAGGTCATACATTATAGTTTTTTATATGTACATAATTTAACTCTTCTTTAGTTTTGACTTCAAGCAAAGTAATCTTTCAGATATATTGTTCATTGTGTAGTTTCCACAAAAAAGGCATTATCAGTGAGTTTCAAAGGTGACATATTAGTATGATCCTAGTCTAAGATCAGCTTACTAGTACTACTATCATTGTTCTGCATACTATATCATTGTTCTGCCCAAAACACAGAACAATATGAAAAAGATAAATTTCTTTTTTTTTTCTGGAGACAGAGTCTCTCTGTTGCCTAGGCTGGAGTGCAGTGGCATGATCTCTGATTACTACAACCTCCACCTCCTGGGTTAAAGCAGTTCTCCTGCCTCAGCCTCCCAAGTAACTGGCATTACACACGCCCGCCACCATGCCCAGCTAATTTTTTTTTTTTTTTTTTCTGTATTTTTAGTAGAGAAAGGGTTTCACCGTGTTGCCCAGGCTGGTCCTGAACTCCTGAGCTCAGGCAGTCACCTACCTCAGCCTCCCAAAGTGCTAGGATTACATGCGTCAGCCACCACACCCAACCGAAAAAGACCAATTTCTTTATGGTTAGGGTCAGGCACTTTTGAAGAGTTTTCTCTCCAGAGTCTTGAGATCTATTTACTCCTTAAAAATAAGAGAGGATTACAACTTTTCCACTTTCTAAGGCTCAAGATAATTAGGTATTTGACCATATTACTTTTACCTCATTTGTCTTTCAGATTATCTAGCAAATGTTTTGTTTGATTAACACTTTTAAGCAATGTAATTCTACCATGTCTTTGGGACCTCCCAAAATTCCCATATCCTTTATTATCATTTATAATACTTGGATACTAAGACTCACTAAAATAACATTATGGGTCTAGGTAAGTCTTAAGAGTCCTTTTAATAGAAAACTGATAATTCTTAATATATTATTTTTATAAATATTAGGAAAAAATTTTAATGATGTAATTTTGGTTACAATACAAGCATTCAGTTTGCTTTTTTTTTTTTTTTTTCAATTTTATTTTACTCTACTTTCCGGGATACATGTGCAGAACGTACAGGTTTGTTACATAGGTAAACATGTGCCATGGTGGTTTGCTGCACCTATCAACCCGTCACCTAGGTATTAAGCCCCGCATGCATTAGCTATTTGTCCTAATGCTCTTCCCTCCCTCGCCGCCCCCCCACCAGGCCCCGATGTTTGTTGTTCCCCTCACTGTGTCCATGTGTTCTCGTTGTTCAGCTCCCACTTACTAGTAAGAACATGCAGTGTTTGGTTTTCTGTTCCTGCATTACTTTGCTGAGGATGATGGCTTCCAGCTTCATCCATGTCCCTGCAAAGGACATGATCTCATTCCTTTTAATGGCTGCATAGTATTCCATGGTGTATATGTACCACATTTTCTTTATCCAGTCTATCATTGATGAGCATTTGGGTTGGTTCTATGTCTTTGCTATTGTGAATAGTGCTGTAGTAAACATACATGTGCATGTGTCTTTATAATAGAATTATTTATATTCCTTTGGGTATATACCCAGTAATGGAATTGCTGAGTCAAATGGTATTTCTGGTTCTAGATCCTTGAGGAAGCTCCACACTGTCTTCCACAATGGTTGAACTAATTTACATTCCCACCAATAGTGTAAAAGTGTTCCTGTTCCTCCACATCCTTGCCAGCATCTGTTGTTTCTTGACTTTTTAATAATCGCCATTCTGACTGGTATAAGATGGTATCTCATTGTGGTTTTGATTTTCTTTTCTGTAATGATCAGTGAAGTTGAGATTTTTTTCATATTTTTGTTGGTTGCATAAATGTCTTCTTTTAAGAAGTGTCTGTTCATGTCCTATGCCCACTTTTTGTTGGGGTTGTTTGTTTTTATCTTGTAAATTTAAGTTCCATGTAAATTCTGGAACTTAGACTTTTGTCCGATAGGTAGATTGCAAAAATTTTCTCTCATTCTGTAGGTTGTCTGTTCGCTGTGATGATAGTTTCTTTTGATGTGCAGAAGCTCTTTAATTAGATCCCATTTGTCAATTTTAGCTTTTGTTGGAATTGCTTGCGGCAATTTCTTCATAAAATCTTCTCCCATGCCTATGTCCTGAATGGTATTGCCTAGATTTTCTTCTAGGGTTTTTATGGTTTTGGGTTTTACATTTAAGTCTTTAGTCCATCTTGAGTAAATTTATGTATAAGGTGTAAGAAAGGGGTCCAGTTTCAGTTGTCTGCATATGGCTAGGCAGTTTTCCCAGCCCCATTTCTTAAATAAGGAAATCTTTCCTCATTGCCTTTTTTTTTTTTTTTTTTTTTCTTTTGGTCAGGTTTGTCGGAGATCAAATGATTGTAGATATGTAGTCTTATTTCTGAGGTCACTATTCTGTTCCATTGATGTGTGTCTGTTTTGGTATCAGTACCATGCTGTTTTGGTTACTGTAGCCTTGTAGTATAGTTTGAAGTCAGGTGGCATGATGCCTCCAGCTTTGTTCTTTTTGCTTAGGATTGTCTTGGCTATGTGGTCTCTTTTTTGGTTCCATATGAAATGTAAAGTAGTTTTTTCTAATTCTTTGAAGAATGCCAATGGTAGTTTGATGGGAATAGCATTGATTATTTTGGGCAGTATGGCCATTTTCATGATATTGATTCTTCCTATTCATGAGGATGGAATGTTTTTCCATTTGTGTGTGTCCTCTGTTTCTCTTTGAGCAGTGGTTTGTAGTTCTTGAAGAGGTCCTTCACTTCCCTTGTTAGCTGTATTCCTAGGTATTTTATTCTCTGTAGCAATTGTGAATGGGAGTTCATTCATGATTTGGCTCTCTGCTTGTCTATTGTTGATGTATAGGAATGCTTGTGATTTTTGCACATTGAATTTGTATCCTGAGACTTTGAGGAATTTGCTTATCAGCTTAAAGAGTTTTTGGGCTGAGACGATGGGGTTTTCTAAATATAGGATCATGTTGTCTGCAAACAGAGACAATTTGACTTTGTCTCTTCCTGTTTGAATATCCTTTCTTTCTTTCTCTTGCCTGATTGCCCTGGCCAGAACTTCCAGTACTGTGTTTAATAGGAGTGGTAAAAGTACATTCTTGTCTTGTGCCGGTTTTCAAAGGGAATGCTTCCAGCATTTGCCCATTCAGTATGATTTTGGCTGTGTTTGTCATAAATAACTCTTATTATTTTGAGGTATGTTGCAGCAATACCTAGTTTATTTAGAGTTTCTAACATAAAGGGATATTGAATTTTTTCAAAGGCCTTTTCTGCATCTATTGAGAGAGTCATGTGGTTTTTGTCATTGGTTCTGTTTATGTGATGGATGACATTTATTGATTTGCGTACGTTGAACCAACCTTGCTTCCTAGGGATGAAGCTGACTTGATGGTGATGGATAAGCTTTTTGATGTGCTGCTGGATTCAGTTTACCAGTATTTTATTGAGGATTTTTGCATTGATGTTCATCAGGGATATTGGCCTGAAGTTTTTTTGTTGTGCCTCTGCCAGTCTTTGGTATCAGGATGATGCTGGCCTCATAAAATGAGTTAGGGAGGAGTCCTTCCTTTTCAATTATTTGGAATAGTTTCAGAAGGAATGGTACCAGCTCCTCTTTGTACCTCTGGTATAATTTGGCTGTGAGTCCATCTGGTCCTGGACTTTTTTTGGTTGGTAGGCTATTTATTACTGCCTCAATTTCAGAACTTGTTACTGGCCTAGTCAAAGATTCGACTTCTTCCTGGTTTAGTCTTTGGAGGGTGTATGTGTCCAGGAATTTATCCATTTCTTCTAGATTTTCTAGTTTATTTGCGTAGAGGTGTTTATCATATTCTCTGATGGTAGTTGTATTTCTGTGGGATCAGTGGCGATATCCCCTGTATCATTTTTATTGTTTTATTATCATTTTTTATTGTTTTATCTGTGGGATCAGTGAAGATATCACCTGCATCATTTTTATTGCTATTTGATTCTTTATTCATTCAGTATGCTTATAATTATTAATTACAATAAAAATACCTCATGTGTTAAATAAAGGGATTAGTGCACCTCTCTGTGCAAGTTCCTCATCTATAAATTATGTTTAATAAAACTACCTGTCTTAAGGTTGTTGAGAGGATTAAATGATTTAACACAAAGAAAGCTCTCAAAAAATGTCAGGTATGGGTAGGTATCCCATGACTATATTTTACCACAAATCTTTTGTGATTCATTGTTTATATTTTTGTATCATTAAACAATGTTTACCTTTAACTTGTACAATTAAATTTGTGTCATGAATGAACATTAAAGACTGAATTGTTACCATGGATTTTGAGTGATGTGTTCACAGTTATATTGAATATTAGGCTTAATTTCAGGCTTAAAAACATACTTTAAGGAGCAAGAGAAAACAATTATTTCATTTTTAAAATGACATTAGAGTGTTAGTGATTGCATGAACAGAACATTCTCTGTTCCTCACCCTTTTTTGAGTCTTGCATAAGTATAATCTGACGCTGAGTTAAGAGTTAATTGATACCATATCTTGCATGGTCAACCTACAGTTAAAGTTATTAAGCAAGAAAATGAGATGTAAACTAACTAAGATCTCCACATGGCCTGGAATGACCAATGGTTTGTTATGTAGCACAAAATTATGAATAAATATTATGTAAATACTAAATTAGATTTTTAAAAGAATGATTGAATATCTGATTCTTTTAAATCAGAGAAAATCAGGGGAAAGGTATCCTACTGAAATTCTTTTTCTTTAAAAATTATAACCACTGAAAATTGGATAGGCCACCTCACAATAAAGAGTCCTCCCCATCAAAGAATTGTTCGTGTTGAGGTAACCCATCATTTAGGAGTATGACCATTTCTACATCTGGAAGGAAGTTGAACTGTACAACTTCTGATTTAGTTTTTCAATTCTAACATTTCACAAAATTAAAGAAATTGAGAATCTATTCTAGATATTGTTCTTGTTGTTTTTACATTGATGCCCTCTTTATTTTCTGTTTGACATGAGTTTTCAAAGCATAAAGTTTTGAATCATAGGCAGTTTTCTTCTGACATGATTCAGGAAATAATTTGAGCTATTTATATGTCTACAAAGTACTTTTATCCACCAGAGTATTTGACAATAGGTTGTTGTAATTTATCCTTCCAAAAGGTAGAATAAGTATCAAAAACCAGATGGAATTGGATGATTTTGTGAAATAACCACACAATATAAATTGTATTTGAAAAACAAATTTGGCATTGGTCATCTAGATACCAAGAAAGACAAGAAACTTTTTATCTGAAGGACATGAGCTCTTTTAAATTACCAGGCCCAGTGGGGGCATTAAAATGTAAAAGTAGTCATCTCTCACTCCCCTCCTTGAGCTGAGTAATCTGTCTGCTGTATGGACTTTAGACTGTCACCACCAAGTAACCATTAAACTAACCTAACAATGCCATATGCTAGGCACCATAACTCATACCCTATAGTTCAACAATGTATAGCCAATTACTAATCAGTTATTTCTCTACACCAATGAGAATTCTTGACAAACAACTTTTGTAATTGCCCCCTCTCCTAATTTGTCCTTTTTTCTTTAAAAACATGAGCCTCTCCTTCATTCTGTGGAGCACTTCTCAGCATTTCCCAGCCGACAGTCCTCAACCTTGACCCAAATAAACTCACTATATTAATTTTGTTCACTTTATGTCTTTAGGTCAATGATACTTAACATTACTTCTTTTGCCAACCTTTCTCTTACCCCTTCTGCCAAAGTAAAAATTTTAGTTTACTAATGTAATGAAAAAAAAATCAAAATCTGAAACAGAGGGAGAATAGAATGGATATATTATCTCTCAAATGTCTCATTACACTTCCTCTCTTTATTTGATTTCAGTTTTTTAGATCCATTTCTTCCAGTGTTGTCCTAGGAGCCAGGGCGGGTAGGGGGGTGGGCAGTGTTTCTTCTTTGCTGTTTTAAGTCTTTTAATGTGTTTATTTAATGTTTATTATAGTTTTATATACAGATGGGCTTCATATGACCCTTAAATCTTGTTCCTGGTGCTGAGAATACACTGGTTAATCCAATAGATATGGTCACTGCCCTGCTTGAACTTAGTGTGATGGAGAAGACAAATAAATTCACTGTTACGTAATTGTAACTCATGCGAAGAAAAGAAACAGATTACACTGATAGGGAACATGATGAGGGTGTGGCATGAGAACACTGCTTTAGTCGGAAAAGATCCTTTCAAAACTCATAGAATTTAAGCAGAGACTTGAAAGATAAGAAAAGTAATGTTCCAGGTAGAAGAACCAACATGGGTCAAGTCCCTGAGGTGCAAAAGAGCCTCATTCTAACTTTCTTTTTGTGCCAGTTTGAACCATAAAGAACTAATTTAACTTGCTTCTGAAATTGTTATGATTTGATGCAGCTCATTTCCATTGTCAGCACCCAAAAGTAGTTACCTCTTCACTTTGTACATTCAACCTTGCAAGACCCCCTGAGCCCTCAAAGTATCAAATTTAGTCTCAATTTAAATATGAGGCTGCTAATACTTCCTGTATAGGAAACTTTCAGTACACATTAGTTCCCTTTCTTCTTATAGCATTGTTGGTGATGTGTTTGCTGGGCTACTCCTTCCAGTCTAACCCCCAGGGGTATGGAGGATTTGCTGTGGGAATAGGGAAGCGACAAACAAGAGAAATACCACTGTCTCCAGACCTACCCCTATTCTTTCTGTATTAAGGCTCCCAAGGGTCTCTGCCTCCTCTTGAGTCTCTCCCAACTTAACTTCTTGAGCTCAGGTCAGTTTAGGGATGTTATCAGGACATTCAGCAATCTACAAAAAGACCCAAGTCCTGGTTTCCATTACACCCTGCCCACCATGTGTTCCAGTTGTTTTCATTTCTTCTCTGCATGACTTCATCAAGAAGCTGTCCTGGTTGATGCTAAATGAGAGGTGAGGCGGGGACAAAGGGAATTACTCTGGCTTCCTCTTCATTTGTATTTCCCAGGTAGTGGTTCTTCCAAAGGCCTTGGTGGCCAGAATGAGGTGTGGCCTTGGTCTGCTGCTGAACTGGTAGAGGATTGACATTTTACCTGTGATTGGCAGCTCTAGAGAAAAACAGAACACCTGATTCCAGTAGTAGTTAAGACTTGGTGTGTCTCCTGATCCCACTAGAAGTTACTGTCTTACAAAGTAACTTTTTTCCTGGCAATACTAGGGATAGTCGGGGTGGAAGGAGAAGAACACTAGGACCTTTGGAACCTCTCCCTGTGCCTGTTTTTTCCCTTATCAGTAAAATGAGAGTGTTAGTGTATTCATAGGGTCCCTTTTAATTCAAACATATCACATTTCTAAATTTTAAACCATCTAGTAGTAGTATCTCTATCTGATGTGCATGATACGTATATTGGAAATTATCCCAGTATGTGAGCCTGAAACGTGTGTGGAACCTTACAGTCCTACTGGCTGAGCTGGATATATTCATTTATGAGCACTGGTTGGGATTGTAATTCAAAAACTTTGTACCAACATTATATCTTTCTGCAAGATTTGTGAATGTTATTGAAAGTAGGACTGTATACCCTGAGGGTGAAGCCAGCTAACTAAACCTGAGTTAACATGCATCACCAAAGAGTGATGATCACAGACATTTTGGTAAATGACTTGAAAGATCCTTTGCTTCACTTTGTCAAAAGGATCAAATTGTATTGAAAGAGCACCCCGCAATATAATTCTGAATTCTGTCACTCTAAATTGGTCCTTCGTTCTTTTGCAGGAGCTATTGTGACAATCTTGGTTACCATCCATTAAGTGCTGCTGATTTTGGAAAGATCATGAAAAACGTCTTTCCAAACATGAAGGCACGTCGTTTGGGCACAAGAGGCAAATCTAAATATCCTTTACCAGAATGGTTTTAGTAATATCTCTATGTTCTCACTTGTTATAGAACATCTGTTGTTGTAGTTCAACTGGCAACTTTATTTAGAAATAAACTTCAAATCAAAGCAACTCAAAAGCATTTAGTAGAATAATTGCAAATGTAACTTTCACAGGTATTTATCACACTATGAGAGAAATAGCAAATAATGGTTTATTCATAGATTAGAATTGTGATAGATTTTACCTTACTCTATCAATGTAAAGTGTTCTTAATGGTCTGATCTTCTTTAACAGTAAGAAGTTTTGAGGCCTGCCATATGTTCAGCAATTATATGAATAAAAGTGGAGGAAGATGCTAGCTTATCATCTTTTCTTCCTTTAATTTATAAACATAGGGGATCTCCTTGGCAAAAAAAAAAAATCATATGGAACTTTAACAGAAACACTAATCTTTCAGTACAAATATTTTTCAGCCATCCATTTAAAGCCTGTGTTAAAATTAAAGCCAGAGTATAGAAAAGGTCCTTCTTGTGATGGAGAAATACTTAGGAGCCAACAGAAGTAAGGACATTAAAATTAAGAATTCATTATAGTTCTGCTTTTAGAAGAAGATTGTAAAATAAAGGATCTCTGTATCATATTAGGATGACATCCATTTTCTCCCTCCTTAGCTCTTGTCCTTTTTTCAGAGCATAAAATGGAGGGGAGGAGATGAGAGAGGAAGGGGAAGGGAAGAAACTTACTTTTCTAAAATGGTTCCAGGTGTTCTCTAACCACTTGTTGCATGATCTATTCTTGCTTCCCAAATGCAAACAAAAATGTTTTGATGTGTCCTTGGCATGTTACAGGTGATAATCCTGTATGTTTCAGTGGAAAAAGAGAAACGAAAAGGTTAAAGCCCTTGTGACACTATTAAGAGTTGTTTTTGTCCCAGTGCCCTGGGCTAAAGTTTCCCTTCCCTGTGCCAGGTTTCCATCTGGCTATTCCTTTCCTTCTGACCTGTTTGTTACTGGTGGCTGGCACAGCATATTAGGAACATTTATTCATAAAATTTATAACAGATGAGAATCCTTTCATTTAAGAGAGTCGTATTTAACATTCTGAAAGGGTATTTCAGTTTCAAAAGAGTAAAAGTGTCCCAAGTTTTTAATATTAAGGTTTTTCTTACTGAAGAATTCAGAAAGTAGATGTTATATATCATGTTGATTTTATTCCCATTTTATATATGGTTACTTCTAAAGTGTTACCGGTATAAGCAATTCATTTAATTTTGAATATTTGGACCTTAACTGTATATTACATATTGCTACAGTGGACTGAGAAAAAAAGCTTTTGTTCATATGCCAACACTGCCCAACCTTGACTTTCACAAAACTGGAGATGGGGTAAGACTTCAGCCTTTTCTTTTTAATAAGTAAACCTTTATATCAACATTAAAATGCATCCTGCAAAGTCTCATTTGGTTAAGGCTAGCAGCTGTGCCTTTTACAAATAATAAAAAAAAAAAAATCACACAGTGACTGAAAAATGTTAGTGTATATGACCTATGTCAGCATGAAATTTGGGGGAACAAAGTTTCAAAGTTACTGATTTATTGATATTTCCAAAATATATATTGACTATATGTGTGTATAGTCAAGAGGAAAAAGTCAGTCATCATGTAATGTTTTATAGGAATTTTAGAAAAAATATGTGGCTATTGGCATCATTTTATTGACATTAGAAAGATTCAAAATATCAGTCTTGTATGTTTAAAAACCATTTAAAATGTTATATTCGCAAGGCTGCTGACTGCTGTGCACTAGTGGGTATGAGTTCCTTATTTGCAGAGCTCTTGTATGTCTGCCAGTGGGTCAATTCATACTACTTTAACACACAGATTTAGATTGTATCTTCTAATTAAGAATACGTATCTTTAACGTGCTTCAGTTTAATTTCTCTGGTCTTTTACAAGTTAATGTTTTTTCTTTGCCTAGTTGGAAGGAGCTGAACCTTCTGGGCAGCTTCAAAATATTGATGAAGAAGTTATCTCTTCTGCTTGCCGTCTTGTGTGTGAGTGGGCCCAGAAAGTGTTAAGCCAACCATTTGACACTGTCTTGGAATTAGCCCGCTTCCTTGTAAAAAGTCACTATATAGGCACCAAGTCAATGGCAGCTCTAACTGTAATGGCAGCAGCACCAGCAGGTACGACATTACTGTGAACAAGCTAAAAACTGACAGGTATTAATTGTATTTAGAATTGGTAGCAAAAGAAGAGTTAGATCAAAGAACTTCATCCCTTTTAGTACTTGTATGAGTTCACTCTTACTCCACTTAACACTAAATTCAGATGGGTTTGTTGAGCCAAGAAAATAATAATCCTTTCATTATAAAGCTTAATGCTATGTTTCTATAGATTGCTTTGCTGGCATATAAAACTGTAGATTCCCCAGCTGATATGTTATTAATTTTTCCATTGCTATTTTTACATTTATAGAATGTGTTTATATGTACTTTTATATATACATATATAATATGTGTATCTAAATAAATATTAGAAGTAAAATAATACAATTAAATTTTTAAATTACTTGTTAGATTCCCATTCCAGAAAGTAATGCTTATAAATAAGATTATCTTTCCACACTGTGACAAGTAACTTAGTCTCAAAAAAAAAACACTGTACAAAGGCTTACTATAAAATAACGAGTGATATTTTTGACTATGCATTCATATGACTATTTTTATTCAAAGATGAATTTTTGGAATCGACAGTTTTGGGAATTGACAGTCTCATTAGAATGACTCCCTCCTAAATTAATAGTTGTGTAAAATATCAGTTCTGATGAATTTTTTAAAATATCTTATTTCACTTATACCTTATAAACCTAGAGTGGATAAATTATTCTAGAAAATTATGATGTGTATTAAAAATGCAGTGATATAGTGATCTGAGACTTATTTTTCCAAGGACTGTCCTTCTAAGTGTTAATTCTAAATATTTTAAAATCTATAATAAACTTATCCTGGCCAGAATTACAGTCTCTTAATTAACTTCACTTGTTTGTTTAGTATCTTTTACACATTAATAATGAGTCTGTTTTCTTCTAATTTTACATTTAGTATGTGGGATGTATATGTGTGTAACCTCTAATTTTGTGGTCAATTGAAGACCCATTTCAGAAAAATAATGTCATATAGTTTTTCCTGTCTACATGTAAACTGTATGACCTAAATCTGTTTATTCATTATACTGACCAGCAGGAGAATGCTTGACCAGCCTTATTGAGCTAAATAGCTCACATATGTTACCTCATTTAATTCCCCCAGCAGTTCTATGAGATAGGTGATATTTATTCCCAATTTATAGACTTGGGGAGGTCAGTTAACTTGTTCATGGGCACGTAAGTAATGGAGCCAGGATTTGAATCCTGATTTGGCTGTCTACAAAGCCCAGCTTCACTCAATTATGTCATAATGTCATATGGTAGAATAAGCTTTAAAAGGAGCGAATCCTTCAGTTTGCTCTGCTCTCTTTCTTCTATCCCTGCCAACATCTAGAAGAGAACTTCAACAGATGGAGGATTTAGGAGGTATCATGGGGAAAAGAAACATCTCTTTCCCATTTCTCTCATTTGCAAAGTCTAACTGAGGGAAATATTGAATGAATTGAATGAATGAGTTTTTAAGGTATAAGTGTAAATAAAGGTGTGAGTTTTTTAAACAAAAGTACTAAAAATTACGTATATAAAAAAGAGACTCCATTTTTGAAAGCAATCAGCCTGCGAGGGTAAACACTTTACCAATTGTATCATTACTCAGAACATTTTGAGAATGTCTCTCAAAATTTTGATCTCAGCCCCTTACTATATTTTTCAAAAAAGACCTTTGATAGTAGACTAATTTTCATCCTTTGAAGGTGAATTTGGTTTTTTATAAATATAGTCTCCATATTAAGAACAGGTTGTGTTACAAATGTCCTTTTGTAAGTCAGCTGCTTGGAACTCATTCCTATCTAAAAACCCTGGCAGGAAGGATAAGACAGCCAATTTGTGAGCCATTGGCAGAGGCTCTCCGGGGTGCGGGTGCTGAGAAGCCAGAGCTGAGGCTTGGGGTCAGGAAGGGGCAAAACAATTGGAGCTGGATTTGAGAGGAAAAATCGTGATTTTTAAAAGGGGCTGGGGATTCAACAGATCCTCATCATTATCAAGTGTGGGGAGAGAGTTATAGCCTCCTCATTCTCTATTTCCTGCTCCCCATACCAAGTTGTTGTTGTTAACTAGAATGATGAAAAGCAGAAACTGGGATGGGGAAAAGAAAAGACTTAAAGGCCAAAGTGTACCAGCAGGATAGTTGTTCCTCCCCTTTCTTCTCTTCATTGTTTTTATTGCCCACAACTTACTTTCTAATGATCTCATTGCCACGCCCAAAATCTGAAATGAGCTTTTTAAACATTTTAATTTTATTATATAATCCATTTTTCCTAAAATTTGTATTTTGCTTATTTTGTCAGTTTTTTTCAGTCTTTATCTTACTGTTTTAAAGGTTTTCGCAGTGACACTTTTTGGAATATCTTAACATTAGTCTTAATAAGAAATTCTGCTTCTTAATTTCTTCTAGGTCATACTGGAATAATCGTATAGTAGCAACATAATAATAATGCCTATTTCCATGAATTTCTGGTAGAATTAAAAACTGTCTTTTTTTTTCCATTATGGGGAGTGGCTTCAGCAAATATGTATGGAATTACTGAATGCCCCTCATGGGCTAAATATTAAAATCATGAAAATACATGTATTTATTTCTGATTAGAAATGGGGGAGGGAAATTTACTGACCTTTGAGAAAATGTAAAAATGCTGTGTTGGCATTTATCTTAGCTTCTGCACATTTATGATATAGCTACTGTGTTTAAAATCCTGTTGTTGATTTAACTGAAACTGTCACCTGAGTTGAACCATATTATAAGATGACAAAGCTATATTGACAATTGTTTATAAATTCGAAGTCTAATGCTTTATACAGAAATTGTGAGTTAAAATTTTGGTTGCTTTGTCCAGTAGATGGCTACATTTTCAAAGAAATTCAAAGGAACCTGCCTTCTATAAAGGAGAGTATTTATTTTAGCTTTCCTTTCTGTTTATTTTCAGGAATTAAAGGAATTACCCAGCCTTCTGCTTTTATACCGACAGCTGAAAGTAATTCCTTTCAGCCTCAGGTGAAGACTTTGCCATCTCCAATTGATGCTAAACAGCAGTTGCAACGGAAAATCCAGAAGAAGCAGCAAGAACAGAAACTACAATCCCCTTTGCCAGGAGAATCCGCAGCAAAAAAATCAGAAAGTGCTACAAGCAATGGAGTAACGAATCTTCCTAATGGAAATCCTTCAATCCTTTCTCCTCAACCTATTGGTATCGTTGTGGCAGCTGTCCCTAGTCCCATTCCGGTAATATAATTAAATAGTATTTGGCCTTATTGGGATGGTGGGAAATCAATTGTTTATTTAAAAGTGGCAGATGAAAAGAAGGCAAGTACAAGTGTAGCCATAAACTGGTTTTGTGACTACAGGAAGATTCCCCTTCAGTCTTTCAGTCAGGATGTATGTTGTTGATTACAAAGTAAGCTATGAAACATTATTGAAAATATAAAGATCCAAGACATACAAAGTATGCACATAACCACTCAGAACTTTATGTAAGAGTGAGTTCTCACTTTTAGAGTTGTTTCATCCCTGGCTGAGCCAAGATTTTTTTTTTTTCTTTTTTTTTTTTTTAAGACAGAGTCTTGCTCTGTCTCCCAGACTGGAGTGCAGTGCCACAATCTCGGCTCACTCCAGCCTCCACCTCCTGGGTTCAAGCAATTCTTCTGCCTCAGCCTCCCGAGTAACTGAGATTACAGGTACTCACCACCACACCCAGCTAATTTTTGTATTTTTTGTATTTTGTATTTTTAGTTGGCCGGGCTGGTCTTGAACTCGTGATCTCAAGTGATCCACCCGCCCTGGCGTCCCAAAGTACTGGAATTATAAGTGTGAGCCATCCCACCCAGCCAAGCCAAGATAATTTAATTGCAAACTTTATTTAAAAGTTAAATGCTTTTCTTTTTTACATTCAGATGGAGCAAAATTCTATTGTGTAATGATAATACTTAAATGTAGGCCTATCTATGGCTTATCGGATACAGGACTAGAACCTTGGCCAAATTCTTTAGCTAGTTTATTAACCTCTAGTTGTAGATAAGGAAACAATCTCCTGCTTTTCTATCTCACACAACTGAGGTTATGATGAAGAGACTTTTAAAATGAGAGTAAGTTGGTACTTTATGTTATGTTGGTAATATTTAGGAGATATTTTATCGTTTTTCTTGTTCATATTATCATGTTATTAAAATATGAAATACATGGTAACCACCCTGTTCACTATAGGGCAGCTGGGGTCGATATTAGTTGTATCTTATTTGCAGTGGTTTAGTTACAGACGTTTAAGGTAGACACATTTATAAGACAATTTCCTCTATGAGTGAGCCATCTTAGCATAGATTCTGGTAGGTAACCTTTACAGTTGTATGTTTCTTCAAGATTTTATGTCTTCTTCCTGTAACCCCCTTAAATCATTGTTTCAGCAAATATTCATCACAAGTGTGAAGCTTTTAGTCTTGTTAACTGAAAAGTGACTTAATGATGTTCTTACATATTTTTTAACTATAATGCGTTATGGTTGCATTTGTTATATTTATGTGTCTGATTGTGTAGAACCTGGTCTAGAACTCTCTTCTAACATAGGAACTTTTTTCTTTTTAACGTTAACATTTAATGAATGCCTTAAAAGTATATACAGATACATGAATTACAATTTACAGCCTAGACTTGTTAAATCTGATTTTTTGCTGTCTTTTAACAGGTCCAACGGACTAGGCAATTGGTAACTTCACCAAGTCCAATGAGTTCTTCTGACGGCAAAGTTCTTCCCCTCAATGTACAGGTGGTCACTCAGCACATGCAGTCTGTGAAACAGGCACCAAAGACTCCCCAGAACGTTCCAGCCAGTCCTGGTGGGGATCGTTCTGCCCGGCACCGTTACCCTCAGATCTTACCCAAACCAGCCAACACCAGTGCACTCACAATTCGCTCTCCAACTACTGTCCTCTTTACTAGTAGTCCCATCAAAACTGCTGTTGTACCCGCTTCACACATGAGTTCTCTAAATGTGGTGAAAATGACAACAATATCCCTCACACCCAGCAACAGTAACACCCCTCTTAAACATTCTGCCTCAGTCAGCAGTGCTACAGGAACGACAGAAGAATCAAGAAGTGTTCCACAGATCAAGAATGGTTCTGTTGTGTCACTTCAGTCTCCTGGGTCCAGAACCAGCAGTGCGGGGGGAACATCTGCTGTGGAAGTCAAAGTGGAACCCGAAACATCATCAGATGAGCATCCTGTACAGTGCCAAGAGAACTCTGATGAGGCTAAAGCTCCCCAAACACCTAGTGCCCTTTTGGGGCAGAAAAGTAATACAGACGGAGTACTGCAGAAACCTTCAAATGAAGGTGTCATTGAAATAAAAGCAACTAAGATCTGTGACCAGAGGACCAAATGTAAAAGTCGCTGTAATGAAATTCTGCCAGGCACGTCAACAGGCAATAATCAGAGCACTATCACTGTATCAGTTGCTTCTCAGAATTTAACTTTCACCAGCACCAGTTCACCATCTAATGGTGACTCAATCAATAAAGACCCTAAATTATGCACTAAAAGTCCAAGAAAACGACTGTCTTCTACATTGCAAGAGACCCAGGTGCCTCCTGTAAAGAAACCAATTGTGGAACAGCTTTCAGCAGCTACCATAGAAGGGCAGAAACAAGGCAGTGTTAAGAAGGACCAAAAGGTTCCACATTCAGGGAAAACAGAAGGTTCAACAGCAGGTGCTCAGATTCCTAGCAAGGTATCAGTAAATGTCAGTTCACACATAGGAGCAAATCAACCCTTGAATTCTTCTACCCTTGTTATCAGTGATTCAGCTTTGGAACAGCAAACAACCCCGTCATCATCTCCAGATATAAAAGTAAAACTTGAAGGAAGTGTCTTTCTCTTGGACAGTGATTCAAAGTCAGTTGGCAGCTTTAATCCAAATGGATGGCAACAAATCACTAAGGATTCTGAGTTGATATCTGCCAGCTGTGAACAACAGCAAGCTATCAGTGTTATGACAATTCCTGAGCACTCTGATATCAATGACTTAGAGAAGTCCGTGTGGGAATTAGAAGGAATGCCACACGACACATATAGCCAGCAGCTACATAGCCAGATACAGGAATCTTCTTTAAATCAAATACAAGCACATTCTTCAGATCACTTACCTCTGCAATCTGAACTGAAGGAGTTTGAACCTTCTGTTTCCCAGACAAATGAAAGCTACTTTCCTTTTGATGATGAACTTACACAAGATAGTATTGTGGAAGAGCTGGTGCTTATGGAGCAGCAAATGTCAATGAACAATTCTCATTCTTACGGCAACTGTTTGGGAATGACCCTTCAGAGTCAGTCAGTAACTCCAGGAGCTCCAATGTCATCTCACACCTCCAGCACCCACTTCTATCATCCAATCCACAGCAATGGTACTCCAATCCATACACCCACACCTACACCCACACCCACTCCTACTCCAACCCCAACCCCAACCCCAACATCTGAAATGATTGCTGGATCTCAGAGTCTATCACGGGAGAGCCCTTGCTCCAGGCTAGCCCAGACTACACCTGTGGATAGTGCTTTAGGAAGTAGCCGACATACACCCATTGGTACTCCACATTCTAACTGCAGCAGTAGTGTTCCCCCCAGCCCTGTTGAATGCAGGAATCCATTTGCATTTACTCCAATAAGCTCCAGTATGGCATATCATGATGCCAGCATTGTCTCAAGTAGTCCTGTGAAACCGATGCAAAGACCCATGGCCACACACCCTGACAAAACCAAGCTTGAATGGATGAATAATGGGTATAGTGGGGTTGGTAATTCATCAGTTTCTGGCCATGGTATTCTCCCAAGCTATCAGGAACTAGTGGAAGACCGTTTCAGGAAACCTCATGCTTTTGCTGTGCCTGGACAGTCTTACCAGTCTCAATCCAGACATCATGACACTCATTTTGGTCGTTTGACTCCTGTCTCTCCTGTGCAGCATCAGGGTGCCACTGTAAATAACACCAACAAACAGGAGGGTTTTGCAGTCCCTGCCCCTCTGGATAATAAGGGAACTAATTCATCTGCCAGCAGCAACTTCAGATGCCGGAGTGTGAGCCCTGCTGTTCATCGCCAACGTAATCTTAGTGGAAGCACCCTCTATCCAGTATCTAATATCCCACGATCTAATGTGACCCCCTTTGGAAGTCCAGTTACCCCAGAAGTTGTTTTCACAAATGTTCACACAGATGCATGTGCCAACAACATAGCTCAAAGAAGCCAGTCAGTTCCATTGACAGTCATGATGCAGACAGCCTTCCCAAACGCTCTTCAGAAGCAAGCAAACAGTAAAAAAATAACCAATGTTTTGTTGAGTAAACTTGATTCTGACAATGATGATGCAGTGAGAGGTTTGGGAATGAACAACCTGCCCTCTAATTATACAGCCCGGATGAATCTCACTCAGATTTTGGAACCTTCCACTGTTTTTCCTAGTGCCAACCCACAAAATATGATTGATTCCAGCACTTCTGTTTATGAATTCCAAACACCATCTTACCTCACCAAAAGTAATAGCACCGATCAGATCAATTTTTCTCCTGGAGATAATCAAGCACAATCAGAAATTGGAGAGCAGCAGTTGGATTTCAATAGCACTGTTAAAGACCTGTTGAGTGGAGACAGCTTGCAAACCAACCAGCAGCTGGTAGGTCAGGTAGCATCTGATCTCACAAATACTGCATCTGATTTCTCTAGTGATATCAGGTTGTCTTCTGAGCTCTCAGGCAGCATCAATGATTTGAATACTTTAGACCCAAATCTACTGTTTGATCCAGGTCGTCAGCAGGGACAAGATGATGAAGCTACACTGGAAGAATTAAAGAACGACCCATTATTTCAACAAATTTGCAGTGAATCCATGAATTCTATGACTTCGTCAGGTTTTGAATGGATAGAAAGCAAGGACCATCCTACTGTTGAAATGTTGGGTTAAATTGTGTTTTATAATATGTAGCACACTGTATCTAAAGACATATGTATTGTATTTGTCTTAATGGAAGTGCCTCCCGCAGCAGAAATACTATTAATTGTGACATTTTAAAAGCGTTTGCTGCAGAAGTGGTTTCTTCAGTAGGAAATGGTTAGACTTGCCTCAGTTCTTAACAAGTGTCTAAAGACAGTAGGCTGTAGAAGAACAAGTATTAGGTTTTAAATTTTATAATATGCCCCATTTATTCACATTGATTGACTATCCAGCTGTTACAAGAGCAGTCAATGTTTATTTTGTATAAGTTAGTTTCATTTCATCAGATGATCTGCACAGAACTCAGAATAAACCATCAATTTTAGGTATAGGCTATTTTGTTGTTGGCATTATCTTTTAGATATAAAATCATAGCTAAGGTGAACTGTAGACAAGAAAGTCTTCCTTGAAACAGGGATAATATTCAGGTTATTATAAAATATTTAGGCTTGAAGCATAGAGCTACTGTAGGATGAAAAATCTCTGTAGGACTTTCTGGGGCTTCAGTACCATTTACACCCACGATGAAGGGCTTAAATAGAAAATAATGGAAAATTAAATATTACTTTAAGGAAAGCAAAGCTGCACTAAAATTTTTAAGAGAAAAAAACAAGTAGCCATTTATATTTGTGACCTTGCATTATTTTTAAATGTTGATTTTAATATGGAGCTAGCACACATAGATGCGCAGGCACGCACACACAAAACAAGTAAATGTAACTCCAGGCATTTGTAATTTAATATAATAAATACAAGCATGTTAGAAAAATGCTTTATGTTTTATTATTTGTTAGGGGAATGAGAAGGAGAACAAAAGCATTCTCTTAGTTTCATCACAATGGCTGCATGTACATACTGAGATTCTAATTGAGATTTACTTTGAAATTTTTCGTTAAAATATTCCACCATAATCAGTTTTTTTCCTCTTCAACTGAGTGACTCCCTCACTCCTGAATATAGTAACGTAGTTTGATCATAGGATCCCTTTGAAAAACAGGAAGGAGGATAACATAAAAAACAACAAAAAACATTTCACCACCTAAGGTCTGAAGCCACAAATCTTTATATCTCTGATGAAACAAAGGGGATATCAACAGTACTTGAAGAAGAGGAGCATTTTATTACTTGTTTAATTTATTTATTGTGATAACCGCAATTGCAAAATAAGAACTCAGGATTTGTTTTAAAATGTTTCTCTCTATGGCTCCCATTTTGTTTTGTGAATAATTATTTATGAGTTGCATGTTGACACAAACCTACTCACTGGTTGAAAGCTCCATTTAAGTGAGTTTCAAGATCACTTTCAAAGAGATTGTTAAATTGCCATTGTTTTTAAAGCTAACATAAAACCATTTGCTATGCTACCTTGAACCTAGCTAAGCTTTCCTTTCCCTTAGTAAGCCAATCAGAAGACTACAATCAATGAATATTTAGCAAATGTGCTGAAGGGTTTAATAAGGTTTTGTTGTTCAATAAATTTGCAAGGTAGGGTATTAACATATTTTGATAAAAAATGGTGCTAGAGTTGGCGCAGAGGTTTATATATTGGTATGTCTTAGTTACTGGCATTTGTGTGTGTTCGTTTGCTGTTATCTTGATTTCATGATTTATTAGGTATTTTTTTCTTGATGCTAGTTATTTCTTCACTGTACATTGAGACACAGCACTACTGCACACCAAAGTATGCAATACCCAAAGGAAACTGTGTGATTTCTTCTAACAAATGATGGGAGCCTTTCTTTATGAGATACTCTGAAAAGGAGATTTTGAGGCCATTCTAATCCCTTGTTTACATTATTAGCTTCCTACTAATATAAAAATAATGGAAATCTTCTTTGATAAAAATATTAAGACTGGAGGATTTTTAACCCCTTGTACAGTATTGCAGCAAACTCTTTAAATTTGGTTGAATTCGTCCAGCAAACTTTCTGGGGTTCATATATTGCACTAAATTTGTTGAACCTGTGGTAGGCACATCTCTTAGGATAAATGCAACCAATACAGTCCACAGATTAAACTTTTTAAATGTGTTTCATTATGAAAAGACAAAATGTCATCAAAGTGACAGATAAAATTGTCTTATGTAGCAATGTGCATTGATCTCAATGAGATATTTCTATTATTCTCTTACATGAGAATATTACAGCAGGAAGAATTAAGTTTAGTTTGCTTCACCATGTTAATACATGATCACAAAATGTGCATGAGTGTTACTGACTTATCTTGTACAGTACTAGGATTCCTGTAACCACTCTTTTTTTTCTTCGCTGTATTGAAACTGGTTCAGTGTTAACCAGACATAGTTATTCACAGGTTATTTACTTTATGTTTACTAATTCTGCTTAGTTATTGTTGAATATGTTCTGTTCCAGATTATTTTTATTGTTTTGATGTTTGAAACATTTTGCATACTGTTTATCATAAGACTTCATGAAGTAAATAATTTTGCATATAATTGCAATAAGCACTGACTTTTGAACTGAAAAGAAGGAAAGTGTTTTTTGTGCAGTGCATCTGAGGTTCATATAATAGTCTTGTACTATAATGTGCTTTACTACATGATAAATGACAAAAACAAGCCCTGTTTCATGTTTCATTTAGTGCAAAAAGTCAGATTTCCCCAGTGTTTTGTTGTCTGTTGTACCTGCTGAAACTACAGTAGTTGAATATTGCGGTAGCATTTCAGTTCTCTTTTTTTATTAAAAGTGCTCAAAAATTGTTTTTTAAATGTTTTCAAAAACAATTAAAAACATTTTATATTAAACTGACTGGATCTGAAGGTGTTTTATGGGACATATTTTATATAGGCAGCACATTTTTTAAACAGACCCAGTGTTATTCTTCCTTTGATGTCATGAACTTTAGGGAGTGAATAGAAATCAGCAGAAAGCAGAACAGAGCTGCTGATCTGCTATGTGCTATTTATCCAGAAGAAGACACAGATCTTATTTCACTCATCAAAACTCTGCTGTTCACTTAGGATTATTACCAATGAATGGTGCATGGCACAGAACTTTATGTTGTCCAAAAAGCCATCTTTTTCTCTTTCACATAGTGTTTATTTTTAAATGTTAGCCTATGGAGTACCTAGGTAAGTGTATTTCTGGAGCTTTGAATAGAAAATGAGAAAAATTTAAAGCATAACTGTGTTCAGAAGCAGTATAGACATTTCCAAGTACCAGAAATAACAAACTGATAAGTGTAATGAATTTATAAGCCAGAACCTGGGCTATAGGTCTGGAAGCAGACCGAAGTAGCCAGAAATGTCAGCTCCTGCAAAGTAATGAAACCAGGGTCTTGAATGGAGTTTCCTCGCTCTTGAAACTGAGAAGCAACAACAACCAGTGCCTGGGACTGTAATTTATATATATTGTAGACAGATCTTGAGTCACACAGCCTACTCCTCTGTTTACATAGATCTTTGTAGATCTGTGATAGTTCCACTGTCACCACAGATCTGGAGCCCTCAGTTTGAACAGGCAGTATGAAGCAATTACAAAAGGAAAGGAGCGGAGATTAGGAAGGGAGAGGTAAAGAGGAGGAAGGCTCCCATGCAAGCTGAGCCTGCAAATCAAAATTCAAAAGTACTTGAAGAAAATGAAACTAATCCTAAGAAAGGCAATCACTCGAGAAAATCATAAGTAATGAACTACCTAGATACTACTATAAAATAAGTATGTTAGGATCCTCAGTGCTCAGTGACATGGAAGGGTAAAATGTCAGAGCAGGCAAACATAAGAACCAGTGCAGGCCGGGCGCGGTGGCTCAAGCCTGTAATCCCAGCACTTTGGGAGGCCGAGACGGGCGGATCACGAGGTCAGGAGATCGAGACCATCCTGGCTAACACGGTGAAACCCCGTCTCTACTAAAAAAAGTACAAAAAACTAGCCAGGCGAGGTGGCGGGTGCCTGTAGTCCCAGCTACTCAGGAGGCTGAGGCAGGAGAATGGCGTGAACCCGGGAGGCGGAGCTTGCAGTGAGCTGAGATCCCGCCACTGCACTCCAGCCCGGGCGACAGAGCGAGACTCCGTCTCAGAAAAATAAATAAATAAATAAATAAGTAAATAAAATAACCAGTGCATAAAGTCAACCAGTAAGAAATTCTGGGGGTGAAAATACTGTATAACACCTGAGGTGATTTTGGTTGCAAGTAATTGAAAACCCAACACTGGCTTAAACCATAAGGACGCTTACTTTTCGCTTAATAATGTTGGAGATAGGAGGTTCAAGGGTTCATTCAATGGTTCATTGTTTACAGGCACTGGATCCTGTTTTTCTGTGTTTCTGTTCCATCATCTTCAGCTTTGCTTTGCTGTGTCTTTTACCTCATGGTCACAAGATGACTGCCACAGCTCAGATGTTATACCCTCATAACATCCCAAGCAGGATAGTAAGCAGTTCTCATAGCCTTTTATCAGAGAGAAAAAAATCTCAGAATCTTCCATTAAGCACTCCATACACACACTCTATTAGTCTCATTGTATGAGACAAAGGCTCACCCTAAGGCCAATTACTTAGCTTAGATCCTTAATTAATGTTTTATAGGTAAGAGAGGGGCCCATTTCCTGGAGCATGCGGTCATTCGTCTTAAATGAGTTCCATCACCTAGGGAAGATATTAGAGACTTGCCATTTGGGAGGCAACCAGTAGCGGTCACTGCAAAAAATAGCTAGGTAAGATGTATAAGATCTTGTACTCACCTCTGAGGGGCTTACAATCATAAAGAGTTAAGTACATGTTCTTTGTTAAGTGCCAACAATATGTATAATACACTACGTAGAAGAAAATAAGAATTTGAAATCTTCTGAACTAAGTATAAGTTTACTGGTGTTAACTAGTATCTTGCCTTCCCACTATGAGCTGAAAAATCAGGTATTATTGAGTATCATAAATGCAAGTTGCCTCAGCTCCTACAGCATAAGACCAAACTTTTTATTTTGTTAAATTTGAAGTACAGATTTATTTTGACATGCATTGTTATAAATGAATTTTTAAATAATTAAAATTATAAATTTATGGATGGGATCACATCAGTATTTCACAATCTGAAATTTTAAAAATATGTATGCCAGTCCTGTTACTATAATCTGCTTAGAAGAACGAATGAAAACAAAAAGACTACATTTTACAAGATTTGATTTTTAAGAAGTACTTAATTCTTGGAGAGGAGAAGATAGTCATATAAATAAAATGTATCATGAGAGTGATATTACTGTGGTATATAGAGTATTTCTTTGCATTAGACCCAGTGTTAAATAGTTTGCATATATTCTCATGTCCTCATTGTAACAATTTTTAGCGAATCTTATTTTTCAGGTGAGAAAATTTAATTCAGAGATTAACTGGTGGAGGTAACATAATAACAGGAAGAGCCAGGATTATCTTAATTTCAAATCCTACTTCATACCATTATGCTATAAAGATATGTGTTCACAATGTACCTACTGCAGTTGTGTGATCTGGTTGCTTCTTTGAAATTTTCATTCTGGTTTTAAATTTAGAATTGAGTTTGATTTTTGTGGAGTTCTTTATTTCTTTTTAACCTCCCATCCTTATATGTCAACGATTCTTTTTCATTTTTGTTGCTTTTAGATTTACCTGTAGTTTGTAACTTTCCTCCAAATTACTTGAATCCTTTTCCCTCCCTTCTCTCCATAGAAATACCCTGATGTATTAGGAGAATGAAGATTTAAATACAAAATTTTGTTTTCCACACAGCTTTTCAAGCACATTTCATAGAGTTATACTCTAGTCATATTTATATTTAAATCACTTAAAATTTCGTCAAAATAAAAATGGGACTTTTTTTTAAGGGATGATAAAGTGCCTGAAATATGTCAGTCTCTGTACAAGGTGCTAGAGAAGACACCTGCCATTTTGAAATTCTGCAATATAATGAAAAAGACAGTGAATGTCTTTGCAGGATTCAATGAGGTCACTATAGCAGAGGTGGATGTTTATCAGTAGTATGCATTCTCCCCGTCTTCCTTACTGTGAAAGTCCTTGATTTTTAGCTGAGCACACAGCCATCTGACCAAAAGGCTACAGCTGCCAACTTCCCTCGCAGTTAAGTGGAGACATTTACCAAGTACTCAAAGAGATGTAACCAAAAGGTTTGGGTGCTACTTCTTTTGCAGTGTTCTTGTCCTTCCTCTCTGCTGGCTGGAATGCAAATGTGATGGCTATAACTCAAGCAGCCCTCCTGGACTTCATGTTAAAGACACATGCTGAGTATGATTGAGCAACAAGATACAAGGAGCCCAAGGCCTGATGACTTTGGGAGGGAAGCTGCTCAAGTAGTCCTGACTGCTTACCTCTGGATATGTTTTACATGAGAGAAATAAATTTCTTTCTGGTTTAACTCACACTTATTTTGAGTCTATTTTGAGTCTCTGTCACTCAACACAAATCCCAATTCTAGCCAACATAGCTGCTAGAAGGTTTTAAGCAGGAGTAGGGAATGTTAGAGTCACATGGTGATTGCTAAAACCATCATGGATGCCCCACATACCCTAGGAAACGCAAACTGCATCTCTTTTTCATTGGGATTGGCAAATCAGGAGAGGATCCTAGAAAAATGCCCTTTCATAGCTTTGGAGGTTGGGGGAGGCAGAAATAAGAGTAGATGAATTCTAAGCTGCTGATCAAATTGAAAGGCAATATAGCATTCTGGTCAGACCTAGGTCGAAGTCTCAGCTCCGCCAATTATAACCATGACCTATTATAACCATTCAAACTTACTTGAATATTAGTAATGATATCCATCTGGCAACCATTTCTACTGCTGTGCCACATGGTTCTGGCCTGTTCATTATTTTTGCCGACATTTTGAATGAACACACACTAAGCTTACTGTGGCAAATATAGATCGGCTTGCTCAATTTCTGTTCCAGCTTCCTCCTTGTATGAAGGGGCAGGAAAACCAACAACTACATTTTCTAGACTTCCTCACAGCTATATTCTGGATATGAATTACATTTCATCTATTAGATTTGTTCTTGAAAGATGTGAAGGAAAAAAACATTGAAGCAGAAGCCATCTTCCTACTACTTTTTGGTGACTTTTTCTTGCAAGCAAGCTGATGGAGAGTCTTTTAGCTGCAGTGTTCTAGAGTCTATTCTTGTGATTCTTAGGTTTGAAGGTTCATGTTCCAGTGCCAAATCACCAATTTTGTGAATGTCAAGAGATGGTCAAGTGCTGTAGTGATGGTACCAACAGTATCAGCAACTTCCTAGTGTGGCTTCCTGCTCTCTGCGGTAATTTCAGAAACAAACTCAAGGGTGATTCCCCTGATAATCAGCTCTACCATATTGTTCCAGGAGTCATTTCTGGAGGTAGTCTACTACCTTACAGTTTTTCCACTTACAGTTGTCCCTCAGTATCTGGGCAGGGATTGGTTCCAGGATCCCTAGGGATAACAAAATCTACAGATGCTCCAATCCCTTACATAAAATGGCAAATGGCATAGCATTTGCATATAGCCTATGCACATCCTCCTGTATACTTTAAGTCATCTACAGATTACTTACAAAGCCCAATGCAAGCCAGGCACGGTGGCTCAGGCTGGTAATCCCAGCACTTTAGGAGGCTGAGGCAGGTGGATCACTTGAGATCAGGAGTTTGAGACCAGCTTGGCCAACATGATGAAACCCTGTCTCTACTAAAAATACAAAAATTAGCCAGGCATGGTGGTGCACTCCTGTAATCCCAGCTACTTGGGAGGCTGAGGCTGGAGAATTGCTTGTACCCGGGAGGCGGAGGTTGCAGTAAGCCAAGATTACATCACTGCACTCTAGCCTGGGCAACAAAGAGAGATTCCATCCCAAAAAAAAAAAAAAAAAAAAGCATAAATACTATGTAAATAGTGGTTATACTGTATTATTTTTATTGGTACATTTTTCTTGTTGTGTTATTTATTGGGTTTTTTCCCCAGATATTTTCAGTCTGTGGTTGGTTCAATCTACAGATGAGGAACCCATGGTATCAAGGGCCAACTGTATTTATAAGCACTTAAACGTCTGCATTAAATCCTTTTCTGTTTAAAATACCTAGAAGAAACATTTTCTACACTCCACCCTGACTCATAACATATGCCTGTGGGCTAGGAGTCAAGAATATCTTAGATCCGGACCTGGTTCTATCATTATTTTACCGTCTCTGCACTTTTAGAAATAATGATCCCTGTCCTAGTTACTTCCCAGAATCTTGTGAATCTCCGTGAAATATGACAATATGTTGTAAACCCTAAGACTAAGAGGTTATAATTATAAATACCTGTGTGCAAGAACAGACATTTATCTGAGAGTGGGAAAAATTACTGTCCTTTTTAGCACTTAAATGTTATATTTTACCTGAAGCCTCCCACTATCCCCACCACATACACATCTGTCAGAAGGTAAAGTATAAATCTATATTCAGGTAAAGCACTGAACTTTGAATTAATGGCAATAAATAAGAAGTATTAGTAAACATTTTAATTTAAGCCAAGCTATTTATATCCGAGCATATTTGTTTAACTGATATCAACATACATTATTTGAAACATGAGACCT
Organism: Piliocolobus tephrosceles; assembly: GCF_002776525.5. Classification (NCBI taxonomy): domain Eukaryota; kingdom Metazoa; phylum Chordata; class Mammalia; order Primates; family Cercopithecidae; genus Piliocolobus; species Piliocolobus tephrosceles. The sequence goes on from NC_045439.1 coordinate 110,314,686, forward strand.
CTTATATTTGGACTTCATGTGTTTGAAACACACAGTATAAATTTCCTACCACAAACCCATTCCTAGTTAACATATCTCTTTACTGAATTCTTCACAGTCTTAGCTCACCTTCCTAACAGTTCTGAGATTGCTGCCTTAAGAAGTACTGGTAATTTTTCACAATTGATAAGCCAAGTCCCTGTTCCTTTGGTTTGTATGACTTTGTATTCTCATTCACCTTCTACCTCTCAGATCCTTCATTCTCAGTTTCTTTCAGGGACCAACTTCCTCTACCTGTTATTTAAATATAAAAATTCTTTGACATTCTGTCATTTGTTCTTCTCTTATTATTCTAGTTTTTCTCCCTAGTCATTTCAGAAACTCCTACAGCTCTATTGATGACTTCCAAATCTAAATTTTAACACTTGACCTCTATTTACTTCCACTCTCAAAATCTAAATGCCCAAACTGAAATACTTTCTCTTTTTCTCCAACCTTCTCCGCTTCCTATTTTCTGTTAAAAATGTTATCAATTGCAGTTACCAGTTGAAAGCTCATGTGGCCAGGCATACTGGCTCATGCCTGTAATCCCAGCACTTTGGGAGGCTGAGGTGGGTGGATCACTTGAGGTCAGGAGTTTGAGTCCAGCCTGGCCAATATGGCAAAAACCCATCTCTACTAAAAATACAAAAATTAACCAGGCGTGGTGGTGGGTGCCTGTAATCCCAGCTACTTGGGAGGCTGAGGCAGGAGAATTGCTTGAACACAGGAGGCTGAGGTTGCAGTGAGCCAAAATCACGCCACTGCACTCCAGCCTGGGTAACAGAGTGAGACTCCATATTAAAAAAAAAAAAAAAGAAAGAAAAAGAAAAGAAAACAAAGAAAGCTCACATGCCCTTTCCTTCACCCTTTCCTCAACATCAAATGAGTTTCCAAGTCCCATACTTTTGAGATACATATCTATTTCTTCCTTTCCCTCCTGACCCTGCCTTGGTTGATGGATTAATTTCTCACTTGAAATAGCAAATTATTTATAACTTCTGTAATAATTTCTATACAATGCCATCATAGCAATCCTTAACTCAAAAACCTTTGATATTCAGAAGTCAATAGCCTTCATAGAAATAAGCAATAACTAGTTAGAAAATACAATGCAAGAGAAGACCCTTTTTATGCTAATAACAGAAAAGATAAAATATCCAAGCATGAACTTAAGAAATATATATTAAAAACACCTTTAAAACACTTCTACTGGCCGGGTACGATGTCTCACACCTGTAATCCCAGCACTTTGGGAGGCAGAGGCAGGTGGATCACATGAGATCAGGAGTTCCAGACCAGCCTTGCCAACATGGTGAAACCCAGTCTCTACTAAAATTACAAAAATTAGCTGGGCACAGTGGCAGGTGCCTGTAATCCCAGCTACTCAGGAGGCTTAGCCAGGAGAATCGATTGAACCTGGGAGGCGGAGGCTGCAGTGAGCCAAGATCACATCACTCTCTAGCCTGGGCAACAGTGAGACTCCATCTCAAAAAAAAAAAACTTTTTTACTGATAGGCCCAAGGTAGACCAGAACAAATGGAACAGGAAAACATACTTAGATAAGAAGAGTCAACATCATAAAGACATCAATGCACCCCACTTAATTAATACATTTAACATGATTCCCACAAAAATGCCAATTCTTTTCTAGAGCTTGAAAAATTTGATATACATTTAAAATGAGAACATAGATAAGTATAGCCCAAAAAATCTGAAAAGAAAGGAGTGTCTGAAGAGCTAGCCCAACAAGGCATTACATATAGCGTCACATGGCAAAAATGCCCTATAAGTAAAGTCAGGCAACAAATGGCAAACTAGGAAGAGATATTGCAACTTATATCACATACATATCCCTTTATATCCATATTAGGGGTAATATCCCTAATATGGAGAGAAGTCCTAAAATGGTGGGAGGCAGAAGGCCAAATCTAATAGAAAAATGCACAAAGATATTAACAGACAGCTCACAGAAAAAGAAATGGTCATTGTGTCAGAGGTGTTCAAACCAGAGCAACTCCATCTTGAACAGGGGCTGCCTGGGTAAAATGAAGCTGAGACCTGCTGGGCCACATTCCCAACAGGTTAGACATTCACAGCCACAGGATGTTTACGGTTAAAAGAAACAGGTTAATAATATTAAAGGAACACATTAACAAGGTTTACTGAATTGACCCAGAACTTAACAGACCCAGGATATAACAGACCCAGGAAATGTCCTGATGTCCCAATATCTTAAAAACAAAAGCACTTTTAGTTTAAGAGTAAGTTTTGCTTTCAACATAATAATATAGAGTCTTGCAGAAGATAGCAGTTAAACAAAGATGAGCAATCTTTGTGGCAAACCCTTGTAGGAGAATACATCTCCCCATGATTTTTTGCTTTGTTTTCTTATGTACAAACAAACATTGCACCTAAGGCGAACATGGTCCTCCTCTTGCTTTTGGGAACGTCCTGCTCTGTCCATGGAGTACTATTCTTTCTTCACGTTCTTAATAAACTTACTTTCACTTTACCCTGTGGACTCACCCCTAATTCTTTCTTGCACGAGCCCTCTCTTGGGGTCTGGATCAGGACTCCTTTCCAGTAACACTTAGACATGAAAAAAAAAAAAAAAAAAACGCTCAATCTGACTCATAATAAGAGAAATACGAACTAAAACTACACGAAGATACCACTTCTCACTTAGGTCGGAGAAAATCTAAGTGTGACACCATCCTCTGCGGGAAACACTGTGAGACACAGGCATTCTATATTGTTTTCTTGCAGATTTCCTGAGGAATTTTCTAGACAATAAACTTTGGACATCCAAATGACTAGAGAGAAGTCAACCTAAGGACTGGCACTGAGCCTTAAATACCTGTTGTAAAACTAAGACTATATGAGGGTTAAAGAGGAGAGAGTACATACTATGTACTGGACACATCATCTGAAAATGTAGAAACAACTAAAGAAAGTGGAAAGCGCCTATGCAAATAATTTTTTAACTTTTTGGATAAGGTGTTGATAAAATAGGTGATTTCACTGAGATTGCTGTATACGTAATGTAAGACAATGCAAACTAATTGTGTGATATTCTAGTTTTATAATTCTTAGGTCCCTGAGAACCTGGATTCTCAGAAGAAAGGATATGCCTGTGTAAGAAAGAAGTTTGAAGCAAAAACCCTGCAGTCCTGACTTTGAATTCCAAGTATCAGCATGAACTCATGGAACATCTTGGTGTACAATAGCAAGGAAACTTCCAAAGACTACAGAGGTCATGTTAAAAAGACTCAAGAGCCAACTTGCAGAAGCTACCACTGGACACAGATGGGACAATGTAAGCTCAGTAAGGATGATAACTTCAGCAGATCACAATACTTAAAATATGTCTAAGTCTATGAGTTTTAATGATCCTAAAAAATTAACTGCTCACCTTTTGAGGATGATAGGTAACCAACTTATTTTAATTGATAAAGAAAAAGAAACAAGTATTTATCCCACCTTTCCTATGTGAGCTGGACCACTGGATAATGAAATAATAGACAAGGGGGGCTGCTCTAGTTAGAAATATTCTAGTGTCCCAGCACTTTGGGAGGCCGAGGTGGGTGGATCACTTGAGGCTAGCAGTTCAAGACCAGACTGGTCAACGTGGTGAAACCCCATCTCTAATAAAAAATACAAAAATTAGCTGGGCGTATTGGTGTGCACCTGTAATCCCAGCTACTCGAGAGGCTGAGGCAGGAGAATCGCTTGAACCTGGAAGGCGGAGGTTGCAGTGAGCCAAGATTGCGCCATTGTACTCCAGCCTGGATGACAAGAGCAAGACTCTGTCTCAAAAAAAAAAAAAGAAAAAGAAAAAAGAAAAGAAAAGGAAATATTCAATATTCTAGCTAATGAATGAGGAAGGAATGACATAATGGGAATATCATTTTTCAACCCGTAATGAATTGAGTTGAACTAGATGATGGGCATCAACAGCTATTAAGTTGGCACAAAAGTAATTGCCATTACTTTCAATGGCCAAAACTGCAATTACATTTTTTTTTTTTTTGGAGACACAGTCTCGCTTTGTTGCCCTGGCTGGAGTGCAGCGGTGCAATCTTGGCTCACTGCAACCTCCATCCCTCTGGTTCAAGCAATTCTCCTGCCTCAGTCCCCTGAGTAGCTGGGATTACAGGTGCGTGCCACCACACCTGGCTAATTTTTGTGTGTTTTTTAGCAGAGATGGGGTTTCACCATGTTGGCCAGGCTGGTCTTGAACTCTTGACCTCTGAAGATCCACCCACCTCAGCCTCCCAAAGTGTTGGGATTACAGGTGTGAGCCACTGCACCTGGCCCAACCACAATTACTCTTGTGCCAACCTACCAACATTACAGGCAAAGACTTCATGTCTAAAACACCAAAAGCAATGGCAACAAAAGCCAAAATTGACAAATGAGATCTAATTAAACTAAAGAGCTTCTGCACAGCAAAAGAAACTATCATCAGAGTGAACAGGCAGCCTACAGAATGGGAGAAAATTTTTGCAATCTATCCATCTGACAAAGGGCTATTACCCAGAATCTACAAAGAACTCAAACAAATTTATAAGAAAAAAACAAGCAACCCCATCAAAAAGTGGGCAAAAGATATGGACATTTCTCAAAAGAAGACATCTATGCAGCCAACAGACACATGAAAAAATGCTCATCATCACTGGTCATGACAGAAATGCAAATCAAAACCACAAGGAATTCAAGGCTGCAGTGAGCCAAGATCATGCCACTGTACTCCAGCCTGGGTGACAGACCAAGACCCTGTCTCAAAAAACAAAAAAGATACACTGTATCATAGGGGTACAATTAGTAAAATCAGAGTCTGAAAAACTCTACAGAGCAAACAGTCAAATTTTAAGAAAATGAAAAGCAATGGAAGAGGAATCTGTAGATTAAGAGACACTTAAAAAGTTTTGTGGGCCGGATGCAGCGGCTCACACCTGTAATCCCGACACTTTGAGAGGCTGAGGTGGGTGAATCACAAGGTCAGGAGATCGAGACCATCCTGGCTAACGCGGTGACACCCCGTCTCTACCAAAAACACAAAAAATTAGCCGGGAGTGATGGCAAGTGCCTGTGGTCCCAGCTACTCAGGAGGCTGAGGCAGGAGAATCACTTGAACCCAGGACACGGAGGTTGCAGTGAGCCGAGATCGCACCACTGCACTCCAGCCTGGGCGACAGAGTGAGCTCCATCTCAAATAAAGGAATTAATTCAATAATTAATTAATTAAAAGTTCTGTGAAATTTCATATTAAACAGGTGAAACCAAACTAAAATGTTTATGGATGCACACTTGGGTGATCAAATCCTGAAGAAAAGCAAATAAATGATTACCATAAAAGAATAAATGGTGGCTCACGCCTGTAATCCCAGCACTTTGGGAGGCCAAGGCGGGCAGATCACAAGGTCAGGAGATCGAGACCATCGTGGCTAACACGGTGAAACCCCGTCTCTACTAAAAATACAGAAAAAAATTAGCCGGGCATGGTGGTGCGTGCCTATAGTCCTAGCTACTCGGAGGCTGAGGCAGGAGAATGGCGTGAACCCGGGAGGCAGAGCTTGCAGTGAGCCGAGATCGCGCCACTGCACTCCAGCCTGGGCGACAAAGCGAGACTCCGTCTCAAAAAAAAAAAAAAAAAAAAAAAGAATAAATGGACAAACAGAGGGCTTCTGGGGTGGCTACCGCAGTGCTGTTTCCTCAACTAGATGGTGGTCACAGGGTGTTTGCTTACAATAATTTATTAAGGTAACAATTTGTTCTACATGGCTTTCTGTATCTGTTACATTTTGCCGTTTTGAAAGGTTATTTTTAAAAAAAGAGAAGTGGTATCCTAGAAATGGGCAATTGTTAGAAAATTTGCCTTTTCTGTATATCAACTGTTTTTAGGATAACCAAATACTTTATTTGACACAGGGAAATTTTTCTTTAATGAAAGATTCCAAGGCCAGACACCATGGTTCATGCCTATAATCCCAACACTTTGGGAGGCTGTGTGGTGGGAATGTCCTTTGAGCCCAGGAGTATGAGACCAGCCTGGGCAACATAGCGAGATACTGTCTCTAGAAAAAAATTTAAAAATTGGTTGAGCGTGGTAGCCTGTGCCTGTAGTCCTAGCTATTTGGGTGGCTGAGGCGGGAGGATCACTTAAGCCCAGGAGCTCGAGGCTACAGTGAGCTATGATTGCACTACTGCACTCTAGCCTGGGCAACAAAGTGAAACCCAGCCTCAAAAAAAACAAGACAAAAACAATAATTTAATGTATATTTCAATGTAACTAAAATAATTGGAATGTTCTTAAGAAAAGGAAATGATAAATGCTTGGGGTAATGGACACACCAGTTTCCCAGATTTGGTCATGACACATTGTATGCTTATATCAGAATATCACATATACTCCACAAATATGTACAAATACTATGTATCCATAAAAATTAACAATAAAAATAGTTCCAGGTAGTAAGTGTGTAGAGAATGATAAAATTAGAAAATCACCACTTTGTGAGACCTAATGAAATAGACAATTCAGGCAAAGACTATCAATGGATGAAATCAGTAGGTGGATAGAAAACTTTACAGTGTGCATTAGCATTACTAAGTGTGAAACAAGCAGGCATTGAGTAATTTTAATTTACAAGAAATAAAAGGAAAATGTAAATCACACCCCAGGGGAGGAACCAGACCAATTCATATTTGGTAGTATTCTCAGAGATAACTGACATGACTCCTTCAATATATCAATGGCATAAAGAAAGAAAAGTGGGATGAGGAGGGCTGCTCTGGATTAAGACAGATTTAAGAGTTATAAAAGCTACATGCCATGTGTGGACCTTGTTTAGAACGTGATTTAAACAATTCAGCTTAAAAACACAATTTTGAGATAATCAGGAAATTTGAATATGCACTGGCTATTCATTGATACCAAGGAATCATTAGGTTAATAATGGTATTCTGTTTGTGAGAAAATGTCCATAACTTTTAGAGATGCATACTGAAATATACGGAAGGGAAAAAACACTGGCTGTCCAGGATTTACTCTGAAATACTTTGATAAGAGAGAGCGGGGAGGAGAAAGGAAGAATGTCTTACAAAATCTTGCTAATTGCCTCTTCTGGGAGTGGGTTTATGGGGATTCACTGGGATTTTGTATTGTTTTTTATTTCTGTATATATACGTTTGAACATTTTTTCATTAAAAAGCAGCTTTGTTATGATCTCCATTTAGAAGACATAACTCAAAATCCAAGCCCCTTTGGAGGGTATTTACAGCACCACACCATCGATTCTTTCAAGTCACGTGAGCTGAGAAGAGGGCAGGGATAGTTCCCCTAAAGGAAAATCAGGGTGCTGTCTCCAGAAGGGAAGTCAAAGTCAGGCCAAACATAATAAATCCCACTCTGTTCCCAAACAACTTTCTGAGCCTCATCTTAGAAAATGTCTTCTATCTAGCCAAACAGAGCCACTTGCTGTTTCCTGAATAAAGCACATAATGCTATGCCTCTAAGTCTCACACAGGCTGTTTCTTGCTTTTCAAAAAATACTTTTCCTTCAAAATCCACAAAGGCCATCTGAGGGGAAGCCTCTGCCAATCCCTGCCAAGAGCAAGGAGACTCTGGTGGCACTTGATTCAGGCTTCTATGATGGTATTTTGCCTTGTACGGGCAAATACATACGTATCCACATCCCCCATTAAACCAGAAGCTCCTTAAAGACCCCTTTCATTGTGTCCATCAAAGCACAAAGTCTGATGACTTGTTTATAGCAAGGGCACAATCCTCGTTTGCTGAATTGAGTTGATGCTAATGATTCTCATGTTTTCTCAAGAAGGCATGTAATATTAAGCTAAGAAATTGTTGTCCTTCATAATAGCAAATAAATAAAACATTCATTATTTGATATCTCTGGCCTAAAGACATTGGATATCAGACTAGATATCAGACCCAAATTGTATATAGCCAAGATGCCTGCTTAGAGATCTGTAAGGGGAGGCTGAGATGTGTTTGCATCTTGAAATATGTTAATTTCTTTGCCAACCACAGCAGATGGCCACCCTTGCTGCTTGTAACAGAAATTTAACTGATTTGACAATAGCCTTATGGTATTTCTGGTAGGATGCCAAATATTTGCATTAACCTAATCTTTGATTAAGCTACTATTTTGGTATGTGCATCTGTAAATGGAAACAGCCTCAAATCAAACTCAATTTCAATAAGCAAATAATATTTTTAGTTTTAATTTGTTGACTGGAGTCTACTACAGTCTTTGTAAAATTGTGCTATGCAAATATATTTTTACATTTTTTTAAATAAACCTTTTAAAGGAAGTCTTGAAGTAGGCCTGTGTTTGCGTTTGTAAATCAGAAGGGGGTCTCTGTTTTCTCTGTGTGAGGTGGTCTTCCACATGGAAGGAGGGCTTCGTCTTAGGAAGAGGGCAGGAGACTAACAGTCATTGAGCACTATGGAGATACCTTCCTTTAGTCTATTGCAAAACACCAAGGTCAATTTGAGGCTTTGAACTTAATTGCAAAGTAAGGAACTAGTTTCTCCCACTTCTGGATGAACCCTTACCCACCCACAAGAGACCTACGTTCTCCATCGGCCCTAAATACAAAATTTCTCCTAAGTCTCTCTGCAACATTCTACAAATTTTCATCTCAGCCTATATTGATTTCTGGACTTTTAGAACCTGGTTATACCTTAAGGAAGTTAGGCCACCCCCTTCTGTCTTTAAATGGGGAAATGGGATTTGGAAAGGTGAGGAAAGTAATAAGTCAAGGCCAATGTTCAAGCTGCTTGGTCCCTGGCCCAGTGCTTTTTCAGGGCCTCTCTGAGAATGTGGGGAGGTTAGACTAGATGAAGCAATCTATACTTACAGTTCACTGCTACTTGCCACTTGCAGCAGAAAGCGCCCTACACTGAGAGGCTTCTCTTACCCTAGGTTTCTCCCCTCCGCACATTTCCATTTTTGTTTATTTTTTCTTTTTCTTTTTGTAGAATTTAATTTATTTTCACTGACACTGAATTTTTTCAAAAGATTTTATTTCTTGGCCAGGCATGGTGGCTCATGCCTGTAATCCCCAGGACTTTGGGAGGTGGAAACGGGCAGATCACCTGAGGTCAGGCGTTCAAGACCAGTCAGGCCAACATGGTGAAACCCCATCTCCACTAAAAACACACAAAAAAATTAGTTGGGTGTGGTGGTGGGCACCTGTAATCCCAGCTACTGGGTAGGCTGAGGCAAGAGAATTGCTTGAACCCAAGAGGCAGAGGTTGCAGGGAGCCGAGATGGCGCCACTGCACTCCAGCCTGGGTGACAGAGTGAGACTCCATCTCAAAAAAATAAAAAAAGATTTTATTTTTTAAGAGCGGTTTTAGGTTCATAGCAAAATGTACAGGAAGATAGAGATTTCCCTTATACCCCCTACACCCACACATACATAGCCTCCCCCATTATCAACATTCCCCACTAACGTGTTGTCTTTATTATAGCTGTTGAACTTAAATGGACACATCATGATCACCCACAATTCATAGTTTACTAGGGTTCACTGTTGCTGTTGTACATTCTGTGGGTTTGGACAAATGTATAAAGACATGTATCCATCATTATAGTATCATACAGAGTATTTTCGCTGCCTTAAAAATCCTCTGTGTTCTGCCCTTTCATTCCTCCCATCTCCCACCAGCCCCTGGCAGGCAACCACTAATCTTATTGTCTTCACTGTTTTTAGTGTTCCAGGATGTCAAACAGTTGGAATCAAACAGCATGTAACCTTTTTATATTGGCTTCTTTCACTTAGTAATATGCATTTAAGGTTCCTCCATGTCTTTTCATGGTTTGACAGCTCATTTATTTTACACTGAATCATATTCCATTGTCTGGAGGTACCACCGTTAATTTTTCCATTCACCTACTAAAGAACATCTCGGTTGCTTCCACATTTTGGCAATGACGTATAAAGCTGGTATGAACATTCATGTGCTGGTTTTGTGTGGACAAAAGTTTTCAGCTTCTGTGGGTAAATACCAAGAAGCACAATTAGATTGCATAGTAAGAATATGTTCAATTTTCTAAGAAACAGCCAAATTGTCCTCCAAAGTGGCTGTACCATTTTGCATTCCCACCAGCAAGAAATGAGAGTTCCTGTCTTTTTACGTTCCTGTCAGCATTTGGTATTGTCAGTGTTGAAAATTGTGGTCATTTTAGTAGGTGTGTAGAGACAGCTCACTGTTGTTTTAATCTGCGTTTTCCTCATGACATATGATGTGGAGCATCTTTTCATAGATGCTTATTTACCATCTGTATTTCTTCTTTAGTGATGTATGTGTAAAGGTCTTTGGGACTTTTTTAATTTTTAAGACAGGGTCTCACTCTGTTGCCTAGGCTGAAGCGCAGCACAGTGCCACAACCTTGGCTCACTGAAGCCTCAACCTCTGGGTTCAAGCCAGCCTCCCACCTTAGTCCCGCAAGTAGCTGGGATTACAGGTGTGTGCCCAGCTTATTTTCTGTAGACGGGGTTTCCCTGTGTTGCCCGGGCTAGTCTTGAACTCCTGGACTCAAGAGATCTGCCCATCTAGGGCTCTCAAAGTGCTGGGATTAAAAGTGTGAGCCTTCGCACCCAGCCTGGCACATTTTTTAATCTGGTTGTTTGTGTTTTTATTGTGGAGTTTTAAAAGGGTTTTTGTTTGTTTGTTTGTTTGTTTGTTTTGTATATTTTGGATAACAACTCTTTATCAGATTTTCTTTTGCAAATATTTTCTCCCATTTTGTGGCTTACCTTTTCGTTCTCTTGACAATCTTTTTCACATAAGAGAATTTTTTTTATTTTAATAAGGTCAGACTTATCCCTTCTTTCATGGATTGTGCTTTTGGTATTACATCTAAAAAGTCACCACCAAACCCAAGGTATCTAGAGTTTTTCTCTTATGTTACCTTCTAGGGGTTTTGTAGTTTAGCATTTTACATGCGGGTATGTCATCTATTTTGAGTTAATTTTTTGAAGAGTATAAGGTCTATGTCTAGGTATAAGGTCTATGTCTAGCTACTTATTTTTGCATGTGGATATTCAGTTGTTTCACCACCATTTGTTAAATAGACTACCTTTTCTCCGTTGTATTGCCTTTGTTACTTTGCCTAAGACCAGCTGACTATATTTCTGTGTGTCTATTTCTGGGCTCTCTATTCTGTTCCATTGATTTATTTGCCTACTGTTTCATCAATTAACATTGTCTTGATCACTATAGCTTTAGAGTAAGTCAAAGTCTTGTAGTGTCAGGCCTCCATCTTTGTTGTTCTCCTTCAATACTGTCTTGGCTATTCTGGGACTTCTGCCTCTGCATATAAATTGTATTATCAGTTTGTCGGTATCAGCATAATAACTTGCTGAGTTTGGGATTGGGATTGCACTGAATCCATAGATCAGTTGGGAAAAACTGACATCCTGACAACATTGAGTCTTCCTACCTATGAACATGGAATGTATGTCCATTTACGTAGTTATTTGACTCTTTCATCAGTTTTGTAGTTTTCCTTATATGCAGGCTTGTCCATATTTTGTTAGATTTATACCTAAGTATTTCATTTTGAAGGGTACTAATGTAAATAACAGTGTTTTTAATTTTGAATTCCACTCGTTCATTGCTGATATATATGAAATCAGTTGACCTTTGCATATTTATCTCATATCTTGCAACCTTGCTAGAGTTGCTTATTAATTCCAGACATTTTGTTTGTTGATTCTTTCAGATTTTCTTCATGGATGATCATGTCATCTATGAAGAAAAAGTTTTACTTTTTACTTCTCAATTTGTATTCTTTTTATTTCTTTTTTTTTTTTTTTTTTTTTTTTGGAGACGGAGTCTCGCTCTGTTGCCAAGGCTGGAGTGCAGTGGCCGGATCTCCACTCACTGCAAGCTCCGCCTCCCGGGTTTACGCCATTCTCCTGCCTCAGCCTCCCGAGTAGCTGGGACTACAGGCGCCCGCCACCTCGCCCGGCTAATTTTTTGTATTTTTTAGTAGAGACGGGGTTTCACCGTGTTAGCCAGGATGGTCTCGATCTCCTGACCTCGTGATCCGCCCGTCTCGGCCTCCCAAAGTGCTGGGATTACAGGCTTGAGCCACCGCGCCCGGCCTTTTCTTTCTTTTTTGTGTCTTATTGCATTAGCTAGGACTTCCAATACAATGTTAAAAATGAGTGGTGAGAGGAGACATCCTTGCCCTGTTTGTCTTGTTCCTAACCTTAGTGGGAAACGTTTGAGTTTCTCACCATAAAATATGATGTTAGCTGTAGGATTTTGGTAGACATTCTCTACCAAGCTGGGGAAGTTCCCTCTATTCCCAGTTTACTCAGAGGTTTTTTTTTTTTTATCATAAATAGATGTTATAATTCATCAAATGGTTTTTCTGCATTTATTGATACAATCATAGGACTTCTCTTCTTTAGCCTGTTGATGTGATAGATAACATTAATTGATTTTCAAATGTTGAACCAACCTGGCATACCTGGAATAAATCTCACTTGGTCATCATGTATAGTTCTTTTTATACATTGTTGGATTGAGTTTGCCAATACTTTATTAAAGATTTTGAATGACAGATATTGGTCTGTAGTTTTCTTGCAATGTTTTTGTCTGATTTTGGTATTAGGGTAATGTTGGCCTCATAAAGTAAGTTAGGAAGTATCCCTTCTGCTTCTATCTTCTGAAAGAGATTGCAGATAATCGATATCATTTCTTACTTGAATGATGTGGTAGAATTTACCAGTGAACTCATCTGGGTCTGTTGCTTTAGTATCAACTATTAATTTAGTATCTTTAATAAAGATAGACCTATTCAGATGGACTATTCTTGTATGAATTTTGGCAGATTGTGTCATTAAATGAATTGACTCATTTCATGTAGCTTATCAAATCTATGAACATAGAGTTGTTCATGACATTTATTATCCTTTTAATGGCCATATATGCTCTGTAGCGATGTTCCCTCTTTCATTTCTGATATTTGGTCATTTGTGTACTTTCTTTCTAGAGGCTTATTAATTTTACTTATATTTTCAAAGAACCAGATTTTAGTTTCATTGATTTCTCTGTTGATTTCCTATTTTCAGTGTCATTGGACCAGGCACAGTGGCTCATGCCTGTAGTCCCAGCACTTTGAGACACCAAAGTTGTTCAATTGCTTGACCCCAGGAGTTTGAGACCAGCCTGGGCAATAAAGTGAGACCCCATCTCTATTTAAAAAAAAAAACAAAAAAAAACAAAAAAAAACATTGATTTCTACTCTTAACTATTATTATTTTTTATGTTCAATTTGGATTTAATTAGTCTTTTTCTTCTAGTATCCTAAAGTGGAAACTTTGGTCACTGAATTTAGATCTTTCTTCTTTTCTAAGATATGCATTCAGTACTATACATTTCCTCTAAGCACTGCTTTTGCTGCATCCCACACATTTTGATAAGTTGTGTTTTTTAATTTTCATTTAGTTCAAAGTATTTTTTAATTTCTTCAGATTTATTATTTGAGTCATGTGTTATTTAGAAATACGTTGTTTAGGCCGGGTGCGGTGGCTCAAGCCTATAATCCCAGCACTTTGGGAGGCCAAGACGGGCGGATCACGAGGTCAGGAGATCGAGACCATCCTGGTGAACACGGTGAAACCCCGTCTCTATAAAAAATACAAAAAAACTAGCCGGGTGAGGTGGTGGGCGCCGGTAATCCCAGCCACTTGGGAGGCTGAGGCAGGAGAATGGCCTGAACCCAGGAGGCAGAGCTTGCAGTGAGCTGAGATCTGGCCACTGCACTCCAGCCTGGGCGACAGAGCGAGACTCCTTCTCAAAAAAAAAAAGAAAGAAAGAAATACGTTGTTTAATCCCCACATACATATATTGGGGTTTTCCAGCTATTTTTTTAGACAGGGTCTTGCTCTGTCACCCTGGCTGGAGTACAGTGGTGTGATCTTAGCTCACGGCAGCCTCAAACTTCTGGATGATCGAGTGATCCTCCTGCCTCAGCCTCCGAAGTAGCTGGGACCTTAGGAGCCTGGCTAGTTTTTAAAATTTTTTTTGTAGAGGTCTCACTGTATTTCCCAGGTTGGTCTTAAACTCCTGGCTCGAAGCAAGCTGCCTGCCTCAGCCTCCCAAAGTGCTGGGTTTATAGACGTGAGCCACTTCGTCTAGCCTCTTTTTTTTTTTCATTTCTAGTTTAATTCTATTGTGGTCTAAGAGCAAACATTGTATTATTTCTATTCTTCTAGATTTGTTAAGGTGTGTTTTATGGCTCAGAATGTGGTCTATCTTGGTAAATGTTCTACGTAAGCTTGAGAAGAATCTGTATTCTGCTGTTGTTGGATGAAGTGCTCTAAAGATTTTCTTATATCCAGTTGACTGATGGTATTCAACTCTGTCCTTACTCATTTGGTGCCTGCTGGATCTTTTCACTTCTGACAGAGGCGTGTTGAAGTCTCCAACTATAATAATGTATTCGTCTATTTCTCCTTGCAGTTCTATTAGGTTTTGCCTGATATAGCTTAATTGTTGTAAGGCACATACATATTAAGGATTATTATGGCTCCTTGGACAATTGACTCCTTTATCATTAAGCAATGTCTTTCTTTATTCCTGATAATTTTCCTTGCTTTGAAATCTGCTGTCTAAAATTAATACAATAATTCCTGCTTTCTTTTGATTACTATTAATCTATATGTGTCTTTATATTTAATGTGGTTTTCTTGCAGAAAATACACAGTTAGGTCTCATTTTTTGATCTACTCTAACAGTCTCTGTCTTTTAATTGGTGCATTTAGACCACTGACATTCAAAGTGATCACTGATATAGTTGGATTAATACCTACCATATTTATTTCATTCTCTATTTTTCACCCCTGTTATTTATTCCTGTTTCTGCCTTCACTCTTTTTCTGTCTCTTATGGCTTTAATTGAGCATTTTATGATTCCTTTTTCTCTTATTTCTTAGCATATTACCTATACTTTTTAAGCTTTTATAGTGGTTGCCCTCAAGTTTGCGATACGCATTTACAACTAATTCAAGCCTGCATTCGAATAATACTACATGACTTCACAGATATTAGGAGTATCTGATAATAGCAAAATATTCCTAATTTCTCCTTCCCATTTCTTATACCATTATTTCACTTATATATGTGTGCATGTATGTATATACATATATATGTACAAGTATGTACACACATATATATGTACATGTTTATATATATATATATTTGGGCTTTTGTTTTTTAAAAAAAGTCTCGTTCTGTCACCCAGGCTGCAGTACAGTGGCATAATCATGTCTCACTGCAGTCCCAACCTCCCAGGCTCAACTGAACATTCTACCTCAGCCTCCCAAGTACCTGGGATCATGGGCATGCACCACTAGAGACAAAGTTTTACTGTGTTGCCCAGGTTTGTCTCACGCCCCTGGGCTTAAACAATCTATCCGTGTCAGCTTCCCAGAGTGCTAGGATTACAAGTGTGAGCCACCATGCCTAGTCTATGTTTGTTTTTTCCTCAAGATATATAGATATACATACATATAGATGTATGCATAAGTATATATAATTGAATACACTGTTGTTATTTTGAACTTATCTTTTAGGTCAATAAAGAATAAGAAAAATAAAGGTTTTTATTTTATCTTCACAAATTCCTCTTCAGTGCTCTTTATGTAGATCCAAGTGTCTGACCTATATGATTTTTCTCCTCTTTAAAGAACTTCTTTTAACATTTCTTTCAAGGTAGGTCTACTGGCAACAAATTCCTTCAATTTTTGTTTGTCTGATAAAATATTTACATCTCCTTCACTTTTTTTTTTTTTTTGAGAAGGAGTCTTGCTTTGTCACCCAGGCTGGAGTGCAGCAGCACGATCTTGGCTCACTGTAACT
This sequence comes from Piliocolobus tephrosceles, assembly GCF_002776525.5. Classification (NCBI taxonomy): domain Eukaryota; kingdom Metazoa; phylum Chordata; class Mammalia; order Primates; family Cercopithecidae; genus Piliocolobus; species Piliocolobus tephrosceles. The sequence goes on from NC_045439.1 coordinate 110,330,617, forward strand.
TCCTCCCCCAGGGTTTAAGCAATTCTCCTGCCTCAGCCTCCAGAGTAACTGGGATTACAGGCATACACCACCACACTCGGCTAATTTTTGTATTTTTAGTAGAGATGGGGTTTCACTACGTTAGCCAGGCTGGTCTCAAACTCCTGACCTTGTGATCTGCCTGCCAAGGCCTCCCAAAGTGCTGGGATTACAGGTGTGAGCCACCATGCCTGGCCTTTCCTTCACTTTTGAGTAGTTTTGCAGTGTACAGAATTCTAGATGGGTGTGGGTTTTTTCCCTTTAAACACCTTAAATATTTCATTCCACTCCGTTTTTGCTTGCATGGTTCTGAGGAGAAGTCAAACGTAATTCTTGTTTGTCTTCCTTTATATGTACCTTATTTCCCATCTGGTTTTTCCAGGATTTCTTTCTTTGATTTTTTTGTAGTTTGAAAATAATATGCCTACTTGTCATTTGTGTTTGTTTGGGGACTTGGATTTTTTTTCTTTTTTCTTTTTCTTTTTTTTTTTTTTTTTTTGTGGCATTTATTCTACTTGGTGTCCTTTGAGCTTCCTTGATTTGTGCATTAGTGTCTGACATTAATTTGGGGAAATTCTCAGTCATTACTGTTTCAAATATTTCTTACATTCCTTTTTCTCTTTCTTCTCCTTTTAGTATTCCCATTGTGTATATGCTACACCTTTGCAGCTGTCCTATAGTCCTTAGATATTCCGTTCTTTTTTATTATTATTCATTGTTCCATTTTATTTTCAGGTTTGGAGATTTCTGTTGAGATATCCTCAAGCCCATAGATTCTTTTCTGTCAAGTTCAGTCTACTAATAAGCCTATCAAAGACGTTCTTTATTTGTTGCAATGTTTTTTATCTCTAGCATTTCTTTTTTTTTTTTTTTTTTTTTCAGGATTTTCATCTCTCTACTTAGATTGTTCATCTGTTCTTGTTTGTTGTCCTACTTTATCTATTAGAGCCCTTATCCTGTTAATCATAGTTGTTTTAAGTTAATTCCAACATCCCTGTTATATGTTGTGTCTGGTTCTGATGCTTACTCTGTTTCTTCAAATTGTACTGCTTGCTCTTTAGAATGTCTCGTAATTTTTTTTTTTTAAGACAGAGTCTTGCTCTGTCACCCAGACTGGAGTGCAATGGCACGATCTTGGCTCAATGCAACCTCTGTCTCCTGGGTTCAGGCGATTCTCCTGCCTCAGCCTCCAGAGTAGCTGGAATTACAGGCACCCACCACTATGCCCGGCTATTTTTGTATTTTTGGTAGAGACAGAGTTTCTCCATGTTGGTCAGGCTGGTCTCGAACTCCTGACCTCAGGTGATGTGCCTGCCTTGGCCTCCCAAAGTGCTGGGATTACAGGCATGAGCCACTGCGCCCAGCCTTCTTTTCCTTTTTTTAAGACAGAGGCTTGCTCTGTCACCCAGGCCAGAGGGCTCACTGCGGCCTCAACCACTCAGGCTCAAGCGACCCTCCTGAGTAGCTAGGTACTGATGCATGCCACCATGCTTGGCTAATTTTATGTAATTTTTGTAGAGACAAGGTTTCATCATGTTACTCAGGCTGGTGTAATTATTTTCTTGATAACTGGATATGATGTAAATGACAAATGAACAGTTGTAAATAGACCTTAATAATGTGGTGATGTGGTAGTGGGGAAAGGAAAGCACTGTGTAGTCCTGTGATTAGGTCTCAGTCTTCTGGTGAGCCTATGCCTCTGGACTGTGAACCTCACAGGTGCTTCTCAGTTCCCCCCTACCCCTGCCCTTAAGTGAAACATGATGTCTGGAGTAGACTGGAGTTAGATATGTCCCTTTTCTCGGTTATGTTCTGATAAAACCTCAGCAGCTCCAGCAGGTTAGGCTCTAGTTAAATAGTTTCTCCTGAGACCAGAAGATGTTAAGAAGAACAGAGTGCTGTGGAATATTTCAAAACGCTTCCTTCCCTCCCATCCCTTCCCGGAAGCACAGAGATTTTTCTCTGGTATTTACTGTAAGAACTTGGTTGAGCTCCTGGAGATAAAACTCATAAAAGCATGAGGGTCCTCCTATGAATGGAGTTATTTTTAACTCTCAGGTTTTGTTCACACTGACTCTCCAGCAATTCATCAATTACAGTTCAGGTGTTCCTAACCTGGCACTGGTTCCAATAGTGGTTTCCACTCATGAGTCTCCACCTGGTAAGCCATGACTCCCTGTGTGCGCCTGTTTATATCTCCAATCTTAGGAGCAGCAGTCTGTCCTGTGTCCTCATCTCTAGATCCAAGAATAGTAGCAAATTTTTCAATCTGTCCAGCTATTTACTTGTGGTAGGACAAAGTTGCAACTTCCACGCTCTTTACATTTGGAACTAGAAACCAGATCTCCTGCATTTTGGTTTCTTGACCTTTTTCCAACCACCTTTTATAATCAGACAGCATTTTATGCGGGGTGTGTATGAGCTGTGGATGAGGATAAATCCCCTAACAAACAGAATTCCATTAAACAAATTAACAGTTGCCTCCTTGTCTCTACTCCAGGGGCAGAAATGCCAGCAAAATAGTTCTTCTTGAATGGATTTCCCTGGTTATAACTCTAGGGGTGTTTAGGAGGGCAAGAGCAGCATTCCGGTCTGCCTCAAAACTAGCTGCCTGGTCTTCTGCACAAACAACTCCATCATCTATTCCATTGCTCACTCAGGAGCCGGACTTTATCACTGAATGATTTTGGCCTATAGTCCTGATTCTTTAGACAAATGCCCTGGATATGCACTCAGCCTTATAATGGTTTTCTTCTAGATCCAGTGTTGCCTTGGGTAGAAAATATCAGATTATGTTTTAATGCTGTACTGGTTCCTGGGCCCTTTAAGTCTTTAGGTTCTTCGATACCAGGCACCAAGCTATATTTCTTTTATATTCCCCAACATTAAGATGCATATGGAAGATGTGTAATAATTAAAAGCCCCTTATTCATTGAATTCTACCAGCAGTTGAGCAACTCCTCAGACTGATTATTAGAGCCAGCAAAGCAGCTGTCAGCTTGAGGAAGGCATCTGCTGGAGCAAACTCCCGCCCTTCCCGGCTTCTTCTTGATCTAGGCAGAGAACATAAAACTCATCGCATCAGATATCTGCCTTGAGCCTCAGATTAAGGCAAAATGCCAGGGCTTATATAAGCTTCTGCACTTCCCATCTCCTGCCCTGAGCTATAATTAGCAGACAGGGAAATCAACAGGAGGTATGAGAGCATGTCTTCAAAATGGAATGAAAGTCAATTGGGAAACGATTTGCTTTACAGAAATTTGGTATGCAACCAGAGTTCCAGGAATATCTTTTTTTTTTTTTTTTTGAGACGGAGTCTCACTGTGTCAAGGGGCTAATTTGCTTATTTTAGCTGCCTATGATAAAATATGGGAAGGAGAGATGAACAAAAGGAAGAGCAATTCCACTTCCAAGGAGAATTTAGAGTAAATATTTCTGGACTACGGATTGCTGGGATGGAAAATAAAACTCTCTCCCCAGGGATTCTCAGTGTAAGAAATGGTGTCAGGAACCTGCTGGCAAAATGTGACCTTAGTCTACAAGATTAACTTGAGGGTGAGGCAGATTGCTTTGAGCTCAGGAGTTTGAGACCAGCCTATCCAACATGGCAAAACCCTGTCTCTACAAAAAACACAAAAATTAGCCAGGTGTGGTGGCACATACCTTTAGTCCCAGCTACTCAGGAGGCTGAGGCGATTCTCCTATAAGACCTGTTATAAGACCTCACAACACATAGAGATCTTGCTCCAAGAGATGTGTGAATGTGTGTGTGACTTGTCTAATGGAGTAGGCTATAATTTAATATGTAGAAAACCCACTTTTTTAAAGGAGTTGTACACAGACTAAAGGAACAAAGGCAATTCAAAATGAAGAGAGACCTCTGGATCCCCAACTTACCATGAGCGAGATGCCAACTAAGGCATTACTCAGCTGCAAAAATGAACCATTAGTCGTGAAAAAGGGAAACGGTCTCAGGATGGAGCCAAAAGACAAATAACAGTGAATTAAGTAACCACTTACAGGGAACAGAAACAGGCCTTTATCGAGAAACAGTCCTGCCTCTGCACTCATGGGGACTGGCAATGTGTGCCTGGCTGGATTTCAGAATCACTAAGGACCTGTGCCTGCCATGTGTCTTCTATCTCCTCCCCTTGGGAATGGGAGTGTCTCTTACAGTTATCTCATCGCTTTCACACCATGGTATCTGGGGTGGGGGAAGGGCAGTGATGGTGGCAGACAACTTGGATTGTTAGTTCACAAACATCCCGATTGAGACACAGCTGCACTCAAGCAGTCTAATTCACATCAAGACCTGAGACAGTGAGATTCTGAACAATGAACTGCTTCCGTATTGAATGAGACATCTAACTGGGGCTTCTTGGGAGGATATGAATGTATTTCACATGCAGAAGAAACACAAGCAATCTATGGCCAAAGAATAAACTATGGTAGATTAAAGATGAGCACAAAATCTTTTCTATCCCCCTCTTTGTGACATGAAATTGATTTCATTTCCTCTTGGATCTGGGCTGGCTTTGTGACTTGTTTTGAAAAACAATGCAGCCGAAGTGACACTGTGCAGATTCTGGTTCTAGGCCTTAAAAGACCAGAGAGCTTCCACGTTTGCCCTCTTAGAGCCCCAAGCCAACATGGAAACAGGTTCAGCTACCCAGATGGATAGAGCATGTGCAGAGAGAAAGATGCCAAGCCGCAGATGTCCCAGGCATCACAGTGAGACATCAGACGTGTGTAAAACTATCTTGAATTCCCAGCTGCAGGCAGTAAACTGTCCTAAGTCCAGCAAACACAAATTGCAGAATTGTGGATAGATATGTGGTGGTTGTTTTAAATCACTAAGCTTTGCGATAGCTAGTTACAAAACAATAGATAAATAAAACATAGATACTATGATGGATGGAAATTTCTGCAAATTCTGTTAAGTCCCACATATCAAAAGATAGAAGCTATCTCCCTTTCTCTTGAATTTGGACTGGCCCTGTGGCTTGGCTTTCACTAATATCTTACTTCCCATGCTCTACAGGTTACCTGAACAGTTCCTCTGCTGGGTTTGCCTGGGCTCACTTAGTTGGCTGCATTCAGCTGGGCTGGAAGATCCAAACAGCTTCACTCACAGGGCTGGTAGCTAGGACCAGCTGTCAGCTGTAGCATCTTGGTTCTTTCCCCCATGTTGTCTCATCTTCAGTAGACTAGACCAGTTTCCTTACATAGTGACCTTAGGGCCCTTAAGCACCACAAAGCTGAGTCTCTAGAACTTGTACATTGTCACTTATACCACATTCTATTAGTCAAAGCAAGTCAAATGGTCAACCCAGGTTCAAGAGATAGAGAACTAGCAGAAAACTGAGTCGTTTCTCCACCTGTTGATGAGAAGAACTGCAAAATATGGTGGCCGTGTTTTCAATCTGTCACCCACGGGCAAACTGTACCACAATAATTGTAGTTAACGCCAGACATTTTTTGCTTAAGAATATAAGAGCTAAACAGAACAAAACTAGAATGATTGTCTGCATCGGGGTCCCCAACTCCCGGGTTGCGGACCAGTACTAGTCGGTGGCCTGTTAAAGACCAGGCCACACAGCAGGAGGTGAACAGCAGGCGACCGAACATTACCTGCCTGAGCTCCACCTCCTGTGAGCATCAGCGGAGGCATCAGATTTTCATAGGAGTGTGAACCCTGTTGTGAACTGCACATGCGAGGGATCTAGGTTGTGCGATCCTTATGAAAATCTAAGTAATGCCTGATGATCTGAGGTAGAACAGTTTTATGCCAAATCATCCACCACCACCACCCCTCTCCCAACCTCCACCCCACCCACCACCCACCCCCATCCCTGTTCACGGAAAATTTGTCTTCCACAAAACTGGTCCCTGATGCCAAAAAGGTTGGGGATAGCTGGTCTACATAATATATGACATTTAAAACTTCAGCTCAAAACAGCATTATATCATCATTTTGTTTCAGCCTGAATGTCAAAACTACCTTAATTTTTCTTTTTCTTTTTTTAGGAAGCCAGTTTAAAAAAAAAATACCAATGCTTAAGCTAGGTCTCCAACTAACCAGGGTAGATACCATTGCTGATAGGAACTGTTTTCCCCTGAAATCCTGTTAAACCTGGGAAATGGAGAGTAAGGAGGAATTGGAATACAAAAGCTGCAAATGCATGAAGCTCAGTCAGGTAAGACCCCTAGATTCCTGGGCAGGCCCCAAGCTACTGCCAATCCTACTGTAAACACTGCTGTAAAAACGTACATTTTTTAGAATTAGACTTAACTTTTCTGGAATTAACCTTGAGTGATTAATAGCTTGAATTCTACTAAGAACCAGACATTGTACAGAATCCTTTAGTTAATCAATTCCACAAATACAAGTTTGCTGAACTAGAAAAGTCTGAGACTATCTACCTTTAGTCATGAATCAGAAATAAGTGGTGATAGGCCAGGCGCAGTGGCTCACGCCTGTAATCCCAGCACTTTGGGAGGCCAAGGAGGGTGGATCACTTGAGGTCAGGAGTTGGAGACCAGCCTAACCAACACGGTGAAACCCCGTCTCTACTAAAAATACAAAATTAGCCATGTGTGGTGGTGCACACCTGTAATCCCAGCTACCTGGGAGGCTGAGACAGGAGAATTACTTAAACCTGGGAAGCAGAGGTTGCAGTGAACCAAGATTGCGCCACTGCACTCCAGCCTGGGCAACAAGAATGAACCTCTGTCCCAAAAAAAAAAAAAAAAAAAAAAAAAAGAAGGAAATCAGTAGTGACAAATCCTTGTCTAAACATGATATAAAAAGTAAACTTACCTATATAAAGGAATCTTGTGATTGTGTTTATCACCTTTTATCATCTAGAGCAGCAATCTTTTTGACACTAGAGATTAGTTTTTTAGAAGATAATTTTTCCACATTTTGCGGGGGGTGATGGAGTTTCAAAAATGAAACAGTTCCGCCTCAGATCATCAGTCATTAATCAAGTTCTCATAAGGAGCATGCGACCTAGATCCCTCGCATGTGCAGTTCACAATAGGGTTTGTGCTCCTATGAGAATCTAATGCTGCTGCTGATCTGACAGGAGACAGAGCTCACGTGGTAATGCCCACTCACAGCTCACCTCCTGCTGTGCCACCCATTTCCTAACAGGCCATGAACCAGAACTGGTCCACAGCCCAGAGTGTGGGGACCCCTGGTCCAGAAAAATTTCTTGGACAAAGTTTTGTTTGTTTGTTTTAGAGAGGAGATCTCACTTTGTTGCCCCGGCTGGAGCACAGTGGCTATTCACGGGCATGATGACTGCACACTGCAGCCTTGAATTCCTGGGCTCAAATGATTCTCCCACTTCAGTCTCTTGAGCAGCTGGGACTACAGGCAGGCACCACCACACTCAGCTTAGATAAAGTGTTTTAATCAAAAATGCTGTAAGAAAGATTTATGTCAGCTTGAAAAGTAACATAGTTACTTTTTCACAGTTGTATCAAAATAGATTAAGACTTGAATAATCTGTAGTATCAATGAGGCACTATTTTAAAAATATTATTTGGTATTATTTCGAGTTTTACGTCATAATTGTGTTAGAGAAGGCAAAAGTTACTTGCAGTTTTTCAGTTTTACCACTAGATGGAGAATGCATCTTCTAAACAACTCAAGACAAATCTCTGAGTGCCCACTTTGTGTACATCATACTGCTAGGCCCTGCCAGTGCTGAAATACCATATGTAGGTGATACCTGAAATGGCTTTATGGTCTATGAAGGATAAGACAAGAACTGAAGAATCTGTATTTTGAAGCAGAATATAAATGTCAAAATACAAACAAAATGTTCTATGGAAATTTAAAGAATAACTCCAAAAAGTTAGCAGAGTTTTGGATACAGTGTATTTGAGTTTAGAAATTAAAGTGATGTTTCAACAGGCTGAAGTGGAGAGTGATGCAGAAACATACACAGTCAGAAAAGCATGACAGTGCAGCTTTCTTGGCAGAGATAAGATCTGAGAGGTAATACAGGGCTATATCGCTTTAAATATATGAACCAGGCTTCTCCACGTTCCCTCCCTCAGGCAACTGGAATGCCCTGCTGCCACAGTCATAGCCCTTCTACCTACTGGAAGGAGTAGAACGGGAATTTCTTGAAGTCAGGGATTTTTTGAGTATGTCTTTGAATCTCTAGCATTGTGCTAGACACACGTAGCTTGGGAGCCAAGAGAAATGGGAAGTTACTGGAATACTTTTCTGGATAAAAAATTTGGCCTACCAAATTTAGATTTCATATCCTCCTTTAATGGTGGGCTAAATGTTTTTTATTATAAAAGGTATACATGTTATTGTTATTTTTGGCTATTTTTACAAATCTGTCCCACCATGAAAAGAGGATATAGATTTCATACTGAGAATCTTCCAAAAACTATGCCATATTATGAAGGTAAGTCTAAAACATCAGTCTGCAAGTTTCATAATGTTAAGGCAGCCTTATTTGAGCACATCATGTATATTGCTGCAATGTAAAATGTCAAATTAGGATAGAGATTGCAAGCTCATGACCTGGGGTCCTATGTAGCTCAAGAGAGATTTTGTTAAATTTGCACAATGTTTTAAAATTTTTAAAATTGATATTACTTTACAAGTCATGAGATTTTCACATACAGTCTAGATTTCTGGCTTCTCTTTAAAAATTCAAAAATTGCATCATAATGAGTCCCCATTCTCAGATGCTAGAATCACCTGACACTGGGTGGAGAACCTCGCTATGAGATCACACACATCCTCTCTGGATTTCACAGTCCCTCTGCTCCCTTTGTAACACACAGGACCTACCTTCACCACGTACATTACCTTTCTGGCCCAACAGACAATCGATTTGTGTGACCTCTGTGTGGACTCATTTGGATCTTCGAACTTTACTATATTTGTTGAACCAGCCATTACCAGTCATTACACACTGATATTCTAAAACTCTTTACTGAATCCACATTTTGGTCAGTGTATAAACTCTGGTTTGTTACAACTGAACATACACATCATTACTTCATTAACCTGAGTTCTCCAAAAAGTTAGCAGAAGATATTTGGATGCTATTGAATGGGATATAATACGCTAAAAGTAAGAGGTAAGAGACATGGTGTAGAATCAAAGAAAAATCACATGAGTACACGAACATCTGAGAACTCTGCCCTATGAGCATATAGGGAGCACATTCTGAGCAGCAAAAATGTCTATTCAAGTAACAATACAGTGCTGTGGATGCTCTAGTGGTGAAATTGTTTGAAATATATTAATATGCTTTTTTTGTACTTCTTTGATCATGATTTTTCCCCTAATTTAGCATCCCTTGTCTTAAGAGTTAGGATTTTTATAGCAGGAATACAAATGGTCATTGATGAACTCTTGAAGCCCATTTCAAAAGCAAGAGTATTGGTGGCCCTGCACAGTGGCTCACGCCTGTAATCCCAGCACTTTGGGAGGCTGAGGCAGGTGGATCACCTGAGGTCAGGAATTCCAGACCAGCGTGGCCAACACGGCGAAACCCCATCTCTACTAAAAATACAAAAATTAGCCAGGTATGGTGGTGTGTACCTGTAGTCCCAGCTACTTGGGCCAAGGCCAGAGAATCACTTGGACCCAGAAGGCAGAGGTTGCAATGAGCCGAAATCGCACCATTGAACTCCAGCCTGGGCAACAGAGTGAGACTCCATCCCAAAAAAAAAAGGGGGAGGGGGCAGCAAGAGTCTTGGAAGCTAGACACATCAGTCAGAATCTAACCAGAAAAACAGAAACCACTCTAAGAACTTAGAGAAAAATTACAAAATTACATAGGTAACTGGATATAAAGGAAATGGAGGAGGCGAGAAACCAGAGAGTGGATGGCAAAGTCACCCAGAGATTGACAGCACCACCAAGACTGGAGAGACAAAGGAGGAGATGGTGTAACTACAAGGAAGCTGTGTCCACAGGGTCAGTTCCTGCAGAGTTATCACTGAGGTAGAGGCAAATACCCAACCTTCTCCTTTGCCACCCCCATCTTTATCTCCTGCTAGCATCTCCCAGTGGCCATCTCAGCCAGAGCCAGTTGCCATGGTGTTTGCAAGCATCAGGGTCCCCAGACAAGAATGCTGGGCAGGGGCAGGGTAGGGATGGACTGGAAAACAGGCTGACGACCTGCACACCAATGACAAAGGCCAGCCATCTGAGATGGAACAGGGTTTTGTTCTGTTTTTAACTTATAAAACATTGCTTTTAAATATCTAGATCCAAAGCATAGAGGGCTAAGTTAAGAATTTTTAATGTAAACCATAGGGTAGAGAACATGAGGTCATGGCCACTTCCTGACACACAAAAAGGCAATAAAAGCCCTTCCTGGTTTGGGAGGAAGATCTTGGAGAGAGTCTGAGGAGCTCAGGGCTCTCCAACTCTGTGAATGGGGCTAGGTAGTGAGGAAGAACCTGACTTTGGCTATTCTTCCAGAGGTTGGGGCTGGGGACAGTTCAGGGGAGTGATGTACCATTTCCATCTGGAAACTTTGAAGGACACTGCCTTAAAAAATGCCCCACATTGACATGGGAATGAAGTAGAGCAGCACTCTAGGAGACTGGTTTCCATGGGGATTCTGGTGTTGTGTGTATCCTGGGTGAGCTCCAGAGGCCACATGCCTCTCTGTGTAAGAGGCACAGCCTCTGAGAGGGCCACGACCCCGAGGACTGGATTCCAGTTGAGGAGGGCAGACACCTTGAGCAGGAGTTCAGCACAAGCACCACAAGCCTCCACAGCACAGGCTGGCAAGAGCAGCAGCCAGTGGTACACACGGGAGAGACAGACACCTTAGCTGAGGCCAGCAAGGAGTGGAGGTCACAGGGGCTCAGGCCCTCCTCTCCACAGTGCAGTGCTGGATACATGCCATCTGCCACCTGCACTCACAGCACACCTCTGGAGCAAAGGGAAAAGGAGATTTTTAAGGCCTAAGCATCGAGTTTGACTTGGAATTAATTAAATTTGAATTCTGAATTGGTTATTTTTCCAAAAGAAATGAGGTTTTAAACTGGATGTTTCTGTTCTCTTCATGGGGCCGAATGAAATGTTTCTACCATTTGTAGAAATGAGGGGCTATTTTTATCAACAAACTTACATTTCTTTGCGTCTAACTTCTGTGAATTTAAACACAGAGACCACAGACACACACACACACACACACACACACACACACACACACACTCCTGCACACAGGCACAGTTTTTCAGCCCTTCAATTGTCTTCTTTGTTACAGGCTGAATCAGCCTTTCCCTGAAGCAAAGAATGCCATTCTTTTTTTTTTTGAGACTGACTCTCGTCTGTTGCCAGGCTGGAGTGCAGTGGCGTGATCTCGGCCCACTGCAATCTCCACCTCTCCGGTTCAAGCGATTCTCCTGCCTCAGTCTCCCAAGTAGCGGGGACTACAGGGGCCCGCCACCACGCCCAGCTAATTTTTGTATTTTTAGTAGAGATGGGGTTTCACCATGTTAGCCAGGGTGGCCTTGATCTGTTGACCTCATGATCCACCCGCCTCAGCCTCCCAAAGTGCTGGGATTACAGGCGTGAGCCACTGCGGCCAGCCAAACAATGCCATTCTAATGGGTGAACAATCATTGGGCAACAAATATCATTTTGGGAAAGAAAACTTGATAACTGGGTTTAAACTTTCCAAATTTTCCAAATTTCCAAATTCATTTATTTTCCTTTATGGAGACCTGTGACCCCCACAAAGATGTTTATTCTGATCTAGATGTCCCCACTTCCAAGAAGGCCTCCGTGTAGAATATATCTCTGTGCAAGCCCTTTAGGGTTACCTATGGGGCCTTGGCCTTCAGTAAAATTCTCACGTCCCTTTGTCGGTGGTTTTCCTTCATTCTCCTGCTGACCTTACCCTCAGGAAGCTTCAGTCATGATGCAGACAGAGCCTCCCTTGATGGGGGATGAGTTCAAGGCACGCATTAGGCAGGGCCCTCAGGCAGAGTTGTACAGAAAGAGTGCATCTTACAGCCCTAGGGGCATCATTTTTATCCTAGCCTGTGTATGCATCACTCCCTCACAGGGTTGTACATGGTGCACAGTGTGCATGGTAGCCCTCGATTTACATCAACAGGGGTAAGCAAGTATCTTTAAGAGCAACAGAAAGTGTAGGCTGATTCCTAAACCAAAATCTCCTCTCCTGTCTCCTAGAGACAGAACCCTCCTTGGCTGGCTATGGCCACATCCCGCACTGAGGCTCTCTCAGGCTGGTGTGGTCCTCCCCTCGTTTCCTCTCTGCCCGTGTCTCCCAAGTCAGCTTCAGCTTCTGCATCACTAACAACAGGTTCTCTTTCAAACCTAACTATGAAATCTTGTCTTTCTCCAAAACCTAGTCTTTCCAAATGTCCCTTAAGCCTCCACACTTACGGCCTGAGTTACTTTATGACTTTGTTTGATGCTTTGTGTCTGTATCTCTCTCAAAAGAGGTTTAGGTCTTTGAACTATTCAAGGTCCAAGAAAGAAGCCTTCAATATAGCATTCCACATTCCTTTATTTCTTCTTCCACCAGCTATTCTTCATCTGCCTCCAGGTAGCACACTGGTTCTGTGCACTCTGTTTTTTCTCCCAACTTGAGGCCGACTCAGGAACTCACAGATCTCTTCCAGGTTATGAAAGACCAATGGGGCTCTCTTCATCTATCAAACATATTATGGCACCATTTCTACTCTATTGAGGCTACGCATCATGGCATGGGACACTGTGCACAGGGTCCCCTCCTACAGTTCTGCGTGGAAAGTGGGGCATAGACTCTTTCTGCTCTGATGACTGAACCAAGGTCCATCAACCTGTTCTCCTACCACGGGTTTGACTACAGGAGCCTGGGACCAGGCTGCACATTAGCTCTTGCTCTTCTCTCACTCTTCCTCCGATTCCTCTCTCCCAGCTTGGTAAAAGTTTCTTTGGTTTTCCTGCCTGGAAGGGAGATGGGGGAACTGCTCATGAGTCATAGTCTGCATTGTTCCCTTCTCTATGGTTACCTTTTATAAAGCTAAACTCTGATTCTCTGATTTGGTTTAAACTTTGGAACCAAGCCCTCTTTGAATTAAAAACTGAATCATTTCTCTCTTAAAGGCATGGCTTAAACACACACAAAATGCTATGATTTCAGACTCTTTGCCAAATGTGAATTTAAAAATCCATTCAACCCTGCTGTGGTTTGAATGTCCCCTCCAAAACTCATGTGGAAATCTAATTGCCATTGTGACAATATTAAGAGGTAGAACCTTAAAGAGGTGATTAGGCCACAAGGGCGCTGCCCTCGGGAATGGATTAATGCCATTATCTTGAGAATGGGTTAGTTATCCCAGGAGAGGGTTCCTGATAAAAGGATCAATTTGGCCTGATTTTCTCTCTGTCTTGTGTCCCCTCTTACCATGTGATGACTTCCGTCATGCAACGACATGGCAAAAAGGCCCTACCAGATGCGGCCCGTTCATCTTGAACTTCCCGCCTCTAGAATCATTAGTCAAATGCAACCACACTTGTTTTATCGTGCTTCACTTTATTGCACTTCACAGATATTGCATTTTTTTTTTTCACAAATTGAAGGTTTGTGGCAGCCCAACATTGAGCAAGTCTATTAGCTCCATTTTTCCAACAGCATGTGTTCATTTTATGTCTCCATGTCACATTTTGCTAATGTTTGCAATATTTCAAACTTTCTCATTACTATTAACATTTGTTATGGTGATCTGTGATCAGTGTTCTGACTACCATGAACTGGTCATTTCCCCATCTCTCACCTTCTTGTTGGACCTCCCTATTCCCTGAAACACAATATTGAAATTGGACCAATTAACAACACTACAATAGCCTCTACATGTTCAAATGAAAGGAAGAGTGGCACATCTCTCACTTTAAATCAAAAGCTAGAAATGATTAAGCTTATTGAGAAAGGCATATCCAAGGCTGAAATAGGTCAAAAGCTAAGCCTATTGTACCAAATAGGTAGCCAAGTTGTGAATGCAAAGGAAGAGTTCTTGAAGGAAACTGAAAGTGCTACTCCAGTGGAGATATGAATAAGAAAGTGAAACAGAATTATTGCTGATATGGAGAAAGTTTTAGTGGTCTGGATACAACATCAAACCAGCCACACATTCTCTTAAGCCATAGCATAATCCACAGCAAGTCCTAATCTTCAATTCTATGAAGGCTCAGAGCAGTGAGGAAGCTATAGAAGAAAAGTTTAAAGGTTGGTTCATGAGGTTTAAGTAAAGAAGCCATCTCCATAGCATAAAAGTGCAAGGTGAAGTGGCAGGTGCTGATGTAGAGGCTGCAACAAATTATCCTGAAGATCTAGCTAAGATGATTGATGAAAGTACCCACACTAAACCACAAATGTTTAATGTATATAAAACAGCCTTCTCTTGGAAGAAGATGCCATTTGGACTTTCATAGCTAGAGAGGAAAAGTCAATGCCTGGCTTCAAAACTTCAAAGGACCCTCTTGTTAGGGGCTAATGCAACTGTTGACTTTAAGTTGAAGCCTATGCTCATTTACCATTCTGAAAATCCTAGAGCTCTTAAGAATTATGCTACATCTACTCTGCCTGTGCTCTATAAATAAAACAACAAAGCCTGGATGACAGCATATCTGTTTACAGTATAGTTTACTGAATATTTTAAGCCCACTGTTGTGATCTACTGCTCAGAAAAAAAAAAAAAAGATTCTATACAAAATATTACTGGTCACTGACAATGTACCTGGTCACCCAAGAGGTCTGATGGAGACATACAAGGAGATTCATGTTGTTTTCATGCCTGCTGAGACAAGATCCATCCAGCAGCCCATGGATCAAGGAGTAATTTTAACTTTCAAGCCTTATTATTTAAGAAATACATTTCACAAGGCCACAGCTGCTATAGACAGTGATTCCTCTGATGGATCTGGGAAATATATGTAAATTGAAAACCTTCGGAGAAAGATTTGCCATTCTAGATGCCATCAAGAACATTTGTGATTCATGGAGAGGACATTAAAATTTCAACATTAACGGGAGCTTGGAGGAAGTGGATCTCAACTGTCATAGATGACCTTGAGAGGTTCAAGTCTTCCATAAAGAAAATAATTGCAGATGTGGTAGAAACACCAAGAGAACTAGAATTAGAA
Organism: Piliocolobus tephrosceles; assembly: GCF_002776525.5. Classification (NCBI taxonomy): domain Eukaryota; kingdom Metazoa; phylum Chordata; class Mammalia; order Primates; family Cercopithecidae; genus Piliocolobus; species Piliocolobus tephrosceles. The sequence continues at coordinate 110,345,792 of NC_045439.1, forward strand.
GTGGAGCCTGAAGATGTACCTGAATTACTCCAATTACATAATAAAACTTGAACAGATGAGTTGCTTCTTATAGAGGGACAAAAAAAGTGGTTTCTTGAGATGAAAGCTACTCCTGGTGAAGATACTATGAACATTGCTGAACTGACAGCAAAGGATTTCGATTATTCCATAGACTTAGTTGATAAAGCAGGGCAGGATTTGAGATGACTGATTCCAATTTTGAAAATGTTCTACTGTGGGGAAAATGCTTTCAAATAGCATCACATGCTAGCAAGAAATATTTCATAAAAAGAGTCAATTGATGTGGCAAAGTTCACTGTTGTCTTATTTTAAGAAATTGCCCAGACACCCCAAGCTTCAGTAACCATGACATGTCAGCAGCCATCAACGTCAAGGCAAGACCCTCCACCAACAAAAAGGTTACAACTTGTTGAAGGTTCAGATGATCATTAGCATTTTTTAGCAATATTTTAAAATTAAGGTATGTACTTTTTTAGGACAAAATGCTATTGTACATTTAATAGAATATAGTATAGTGTAAACATAACTTTTACATCCACTAGGGAGTCAAAAAATATGTGTGACTCGCTTTATTGTGATAGTCACTTTATTGTAGCAGTCTGGATATATATAAATGTCTGGATATTCCAGATACCTGGAATATCTTCAAGGTACGCCTATAAATTTATGTTTATGATAAGCTACTCAGCTTGTGGTTTTCTATTATAGCAGTAGGAAATGGACTAAAACAAGCCTTTCCATTAAATTATTTCTTTATAGACAGTGTCTGCCTTCAACAGTGAATGCCATTATCCAATATGTAAACAACTAGAGTATAATTTTAGAAGATAAAAAATGTAAGGTCAAAATCTCCAAATACTATCCCAGGACACTTTTAGAGACAAGCTGACACATTGTTTTGCTTTGAAATTATTGCTGATGATACAGTTTTGTTTTTTCCTGTTATATTTCTTCAGGAATGCTGTCATGACTTTTAAAATATTTGATGAACCACTTCCCTACTTTTAGGTCTTACAGAGCCACTGTGGAAAGATAGATGTTAGACAAAGTCATGGTTTCAGGCTTTATCAACATTTCTGGACTTAGAGATTTCCTCATGCATTTAGTTATTTCTTCTGGTTTGAGATCATTTATAGTCTGGATCTCATTAAAAAGAATCCCTACTTGAACTGGGAGATCACTTTTATAGGCAAAGATAAGAATGTATTAGTCATTGAACTAAAACTTGTTTTGGTCAATTGATGAGGAAGTGGAATAAATTTAAGACTTTCTTTACTTAGCAGCTTGTTTCTTCAGATCTCCACTTTGGTCATAATATTTAGTTACTTCCTGAGAAGAAGACTCTAGAGAGAACTCCGTTTTTCCTCAAAGGAGTTTTTAAATAATCCATATTACTCTTTGTACCGAATAATCCGATAATTAAGCCTGACCTATATCTCCTGACCAGACAGATTTTCTCTATTTAATATCTGCAACTGGTCTTGATTTCTGCCAGGGGCATTAACTACTATTGATGAAGAGATCATGTGTTTTAAAAATAGGTTTAAAGAGTCTTTTCACCCTGCATAATTAATGAGGAAGTTATTTTTTGTTTGTGGGGTATTCCACAGTTTATCTCCTCAGAGTACTTCTCAACAACACTCTTAAATAACGAAGCACTTGCTTTTCAATTTCTATAAAGGTAATAGCCATTTACTGCAAAGATATCCCAGCTCATATACAGAGAGTGATGCGTCTACTGAAATACAGCCTTCCCACTTTCCATCTGATGTTCTAATGTCTTCCTGGAATTTCCTCCCTGGAAATCTCTTTGTATTCCCTTAAAGAGTTAACTGTTGTTTGGGAAGCATCCTGAAAGAAGACAATATGGTTCCTTTTGGAAGGGAACAGAGTTATTTATGACATGTTTAATTAAAGTATGCAACCTCTAAATTGTTAATTGAAAAGTCAATAATCTAATGCACTACTATCACGTCACTTTCAAAGTAATAACTAGTCTATAATGTTTTAAAAACTCATACAACCATCAAAAGTATGTAATAAAACACAGTATTCCTTTCCTTTCTTCATCTTGTTCTGCTCCTTAGAGGTAACTATTTTCAATTTTGTAATGTTCTAGCATTTACCTTCATATTTCTAAACATGTAACTTTGCTATCTATTCATCAATTTTAGAAATTATCCAAGTTACGTATTATTATGGTAGAGGAGGAGTTACACTCCCTCAGCTTCCCCTAATCCATCCTTCCAATGCAGTTTTTTCATAAATTTTGGTAAATTCATTTTCAGTGTTTTTCATTGCTATGACTGTATATATAGTTACATCTAAATCGAGAAGTGTGAATGAATAGCACACTCCAGGGAAATCAGGTGGCCAGCTGGCTTTTTCTTCATGTAGCCCCAAAGGTCAATGTGTTACTGGTGGAAGGTGTCCAGGTTCTTGGCATCTTCAACAAAGAATTGGACACAACGCACAACCAAAGCAAGGAAAGAATGAAGCAACAAAAGCAGAGATTTACTAAAAACGAAAGTACACTCCACAGAGACGGAGCGTCCCAAGCACAGGAGCTCAAGAGCCTAGTTACATAATTTTCTGGGGTTTAAATACCCTCTAGAGGTTTTCCATTGGCCACTTGGTGTACACCTCATGCAAATGAAGTAGTGGCCCACAATCAGTCTGATTCATTGCAGAAAGCAACCAATCAAAGGCTCAAGTGAAGTTAAAAGTTTACACTCTTTGCAAACATCTGATTGGCTGTGGAAAGCAACCAATCACAGGCTAAAGTGAAGTTACAAAGTTAAACTTCTATGCAAATGAAGACTTGGCTAGCAATCTGTCTGACTGTGGAAAGCAACTAATCAGAGGTATTTTCAATTTTCCATCTGCCACGCAGGAAAGAGGGGGTGGTTTGCAAAGGGAGTAGCCTCTGGTCTTTTTGTTACTTAGATGTGGAAAGTCGGGGTTTTCCTTTTGATTTAGTTCTAGAAAGTCAGCGGAAATTGGCCTTAGGTTCCCTGCCTCCAGACCCTATTCTTCTGCCTCAAACGTCTCTAGAGAGACACTGTATTTTTTCTGAGGTTGTTCATCTCTCCACATCCTGCTTGTGGTTGTATGATTGGTTATTGTTATTCTGAAATTCAGTAGGGGAACATGAAAAAGGCTTTACCATTTCAAATGCAGATCACTGACTTTGTTTGAAACGGGTCATCTGCTCTTCACTCTTCTCTATTCCTAGCTCAGTTTCAAAGTATCTCCTCCACTACTGGTATTGGGAAGAGGTGGGACCTGACTGCTTGTAGTGTGGATGGTAACCTTGGAATCTAACTGTTGCGTGTATAGGCTTTCAAACAGTCCCCCGACTTTGCTTTTTACACACTGTTGTGCCAAACCTTTTAGACTCCAATGGGGATGGCACCAGGTTCAAGAGGCCAAAGAAGAGACCCAGAGCCAGCAAACAAGACATGAAGTTGTACTGGGGGCTAAACACAGGGGACAGCCCAGTGGTGGTGGGCAGGACAGGAGAACCCCATGACCCAGGGGCAGTGGGCTCAGCAGAAGAATGACAATCACTGGAAAAAAGCATGCAGTTTTTATAGCATTTTCACTTAGCCCCTGCTCCCTAATAAGCTCCGCCTGGAAACTTTCATTTAACCCAAAACAAAGAGCCTCAATCCTCTGTACAGCCCACATTCCAGAGGACGGATGGGGCCCAGATGTTCTTTATAGATAAGGAATGAATCTCTGCGTTGTCCACTCCCAGATTCCTTAGAACTCTCAACGGCATTCAGGTGCACCTGCCAAACAGGGTCATTCTCAGGGTATGCATAAATTATTGCTATCAGGTGCATTTAATACACATACACACACACAACCCTACCTTCTGAGATACTGGGGACTTCCAATTCATGAGCATTTTCAGGATTCTGTGGGACAAATCAGCTAATTCCCATTAGTATCCTCATTTATGGGTACTCTTAAATTGTTACGTCTACTGATTACATTGAAAATGTACTGGGTGGGCCGGGTGCAGTGGCTCAAGCCTGTAATCCCAGCACTTTGGGAGGCCGAGACGGGCGGATGACGAGGTCAGGAGATCGAGACCATCCTAGCTAACACGGTGAAAACCCGTCTCTACTAAAAACTACAAAAAACTAGCTGGGCGAGGTGGCGGCACCTGTAGTCCCAGCTACCCGGGAGGCTGAGGCAGGAGAATGGCGTGAACCCGGGAGGCGGAGCTTGCAGTGAGCTGAGATCCGGCCACAGCACTCCAGCCTGGGTGACAGAGCGAGACTCCGTCTCAAAAAAAAAAAAAAAAAGAAAAAGAAAATGTACTGGGTAGAGGGAGAGGTAGGAGAAATAGGAATTTATCTTCAAACAAGCAATAAAGCATCAATTGTGTTGGGTTAATTGCATATCTGTGATTATAAATAGACTTTTAATTTGTCTATAGAGTTCTGTCTATCCTCCACGGGCTTGGTGTGACAAGTCTGGTTTTGTTTTGTTTTGTTTACACAAAAGTAAACCTTGACAGGTAAGAAAGGAATCTTGGAGTAGCACTTGCCTTGTGTCAGGGGATTTAACAGGACAGGTCTGGGCCCCTGAACTACAGGTGATGTTAAAGAACCATGACTTTAATATTTAAAATATTCTACAATTGCAGGAACATGTGAGAGCAAGAGTTGAACTCTGTGTCTCAAAAGTAACAAAAGGCCTCACATTTCATCCCTGGCTAGAAGGGGTTAGAAATTCCTGTTCTGGGCACGTTGCATCCAGGCAGTAAGTTTGAGCAATCAATCTGTACTGGATCTGTGTTTCTTCCCTTCCTGGTGTGGTTGGGATTGGTGTAGCTGTCAGGTGGAACTGTTACACCAAAATGTCCAGGGCTTAATGGAATCCATCATTAATATGGCCTCTAAGATTTTTACGTATTTATGGTTTTCTCCATTCCTATATGATGACAGAATGTGAAGGATGTATTCACTTTTTGTATGACAGCTAAAGATAATTATCAAACTAATATATTCCGTGACTGTTTCTTTTTTCTTTAAAGAAAGGGTCTCGATCTGCTGCCCAGGATGGAGTACAGTAATACAATCATAGCTCACTGCAGCCTCAAACTCCTGGGCTCAAGAGAGCCTGCCACCTCAGCCTCTCGAGCAGCTGGGACTATAGGCATGCATCACCACACACAGCTAATTTTTTTTTTTTATTTTTTGTAGAGATGGGGTCTTGCTATGTTGTTACCTAAGCTGGTCTTGAACTCCTGGCCTCAAGCAATCCTTCTACCTTGGTCTATTTATATAAATATTGATATGATATCCAGAACAAAATAATGGGGTATAAAAATGATTAAGACTTGACCATTTGCTATTATCTGAAAATAATCTTAATGCACTAAATAATAACTAACTATATCCCACTCCTTAAATCCTAAAAAGCAGGGGTAGGGGAGTCTTAAGTGGTGACCCTTTTCTGGTAAAAGACTAAAAACCATCTTAAAATGCTAAGAAAAATCTGAAACAATAGTAGAAAATAAGGAATTCTACATATAATTTAAAGAAAGTTCTGATACGGAGGTTAAAACTAGATGACCAGAGCCATTGACCACACTGAGGTGGCAACATCTTCTGTCACAGCTCATGGCAGTCATGGTCTTTCCACGAGTGGGACTCCCTGGAAAACTTACACACAATCTGATCACTAAAAGCAAAGATCCTCACGTATAAATCTCAAAGAGAAGAGCCTTACATTTTCTCCTGTCTGACCTAAAGCAATGACATGGGATTTTTGCACCTCAGTTGCCTTACCTGAAAAAATGGGACGCCTGCCTCCTAGGATTGTTGTGACAATTAAGAGTAAAACTCTTAGATGAGTGCCTGGCACAATGTAACTGTTACCAATTAGTATTATTACCTCACGCCTAAGGAAAGAAGGAAATAGACAAACAGGGAAAAAAAAAAAAAAAAGGTGGGGGTGGTTACAATTAGCTAAAGATGCCCTCATCAAACAGCCCAGGGTCTATCCCTTCTGGTCCTAAATTATATTTCAATTCAGGAAATTCCAGGATTGCATCAGCTGAATGAGATAACTGGCTTATTGTCTGAACACTTTGCCAGCACGTGATGCTATTATGTGAGCCCGCTATTCAAACATGAGTCACACATGTGAGCTGCAGCCACTTCTGCAGATGGAATAAAGTGTGTCATCAAGGTACAAGAACTGTGCTTTCTCCTTTTTTTCTCACCTCGAACCTGAAAATCATGTAGGATTAATTTCCTAAGTATTTGCTCTACAGTTAACTCCAAATTATCCATGCTGGTGGAGGGAAAGAAAGACACAGATGGACATGAACAATGACTGCTTCAAAACTGCCTTATAACTTGTGACTTTTGCAGTTAGAACTCTCTATTGCGAATTGGTACCTAAATGTTCTGGAAACAAAACTTGAAGCAAAGTCAGTCTTGCTGGCCAGGCACGGTGACACATGCCTGTAATCCCAGCACTTTGGGATGATGAGGCAGGTGGATGGCCTGAGGTCAGGAGTTCGAGACCATACTGGGCAACATGGTAAAACCCCCATCTCTACAAAAAAGATGTTTTTAAAAAGTAGCTAGGCGTGGTGGCACACGCCTGTGGTTCCAGCTATTCAGGAGGCTGAGGTGGGAGGATCACTTGCGCCTGGGAGGTCAGGACTGCAGTGAGCCATGACAGTGCCACTGCACTCTAGCCTGGCCAACAGACCGAGAACATCCCAAAAAATTTTTTTAATTAAAAAAATTTAAAATTAAAGTAAGTCTTGCTGGAAGACTGACCCCAGACAAACCAGAAAATTCATCCCAGACTTCATTCCATAACCTAGTACAAAACCATGCTGCTTTTCTCTTCTGAGGCAGGAGGAAGCATAGTATCTGATGGGGGACATTACCAGCCTAACTTGCATGGTTGCACTCTCATGTACTTCATGGGGAGAAGGAAGACAGTTAATCATTCCTGACAGCTGAATATAATTGTGAATAGAGCCTCAGTCTCTTTATCATTCTGAAGATGGTATGCAATAGAAAGAGATAACAAAGAAAATGATGACATCACCTAAGAGTTTATTTTTTAAAATTCATGAATAGTATAGCTTATGCAATATGTAGAAATCAGCTCTTCAGTAGGCTGACCCTGGGAAAACTGGTTGGAGTTGTTTTGTTTTGTTTACAAGGATGGAGCGAGCAAGGAAGGAAGGGAGAGAGAAATATCAGACTTATAATCAATGATACACACACACACACACACACACACACACCAGTTTTATTGAGTTGTAATTACTTTTTGAGATAGGGCTGGAGTGCACTGGCATGATCACAGCTCACTGCAGCCTTGAACTCCTGTTCTTAAGCAATCCTCCCGCCTCAGCCTGCAAAGTGCTAGAATTACAGGCATGAGCCACCATGCCTGGAGAGCTGTAATATTTTTTAGTGGTGTGCCTGCTTCCACTATGTGGTAAAACCCTAAATCACGATTTTCAATAAAGCCCACTGAAGCCAGTTCAGTAAATCCCACAAGCCGGTTAACCTACGAGATACTTTCTACAAAGTTTAACTCTTCAAGTATGCACACACTTTTAATGTATGAATTTAGAAGTGATAGCCTAAATATTTTGTTTATAAAATACAAGATGATATGGGCTTTATGAATGTATATATTCCATTTCATTATTTCTTTCTGCAGAACATAAATTCATGGTGAAGGGCACCATAATGAATTATTTAACCAAGCCAGTCTTTTTGACTTGAGCTAAGATGACTGATATGGCTTGGCTCTATGTCCCCACCAAAATCTCATGGTGAATTGTAATCCCCAGTGTTGGGGAAGGTGGGAGGTGACTGGATCATGGGGGTGGATTTCCCCCTTACTGACAGTGAGTTCTCACGAGATCTGGATGTTTAAAAGTGTGTAGCACTTCTCCCTTAGCACTTTCCCTCTCTCTCCTCTACCATGTGAAGATGTGCCTGCTTCCACCATGAGTGTAAGTTTCCTGAGGCCTCCCTAGTCATGCTTTCTGTATAGCCTGTGGAACTGTGAGTCAACTCACCCTCTTTCCTTCATAAATTACCCAGTCTCAGGTAGTTCTTTTTAGCAGTGTAAGAACAAACTAATACAATGACCATATTGTCTCTCTAAGTACACACTTTGCTGTTGTCAGCCACGGAAATAAAACCAGGTCTAGGATGGAAGTCCCTATTGGCACTCAGAAGCCATCTGAAGGCCAGTTTTCATTTTTTCTCTGCATTTTCAGCCTGTACTGCCTTTTCATTTTTTCAAATAAAAGAAATAGATGATAATGGTTGAAAACACACTACAAATATGTAATTCACTCTTCAGAAATAACTGTGTGTAAACTTTTATATTTTAATGCACATGATTGTTAATAAATGTAATCTGATAAAATAAAAACTTCAGTCAAATTAAAGCTAAAGGAGTTTAACTGAGCAATAAACGATTCACGAATCAGGCAGCCCCCAGAATCACAGCAGATTCATAGAATCTCCAGTACAGTCACGTGGTGGAAGATTTGTAGACAAAAAAACAGGAAGTGATGTACAGAAATTGGAAGTGAGGTAAGAAACAGCTGGATTGGTTACAGCTCAACATTTGCCTTATTTGAACATAGCTGGAACACTCAGCAGCGTATGAGTGGTTGAAGTATGGCTGTTGGGATTGGCCAAGACTCAGCTCTTGTTACAGGCACATACTCCTAAATTAGGTCTTCAATCTTGTCTACCTATTAAGTTAGGTTACAGTTAGTCCACAAGGACTCAAATATAGAAGTACAGAGTCCTTCTCAGGCCATTTTTAGTTCAACGTATAACATCATAATCAACAAATTAAGTAACTTACTTTTTTCACTTGCAGTGTATCACGGGCATCTTTCTTGTTACAGTTGATAGAAACATCTCGAATGTTAAGGGTTGAGTGGTTCTCAAACTTGACTGCACATTAGAATTAGCTGGGGCACTTTAAAAAAATGCAAATACTGGGCCTCACTCTCAAACACATAAACAGAGCCTCTGAGGGTGGATCCTGGAATTGGGAGTTTTTAAAAGTACTTCTAAAGATTCACAAGTGCAGTCAGGGTTGAGAATCACTTATCAATCTTATTCTTTAATCCGCATAGTATTAGGCATATACTATATTAACCCTCTCCTGCTGATGGACACATAGGTGGTTTTGAATTTTTCTACTACATGCAGTGCTGCAATTAACATTATTTTATATACATCTTTGCTTATTTGGCTTTAGGATAAATTCCCAAATGTGGAATATGCATATTTAAAGTATTAATACATGTTACCAGATTCTTTTCCAGAATGATATATTCCGAAGTACCAGCCACCCAACTTTCCTACCTTAGGAATTGACATTTTTCATTTTTGTCATTTTGATGGATTAAAAACAATCCTCTTTCATTTGAATTTCTTTGCTTATTAGTGAGGTTGAGAAACTTATGAGCCATTATTCTGTCTCCTAAATTAACTCTAAATAGAGTCAAGTACAGACCTAAAATGAAAGTTCTAACTGGATTATTTACTTAGCAGGTAGATGTTGGGGAGAATAGTAGCTCCAAAGAATCATGAAATTATAGTGTTGAAAGAAAACTTAGAGATACCTAGTTTAATTCTGAGTAATGCTGTAATTTGATTATTTTCCCATCCAAAGGTGAATGTTACTAACACTAGAAAATTCAAATGAAACAATAGTGAGGTGAGGAAAAGACATGGCAAAGCGGGAGAAAACCTAAACTGGGTAGGAAAGAAGATGAGAACAAACAAGAGGCTGGTGCACAGAGAACAGAAAGAAAAGGTGAGTACTATCCTGTGCGTGACTATTGGGTAGGTCCTTGCCAAGAAAGCAGGTAAGCCAGGTCCGTGGAGACAAGGGCAAGGGCCACCGGGACAAAGCTGTGGATAGGAGAGCAGAGTCTCTAGATCAGGACAGCTGGGCCCTGCTGCCAGCAACAAACCAGCTGGAAGCTGTTTCCAGATAGACAGACCTGTGCTGGTGTACTGAGGAGAACCCTGGGAGCACATCCCCTAACAGAGGCTGAGGGCTCAAGTTCTCAGATAGGGGAGGTACAGAACAGCAGCCAACAGTAATTTTTTAAAAATGAAATCCAACCAGCACTGCTGGGTATAGGGTGACGATTTCTGGTACATGTATGTTTGGAGCCAGAGAGAGGAGCTCACCTCGTAGATATATTAATCAGAACTGATTCTCATGAGAGTCTGGCATCTCCTGACTCTTTTTAAGGACTATCATATCTGTGTGGTGAAATTCTGGACTTTGGTGGGTATTTGAAGCTGTCCATTTCAGCTTTATAACCTAGACATGGACTCCTTCTTCCTGAACTTTAATAGTATAGATGCTCCTGTGCCCACTTTTAGTTGATTGTATACTGAGCCTAATCATCTTCTTACTCTTCTTTGATCACTGCTAGAGAAGTGGATGCTTCCACCAAGGAAAAGTCTGTTACTCCAGAGTATGAGGACAGAGGTATAAAAACCACTGTTCTTAAATGACATGCTTAATGCCAACAGTGCACTTAGTTCTTCTAGAATTATTTGCCCCACCCAATCATAGTGAAACCAGCAGTGTTGAGAGTGGGAAGCAGCCCCCAGTAGCCAGGTGGTGCTGGGTGAGAGGGATGGTGATGCCATGCTGACCTCTGATAGGTGGGGAGACATGCAGCTCACCACTAAGCCAGCTGCAAACCCCTACTGGTGAGGCAGGAGCTGGAGCTAAGGTAACTGTGGGGACCACCACACAGCCTACATCTTGACAAAATGCCTTCTGCATTTGCTCAATCCTGGGAGTGACTTTGAATACTATTTTAGGGTAAACACACCTGACAGCAATAACTTGAGCATACTCTGAGACCAACCCTGCATGGCACATACACCTGCCTGTGTTCTCCGAGCTAGGGAATCCAGGAGTAGCCAACCCGGAGATTCATTCCTTGTCTAGGAGGAACATCTAGGCCTCCACCCCATCCTGAGGAGCATAGGCCATGCAGTCGATTAAGGCCCTGAGTTTTGGGTTAAATGAAGATTGCCAGGTGGAGATTGTTAAGGGGAGGTTATTAAATGAAAATGCTTTATAAACTGCATGGTGTTTGCAGGCAGCTGTGATTTTCCTGCTCAGCCTGCTGCCACTAGGCTGTGCAGTTGTCTGGACGATCCCACCACCACTGGGCTCTTTGCCCTGTGTGTAAGCCCCTAATAGAAATCCCATGCTGGTTCTGGGTCTCTTCTTTGGTCTCTGAAACCTAGTGCCTTCCCTACTGAGGTTAATAGGGGTTTGGCACAACATCTATGGAGGCCGAATCATGGGTTGCTGGGTGTTGTCAACGCTCTGCAGTCAAAAACCCCCAGGAACACCCCTGCAGCTGAACAGTTGGGTTTAGTGCTCCAAGCAACAGGGGAGACCACACACCCTGGGGTACGCCTCTGTCACCATGGGGTGTTTAAAAGACTTTCTATAGGATTTGGGCTCTTGCTAGGTCACTGTAGAGTTTAGGGAAGTTTGAGTTTGCTCTGGACTGGAGGCTGTCAGGAGACAGGTAATTCTATGATTGGGCATCGTAATGAACCTCATCCAGAAGGAGGGAAGACTAGAGTAAATCTAAACTGATCATTGGTAAGGCAGCAGTAGGCACTCATATTAGCCAGGACAGGGTCGTGTTTGGTCGTTTTCGTGACTAGGAAAACATTCATGTTTTGTCCGCGTTCAGACCTGGTCACAAAGTGGTCTCGTTTCCCTCTTGGTTCATCCTGGTTCTAGGATGGGCTGCTGGTGTTCTGTGAAATGATTTATGTTCAGCAGGAGAAGGCCCAGGCCTGACTGTGGGTGCCAGCGCAGCTCCTGAGTGTCAGGAGCTTCTTATCGCTTTCTCATAGTCAAATTTGGGTGAGGAACAGAGCTCTTAAAGATCACAACGGGCACATGAGAACAAGACTTTGGCTGGAAGGAGTGTGAGAGAACCCAGCACTGGGGGAGGATGGCAGGAAGCCACAGACAGTAAGCTGGTCTGTGGTCTCATACAAACCAGGAGGGCACTGGTGGGGACAGCTGCTGAGAAAATCAGGGGGAAACAGGGAAGGATGAGTTCCTAGGCAGAGATACTACTAGAAACCAGCCTGCTTAGTATAGTGGAATGGAGGCAACCAGTTCAATATGTTTGTACTATTGATGTGAAGATGGGACTCGTGTTTCTGTCCCGATCTGTCACATCCTAGAAGGTGTGGACTGAAAGCCACCAAATGCTTCAAAGATACAATTTTTATTCCTTGACCAGCCACAAAATGTTCTTCACTGACCAGCACATTAATTCTGAAGTAGGTGTAACCCTCAGACCAGAAAATAAAACTGAATGGTAGTACCTAGGGTAGGGTTGGCAAAATTAGGAAAAATATCAGAGATCTCTAGTTTACTCTGAACTTCAGATAAACTTCAAATATGTAATACTTGAGAATACTTGTTATTAAAATAAACTATCTGAAATTCAAATTTAACTATCCTATATTTTATGTGGCAGCCCTAATCTAAGTAGGTATTTTTAAATTTTTATGTATTTATTTTATGTTTTTTTTTTTTTTTTTTTTTTTGAGACAAGGTCTCACTCTGTCACCCAGGCTGGAGTGTAGTGGTGGGATCTTGGCTTACTGCAACCTCTGCCTCCCGGGTTCAAGTGATTCTCCTGCCTCAGCCTCCCAAGTAGCTGGATTACAGGTGCATGCCACCACGCCCAGCTGATTTTTGTATTTTTAGTAGAGATGGGGTTTCACCATGTTGGCCAGGCTGGTCTTGAACTCCTGACCTCAAGTGATTCGCCCATCTAGGCCTCCCAAAGTGCTGGAATTACAGGCATGAGCCACCACGCCCAGTCAAGCCGTAACTTAAGTAGGTTTGAACCACAAAACAACTGACCTAGAGGAGAGATGGTGTTAGGCCAGGGAAACAACTTGTATGTGCACCAAGATACCTGACCACAAGATAAGGGATCCTAATGGAGCCTGTGCATGCCAGTCATCTATTAACAGAATGGTGTTCTCTGAGGATATGGGAATCTTCAACCCACTAAAGCTGGTCAGGATTGTTAGCATCATTATTCAAACTCTCCTGATGCTTTCCAAGCTTTTTATCCATACATTATTGATTCTCATTTTTGCCCTTCACTTACCAAATTTCTTTTGAACAATCCAGTATATGTTAGCCATGCTAAGGTGCTAAGGCATTTACACAATTAACCTAACAAAATGCCAACTAGATCTAATAAAACAGTATTACAGTAAAGGCAGAGTTGAGCAGAAGCAGTAACGTATCACATTCTGGGTTGAAAACAAGTAACATAGTGGGAAAGATGGCATCTTTCCAAATTTAGTCATAGATTTAAGGTAGTGCAATTAAAATACCAATAGAAATTCCTATAGAAGGCCGGGCCCGGTGGCTCAAGCCTGTAATCCCAGCACTTTGGGAGGCCGAGATGGGCAGATCACAACGTCAGGAGATCGAGACCATCCTGGCTAACATGGTGAAACCCCATCTCTACTAAAATACAAAAAAATTAGCCAGGCGTGTTGGCGGGTGCCTGTAGTCCCAGCTACTCAGGAGGCTGAGGCAGGAGAATGGCGTGAACCCGGGAGGCGGAGCTTGCAGTGAGCTGAGATCCGGCCACTGCACTCCAGCCTGGGCAACACAGCAAGACTCCGTCTCAAAAAAAAAAAGAAATTCCTATAGAAAACAGCAAACCATGGCTGGGTGTGGTGGCTCATGCCTGTAATCCCAGCATTTTGGGAGGCCAAGGCGGGTGGAACATGAGGTCAGGAGATTGAGACCATCCTGGCTAACATGGTGGAACTCTGTCTCTACTAAAAGTACAAAAAATGAGCCAGGCATGGTGGCGGGCGCCTGCAGTCCCAGCTATTCATGAGGCTGAGGCAGGAGAATGGCATGAAGCCGGGAGGCAGAGCTTGCAGTGAGCCGAGATTGCGCCACTGCACTCCAGCCTGGGCGACAGAGCGAGACTCTATCTCAAAAAAAAAAAAAAAAAAAGAAAATAGCAAACCATTTACAAAAAAACAAAAAGTGGTCAGGTACACTGGTTCATGCCTGTAATTCCATCATTTGGGAGGCCAAGGCAGGAGGATTGCTTGAGCCCAGGAACTGGAGACCAGCCTGGGTAACATGCTGAAACCCCATCTCTACAAAAAATACAAAAATTAGCCAGGTGTGGTGGTGCATGCCTGTAGTTCCAGCTACCTGGGTGACTGAGGTGGGAGGGTGACCTGTGCCCAAGAAGTTGAGGCTGAATGAACCTTTGCACTCCAGCCTGGGCGACAGAGTGAGACCCTGTCTCAAAAGAAAGACGAAAGAAAAGAAAAGAAAGAAAAGAAAGAAAGAAAGAGAGAGAGAGAGAGAGAAAGAAAGAAAGAGAGAAAGAAAGAGAGAAAGACAGAAAGAGAGAAAAGAAAGAAAGAAAGAAAGAAAGAAAGAAAGAAAGAAAGAAAGGAAGGAAGGAAGGAAGGAAGGAAGGAAGGAAGGAAGGAAGGAAGGAAGGAAGAAAAGCAAAAAGTAATTCCAGACGCTGGTTTTAGTGAAAAAGCAGCCTTTTAAGTTATAAAAACAATTACATATTTATAAAATTTCCTATAAACAGAAGTTAATGATAGAAATAATGCAAAAATTGATCCAAAACATTTCAAAGGTTAAAATGGGTGGCTGGATTTGACTTTCTATCCTCCTGTGTTCTTTATATCCTCATTTCCTTTTTATCCCTCCCTGCCCCCACTGCCCTTCAAATGGAAAGAATTGCTTGGTGAGACTTTACACCAAAGACTGCTATGAGAAGTGGTCACTACCTGCAAAGGAAAGCTTTGTCTCACAGAAGCTTCACTCCTCAGGACCCGCAGAGATGAAACCTTCCTGAGAAGCAAAAGCTCTACCACAGTGGCCACTGCTGCTCCAGGGGCACAAAAGACTTCAAAAGATCAAGCTCCAGCATGCCAGGACAATACCTGGGCCTGAGGGAGAAGCATGAGAGGGAAAAAAACCGGGTTCCTGGTGGAGGAGGAAGAGGCCAGAGGGCAAAGAAGCAAGGCCCTAGATGTTCATCCAAGGTAGACTCCAAACCAAAAGATGATTCAACATTGCCAACTAACGAAAAAAAAAAAAATCAAGCTTTTGAAGAATTAAAGTTCATTTTATTCAGAAGTCTTACTGAGGACCACAGCCCACAGAGAGTCAGAGAGGATCTGCAGGACAGCTGAAGCAGTGTTTCAGTTGACAGCTGATCTATAGGTAGTAAGGTATAGTATGTGCTCCAAAGTGACATTAAGACAAAATCACATCCGAGTCTGAGCGTAAGAGTACATCTGGCTATAGACGACAAAGGCATTAACCCTTCAGATGTTATCTTACGTGTAGGAAAAGCCAAAGACTAGGGTCACTTATCCTTTAAGGAATATGGTGACTCAGGCAAGAGACTTGGGAGCCATGTGCCCTATCCCGTTTTGTCTTCAAAGCATTAGCTGGGGGCAGCGGCTCACGCCTGTACCCAGCACTTTGAGAGGCTGAGGTGGGTGGATCACCTGAGCCTAGGAATTTGAGACCAGCCTGGGCAATGTGGTGAAACTCCATCTCTACTGAAAACACAAAAATTAGCTGGGTGTGGTGGTGTGCACCTGTAATCCCAGTTACTAGGGAGGCTGAGGCAGGAGAATCGCTTGAACCTGGGAGGCGGAGGTTGCAGTGAGCCGAGATCATGCCGCACCACTCCAACCTGGGTGACACAGTAAGACTTGGTCTCAAAAAAAAAAAAAAAAAGAAAAGAAAAATAAAGCATCCCTTTGCAGAGCTACACAGTCACACTCAGAGGCTTTGTGAAACTATGCTGGCAAGCAGAAATGAGCAAACATGACTTCTTACAGCTGGTACTTTGTCTCAGTGAAAAGCAAAGAAACATTGTGCATGACCCTTTGTACTACACACACACACACACACACACACACACACACACACACACGCCTCAAACATGATACTATATTAACAGGCATTGTAACATGATGAAAGCAAATTGCAGAAGCCTGCATGTGGAGTGAGGCCTTGTGTGTCAAATAGGAAGGAAAAGAAGGCACATTCATTTTCACTTGTATCTGCATTGAAAGAATACATAAGAAACTAAAGTGATTTTGATGAGATGAATGGAGCAAGAGTGTTAGAGAGACTTCAAAGCACACTCCTGTAACATTGTATTGTGGAAAATTTTCAAATATATATAAAAATAAAAAAAATACAGGCAGCTTCAGCAACAATACATGTTTTTGTTAAATCTTATTTCACTATTACCTCACATTTTAAAAAATACTAAAATTCTAAAAAAAGTTTGTTCCATAAATATTTACCATTTGAAATAAATTCACAATTAGTTTAAAAAGAGATTTGGAAAGAAAGAAGATGAGAGGAAAGCATTTGGAGACAAGTTTAGACTTGTGTTTTGAGTTTTATTTTTCATTTTTTGTTTTTGTTTTTATTTTTGACTGTAAAGGAGAAGTGGGAAGTGAGGAGACTGAAGTGAGGACACTTTTTTGTCGTGTGGTTGTTTCTTGAGAGACATTAATGGTATTTTGTGTGCTGATGGAAGAAAATACCCAGTAGAGAAGGAAAATCTAATAATGCAGGAAATCAAGGTAGGATTTGCTGAAACATGCAACAGCAGGTGAAGGGATGGAATCTGGATCCTGGATGGAGTGGTTTCCTTGACTAGGAGCAAGGATGGTTCACCCACAGCAACAGGAAGAAAAAGCAAAATAAGGAGCACAGGTGCAAATACGCAGGGAAGGCCACATGAGCTTAGAGTAAAACTAATCCTTTTGTTTTATATTTTTTGTGTTAGGCTTAGAAAAATATTTTTCACTCCAAGATGAAAAAATGCACAGTTGAGCTTCATTACTTATGAATTCTGTATTTGATTTGTTTGTAGATTTATTTGTAACCCCAAAAACGATACTCACAGTGTTTGTGCTGTCATGTACAGACATTTGCATGTGCACGGTGGCAAAAGCTTTGAGTGGTCCACTGTGGCTATTCCCGGGTAAGGCCGACACCCCACCTTCCAGGTTCAGCTCTCCGTACTGTAAAAAGTATTCATCTTGAGGACTATTTAAGGCCACGTTTTGGTACTTTTGTGATTTTTGTTGGTGATTTTGCTGTTTAAAATGGCCCCCACCCATAGTGTTGAAGTGCTGTCTAGCATTCCTAAGTGCAAGAAGGCGATAATGTGTCTTACAGAGAAAATATGTGTGCTAGGTAAGCTTCCTCTGGCCATGAGTCACCATGCCATTTCCTGCGAGTTCAGTGTTAATGGAACGATAATAAATATTAAGTAAGGTGTCTTTAAACAGGAACACATATCAAACAAGGTTACATATTGATAAGTTAACAAAAATGTGACTAATAGCTCCCGAGAATCTAACCTAGGTTGCCCTCAAACAATAGTTCAGCATTTGCTAATTCAGTGTGTGGCGCATGTTATGGGCTGATTTGTATCCCTAAATACGTATGTTGAAGTCCTAATCCCCAGGACCTCAGAATAAGACTGTACCTGGAGATAGGGTCTTTAAAAGCGCAAGTTAAAATGAAGTCTTTAGGGTAGGCCCTAATCCAGCATGACGGGGGTCCTTAGAAGAAGAGGACATTAGGACACAGACACACACAGACGAAGAACCATGTGAAGACACAAGGAGAAGACCGCCATCTTCAAGACAAAGGGAGAGCCCTCAGAAGAAACCAACCCTTCTGACCCCTTGACCTACAACTTCCAGCCTCTAGCACTGAGAGAAAATATATTTCTGTTGGTTAAGTCACCCAGTTTGTGCCACTTTGTTATGGCAGTCCTGGCGGACTGATACAGGGTGACTTTAATAGAATGTAACTACCATGAATGACAAGAATTGATTGTATGCTAATTTTAAAAAATAAAGAAGTTGGTACAAGCCCAAATGGCAAATCTAGCCTCTTTATGTCCAGGGTTGATAGTAGTAACAAAAATTTTAATAATAAGGAGAACAAGTAACATGTATTCAGAAATTACTATATGCTGGCCAGGCGCGGTGGCTCACACCTGTAATCCCAGCACTTTGGGAGGCCGAGGTGCACGGATCACTAGAGGTCAGGAGTTCGAGACCAGCCTGGCCAACATGGTGAAACCCCACTTCTACCAAAAATACAAAAATTAGCTAGGTGTGGGGGCACATGCCTGTGGTCCCAGGTACTTGGGAGGCTAAGGCAGAAGAATTGATTGAGCCTGGAAAGTGGAGGTTGCAGTGAGCTGAGATGGCACCACTGCACTCCAGCCTGGGCAACAGAGCGAGATGCCATCTCAAAAAAAAAAAAAAAAGAAAAAGAAAAAATGAAATGACTATATGCTAGGTTCTAGTGTAACCATTTTACATATATTAACTTATTTAAAGGGTCTTAACAGCTCAAAACAAAAAGTAAACCAAAAGACATTCCAATATTTTGTAATTAAATAATGCAAATTAAATATTGCATACTTCTTTACACTTTATAATTTGGCAAAAGTAAACAAAATGCTAAAACTGAACTGGTTTTTTTTTTTTTTTGAGACGGAGTCTCGCTCTGTCGCCCAGGCTGGAGTGCAATGGCGCGATCTCCACTCACTGCAAGCTCTGCCTCCCGGGTTCACGTCATTCTGCTGCCTCAGCCTCCCGAGTAGCTCAGACTACAGGCACCCACCACCACACCCGGCTAGTTTTTTGTATTTTTTTAGTAGAGACAGGGTTTTACCGTGTTAGCCAGGATGGTCTTGATCTCCTGACCTCGTGATCCACCCGTCTTGGCCTCCCAAAGTGCTGGGATTACAAAAACTGAACTATTTTGAAGTGTATGGGGAGATAAGCATTGTTAACAGTAAATGATATGACCTTTCTGGCACTGAGAAAAGCAGACACAGGAGCAACAAGGCAGCCAGCCCTGTTGCAGAACTCCAGGGAGCACCATTTATGCTGCAACCCCATGAAGGGTACCTCCTGGAACTGGGCATCAACGTGGTTACACCAAAAGTCATAAAACCATTCAGACCTTTTTTATTCTCACAATCTCACCTTCAAAACCATGTTCAAGGGGAACCATTCAATACAGAACAAAAACCACACAGAGATACTAATTCATAATGGAGAAAATATGGAAACAATACAAGGATAAAAAAATCAGAAAAATATCAAATGAACTGTTCTAGATTAATATTAGGAAGCTTGCTGGGTGTGGTGGCATGCATCTGGAGTCACAGCTACTTGGAGGCTGAGATGAATCACCTGAGCCCAGGAGTTCCAGGCTATAGGATGCTACACCAATCGGGTGTCTGCAGTAAGTTTGGTATCATATAGTGGCCTCCCGGGTATGGGGAAATCACCAGGTTTTCTAAGGTGGGGTGAACCAGTCAATGTCAGAAATGAAGCAAGTCAAAACTGCTGCGCAGATCAGTAGTGGGATTATACCTGTGAATAGCCCCTGCAATCCAGCCTGAGTAACACAGCAAGACCCTTTCTCAAAAAACAAAGCAAGAAACAAATAAATATATATTAGGGTGCTCTTTACATGATCAATAAACAGATTACGCTACATGAAAAAGTAAAATAATACTAAATTTTAATTATTGACTTAGGTAGTTTTAAGCACTGTGTCATTTTTAATTAGCTTAGGCAGTTTTAAGATTGTGTCATTTTTCTCAAAATATTTAAGCAATGTTTTAAAAAATTAGGACATCAGATGTGTAAATGTTATTGTACAAAAATGAAGCATCTGCTGCTGTTCAGCTGTTTGGAATTAAACATTTGCAGATTTGACACAATTCATGTCAATACTAATAAACTAAGAAGGCAAGATATATTGGTTTCATACTGTATTACAAATGCAGAGATAATAGAGAATATTTTGAATGCTGGCAAATGTCAGAAAGAATATTACTGAGAAAAGCAGTGAAGAGTAAGAATAGCGAAGGGGAAAAATAATTTGAGAAGGTCAAATCATTTTTTCATGATTCTTATTGATGGAACAAAAACAATGTGTAAAAGAAGTTAGCAAAATCTCTCTTTTTTTTTTTTTTGCTACAGGATTTTACTCTGTTGCCTTGGCTGGAGTACAGTGGCATGATCTTAGCTCACTGGAGCCTCAAATGCTTGGGCTCAAGCAATCCTCTTGCCTCAGCCTCCCAAATAGCTATGACTACAGGCAAATGCCACCATGTCTAGTTGTTTTTTATTTTTTATTTTGTCAACATGGTGTCTATGTTGTCCAGGCTTCATATCACATATTTTTAGGAGTCACAAGGGACTCCTTGACAAGATAAATAAGTATTCTATTAAAGTTTCCTCATTTATGATATATCTATGATATATGTGAAATGTAATTACCCCTGGGTGGTGTAACACTGTAAGTCATACTGGTTATTGTGACTAGGCTAATAAGATTTTTTCAAGACAGTAGGTGATAGACAGTAGGTATTGATAGCAAAGTGTTTACTGGCATTAAAACCAGATTGTACAGATTCAGATGAAACTCCACTCAGGTGGAGAAAGCATGCAAGAATGCAGAAAGGAGAGGAAGAGTCAAGGAATGTGTCTACGTTATAACATTTCTGAGACACACCTTGGACATGAGTCACATCAACAATCTACAAGGTAGAACCAACGTTACCAGCAACCAGAACATGTGAAGTGGGAAGGCCTGATATCAGGGTCCCTGTGTTATTCTGAATTAGAGTAGAAAAATGGTTACTTTTGTATTTTAAGTCTAAAACACATGTTAATGTATTAAGGGTAACTATCAAAGGAATAAAAATAAGATTTATGATTAGCTGGGCATGGTGGCACATGCCTATAGTCCCAGCTACTCAGGAGGCTGAGGTGGGAGGATTGCTTGGGCCTGGGAGGTCAAGGCTGCAATGGGCTAAGATCACACCATTGCACTCTAGTTGGTGCAACAGAGTGAGACTCTGTCTCAAAAACAAAAACATAAATAAGATGTATAACTTCCTAAATAGTTGAGGGGAAAAGAGGAAAAGCAAAAATACGATCAGTCTACAAGCCAGTCACAGTAAGAAACACAGCTCTCTAAATCCTCAATAAAATATTAATAAACTGAACCCACTGATGAGGGGGGATGGAGGCAGATTTTGAGGCCGACAGAGCATAAAACAATAATCTCTTCATTCATTCATTATTTACTGAGTGACTGGATTGTGCCAGGCACTGTTACAAGTACCAGGGATATAGTGGAGAAAACAGGCAAACACCTCTGCCACCTTAAAGTTACTAATAATATTGGAACTAGGGATAAACACAACAAACAAGCAAAATACACAGTATGTCAGATGGCAATCACTGCTATGGAGAAAAATAAGACAGGGAAGGAGGTAAAGGAACAGAGGAACATGACTATAGCTTTACGCAGTGTTATCAGAAATATGCAGAATGTGATGTTTGGGCAAAGACCTAAGAGTTGAGGGATATATGAAGACGTGTGTAGGTTTACATATATAGATGTGTTTATATGTAGATATGTATATTCATAAAATCTACATGTAGACATGTATATATGTGGACATATATCAGAATATATGTAGACAAAACTATGTCAACATAGGGATATATGTAGACATCTGTGAGAGAGAACTACCCAGGCAGAGGCAGAGGAATCAGCAAGTGCAAAGGCCCTGAGGTGGGAGTGTGCTTGGAGTGAGCAGGAGCAGTGAAGTGCAATAGGAGATGCGGGCCGTTGAAAGGACTGTAGTGTTTACTTTGAGGAAGGTGGGAAGTTTTCTGAAGGTTTTAGGTGGAGAAAAGGTATAATCAGAGTTACATTTTTAAAGGATCATTACAATTGCAATTTGAGAATCAACTATAGAGAGGTAAGTGTGGAAGCAGAGAGACTGGGAAGGTATCAATGACTCAATCCAGGCAACAGAGGATGATGACTTGAATTCAGGTAGCAGAGATGGTTACAAGTGGTCAGATTCAGAGTATATTTTGAAGGAAGGAAGGTCCACTAGGATCTGCTAAGAGATTTAATGGAATAGGTGTGTGTTATAAGAGTGATTACAAATGAATATGTTCCTCTAGATCAAACAGGATTTGTATCAGGAATGCAAGGAGAACCTAATAATGTTGTTCACCAAATTAGCAGATTAAAGGAGAAACACAATATAATCATCTTATAAATGCAGAAAAAAATACGAATTGACTCCAAGTGAAATGATGTACTATGCTTATCAGCCAACTGAACAGTCTGTGATTTGGTTGGTAGGAAATGAGCAAATGTTGGGGGAGGGGGAAATTCTCAAGGGTATTTAAAATATATTTTTTAAATCCAATTACTAAATTTAAAGATGGCAAGTTAGGCAAAGTTTTAAAAAAGCTTAGGCCAACTTGGGATAGAAGGAAAATTGCTTGCCCTTGTAAAACAGTTCCAAAAAAATGTATAGCAAACACCATATTTAATGGCGAAATAGTAGAAACAATACTTTCAAACTGAGGAAGAAAACAGTGATGCCCACCATCACTATTCCTTTCAATACTGTCATGAAAGACCTACTCAATGTAGCAAGACAAGAAAAAAATATAAGATTGGAAGGAAAGAGCAAAAGGTAACTATTCATGGATGACAGGGTTATCTACGCAGAAAATCCAAGGTAATACAACTATAATAACTAATGAAAGAGTCGTGCAATGTAGGTTTAAGCACAATATACAAAATTCATTGCATTTCCACACAATAGCAGCAAGCATTTCCATAGTGTAGCAGCAAACAATCTGAAAATGTTATTAAAGATAAATGATCCCACTCATAGAAGCAACCAAGCTGGCTAGACAGCTATGAACAAATCCAACAAAATATGCGCAAAACCTCTATTGATACCATTTAAAACACTTATTGAAGTTTGAAGAAGCCCTAAGTAAATGGAAAGGTTTGCCATGTTCTTTTTTTTTTTTTTTTTTTTTTTTTTTTTGAGACAGAGTCTCACTCTGTTGCCCAGGCTGGAGTGCAGTGGCATGATCTTGGTTCACTGCAACCTCCACCTCCCGGGTTCAAGTGATTCTCCTGCCTCAGCCTCCCGAGTAGCTGGGATTACAGGTGTATGCCACCACGCCTACCTAATTTTTTGTATTTTTAGAAGAGACAGGATTTCACTATGTTGGCCAGGCTGGTCGTGAACTCCCAATCCCAAGTGATCCATATGCCTCAACCTCCCAAAGTGCTGGGATAACAGGTGTGAGCCACCACACCTGGCAGCCATGTTCTTAAGCAGGAATACTTAACCCCATCAACATGTTGCTCATCACTAATTAATCTGCATACGCAATACAATTCCAATCAAAATCAAACTCATGGCTGGGTTTTTATGTAATCTGAAAAGGCAATTCTAAGATTCAGATAGTAAAGGCCTAAGAATAGTAGAGACATTTTGAAGGGGAATTGAAGGGGACTTGCACTACCCAGACATCCAGATGTCAAGATGCACTACAAAACTATAGCAATTAAGTAATTCAGTAAAAATTAAAAAAAAAAATCAAAATTATTCTAACCCTTAGTAGAGGAATGGATAAATTCTCTTTTATTCACACAATGGAATAATAAATAGATAAAACTAATAAACTCGATTTCCATGTATCAAATTGTATAGTTCAAAAAATGCTGTTAAAAGGCAAGTTGAAAACGAACCTATAAACTATGACACTATGTTTAATTTAGAAAGACAAACAATAATTTGTATACTTTATGGATACATGCATATACACTGAAAGTTATATATATATTAAAAATAAAAAAACTGTGGTTGCCTCTGGAAGGGGAGAAGAGGAAGAAATGGGGCCAGAGCAGGGCAAAATACTTCGCCATATTTATAATATTTTTTAGAGTGTGCTCTCAAATGACAGTGGCAAAATATCAAGATATATTTAAGCAAGCCTCAATAAATCCAAAAAGATAGCAATCATACTCTCAGACCACAGTGGAATAGAAATAGAAATCAATACCAAAATCTCCCAAAACCACAAAATTACATGGAAATTAAATAACTTGCTCCTGAATGACTGTTGGATAAACAATAAAAATTAAAGCAGAAATCAAAAAATTCTTTGAAATAAATGAAACTAGAGATACAACATAACAAAATCTCTCGGATGCGGCAAAAACAGTGGTAAGAGTAGTATTTTTAGCACTAAATGCCTACATCAAAAAGTTTGAAAAAGTCTTAAATTGACAACCTTCTATCACACCTAGAGGAACTACAAAAACAAGAAGAAATTAATCCCCAAGCTAGCAGAAAAATAACTAAAATTGGAGCAAAACTGAGTGAAATTGAGACCAGTGGCTCACGCCTATAATCCCAGGACTTCGTGAGGCGAGGCAGATGGATCACTTGAGGTCAGGAGTTCAAGATCAGCCTGGCCAATGTGGTGAAACCCCTTCTCTACTAAAAATACAAAAATTAGGTGGGCATGGTAGCTCACGCCTGTAATCCGAGCTACTCAGGAGGCTGAGGCAGAGTAATTGTTTGAACCTGGGAGGCGGAGTGTGCAGTGAGCTGAGCTCCTGAGGCAGAGTAATTGTTTGAACCTGGAAGGCAGAGGGTGCAGTGAGCTGAGATCGTGCCACTGCACTTCAATCTGGGCAACAGAGACTCCATGTCAAAAAAAAAAAAAGGAATCAACAAAACAAAAGTTGGTTTTTTGACAGGATAAACAAGATTGATAAACCATTAACTAGATTGACAAAGAAAAAAGGGAGAAGATCCAAATAAGCATAATCAGAAATGACAACGGTTATTACAAACAATCCTACAGAAATACAAAAGATGCTCAGAGACTATTATGACTACCTTTATGCACACAAAGGAGAAAATCTAGAGGAAGTGGATCAATTCCTGGAAACACACCATCTCCCAAGATTAAATCAAGTAGAAATTGAAACTCAGAACAGACCAATATCAAATTCTGAAATTCAATCAGTAACAAAAAACCTACCAACCAAAAAAGCCCTAGACTAGATGGATTCAAATTCTATAAGATGTACAAAGTGCTTAAAGGAATTCTACTGAAACTATTTTTTAAAAAAGTAATGAGGCAGGACTCCTAACTCATTCTACAGAGCCAGCATCACCCTGATACCCAAACCTACTGAAGACACAACAGAAAAAAAAAACAAAAAAAACTCCAGGCCAATAACCCTGATGAACATAGATGCAAAAATCCTCAACAAAATACTAGCAAACTGAATCCAACAGCACATCAAAAAGTTAATTCACCACAATCAAGTAGGCTTCATTCCTGGGATGCAAGGTTGGTTCAACATACACAATTGAAGAAATGTGATTCACCATAGGAACAGAATTAAAAACAAAAACCATATGATCATCTCAATAGACACAGAAAAAGCTTTCAATAAAACCCAACATTGCTTCTTGATAAAAACCCTCAAGAAACTAGGCATCTAAGGAGCATACCTCCAAAAATAAGAGCCATCTATGTAAAACCCATAGCCAACATCATACTGAATGTGCAAAAACTGGAAGCATTTCCCTTAAGAACTGGAACAACACAAGGATGCCCACTCTCACCACTCCTATTCAACATAGTACCGGAAGTGCTAGCCAGAGCAATCAGGCAAAGGAAAGAAATAAAAGGCATTCAAATCAGAAAATAAGTCAAAATATCAGTCTTCATGGACAATATGATTCTATAACTAGAAAACCCTAAAGACACTACAAAAAGGTTCAGGGAACTGATAAATGACTGAAGTAAAGTTTCAGGATACAAAATCAATGCACAAGTATCAGTAGCATTTCTATATACCAACATTCAAGCTGAGAACCAAAACAAGAATACAATCCCACTTACAATAGTCACACACACACAAAATACTTTTGGAATACATCTGAACAGGGAGATGAAAGATCATTACAAGGAGATCTACAAAACACTGCTCAAAGAAATCATAGATGACATGGGCCGGGTGCAGTGGCTCACGCCTATAATCCCAGCACTTTGGGAGGCCAAGGCGGGTAGATCACGAGATCAGCAAATCGAGACCATCCTGGCTAACACGATGAAACCCTGTCTCTACTAAAAATACAAAAAAAAAAAAAAAAAAAAAATTAGGTGGGCGTGGTGGCAGGCTCCTGTAGTCCCAGCTACTTGGGAGGCTGAGGCAGAAGAATGGTGTGACCCGGGAGGCGGAGCTTGCAGTGAGCCGAGATCGTGCCACTGCACTCCAGCCTGGGCGAGAGAGCAAGACTCTGTCACAAAAAAAAAAAAAAAAAAAAAATCATAGATGACACAAATGCATTCCATGCTGATAGATCAGAAGAATAAATATCACTGGGCATGGTGGTTCATGACTGTAATTCCAGCACTTTGGGAGGCCGAGGCGGATAGATCACTTGAGGTCAGGAGTTTGAGACCAGCCTAGCCAATATGGTAAAACCCCATCTCTACTAAAAATACAAAAATCGGCCAGGTATGGTGTCACACGCCTGTAATTCCAGCTACTCAGGAGGCTGAGGCAGGAGAATCATTTGAACCTGGGAGGCGGAAGTTGCACTCCAGCCTGAGCAACAGAGGGAGATTCCGTCTCAAAGAAAAAAAAACACGAAAGAAGAATCAATATTGTCAAAATGCTCATGCTGCCAAAGGAATCTACATATTCAACACTATTCCTCTCAAACTACCAGTGTCATCTTTCACAGAACTAGCAAAAAACTATTCTAAAATGCACATGGAACCAAAAAAGAGCCTGAATAGCCAAAGCAATTCCAAGCAAAAACAACAAAGCCAGAGGCATCACGTTACCTGTCTTCAAGCTATACTACAAGGCTACAACAAAAACAGACACATAGATCAATGGAACAGAATAGAGAATCCAGAAGAGAAGCTGCACACCTACAGCCATCTAATCTCGACAAAGTTGACAGAAATAAGCAATGGAAAAAGGACTTCCTATTCAATAAATGGTGCTGGGATAACTGCCTAGCAATACGCAGAAAAATGAAATTCAACCCCTACATTTCACCAGATACAAAACTGAACTCAAGATGGATTAAAGATTTAAATTTAAGACCTCAAACTATAAGATTACTAGAAGAAAACCTAGGAAACACCAGTAGGGATATTGGCCTTGGGACATAATTAATGACTAAGTCCTCAAAAGCAATTGCAACGAAAACAAACATTGACAAGTGGGACCTAATTAAACTAAAGAGCTTCCACACAGCAAGATAAGTCATTAACAAATTATATGGACAACCTACAGAATGGAAGAAAATATTTGCAAACTACACATCTGACAAAGGTCTAATATCCAGAATCTATAAGTAACTTAAACAATTGAACAAGCAAAATCAAATAACCCCATTAAAAATGGAGAAAAGACATGAACAGACACTTCTCCAAAAAAAAAAAGAATACATGCAGCCAACAAATATATGAAAAAAATGCTCCATATCACTAATCATTAGAGAAAGGCAAATCAAATTACAATGAAATACCACCTCATACCAGTCAGAATAGCTATTGTTAAAAAGTCTAAAAATAACAGACGCTGGCAAGGCTGCAGAGAAAAGGGAACATGTATACACTGTTGATGGGAATGTAAATTAGCTCAGCCAGTGTGCAAAGCAGTTTGGAGATTTCTCAAAAAACTGAAAACAAAAGTACCATTTGACCCAGCAATCCCATTACTGGGTATATATCCAAAAGAAAATAAATCATTCTACCAACAGGCATATGCATCTAATAACAAAGACATGGGATCAACCTAGGTGCCCATCAGTGGTGGACGGGATAAAGAAAATGTGGTACATACACAACAGAAATATTATGGAGTCATAAAAAAAGAATGAAATCTTGTCCTTTGCAGCAACATGGATGCAGCCATTATCCTAAGTGAATTAACGCAGGAACAGAAAGCCAAAGTCCACGTTCTCATTTGTAAGTGTGAGCTAAATATTAGGTACTCATGGACACACAGATGGCAACAACACAAACAGGACTAATTGGGATGGGGGTGGACAAGGGTTGAAAAACTATTGGGTACTATGTTCAGTACCCGGGTGACAGGGTCATTTATACACTGCACCCCAGCATCACACAATATGCCCAGGTCACAAACGTACACATGTATCCCCTTAATCTAAAATAAAAGTTGAGGAAAAAAGATATACTTGATCTGTATGTATGGCTGTTTCTGAATTATTTTCTGACTTAAAAACTAAGCTAGCTGACATAGTATGGTGGATGAGAGGACAGTTCTGTGGTCAGACTGCCGAGGTTTCAATCTTGGCTCCACCGCTTTCTGGCCCTGTATCCTTGGAAATGTTTCACTTTACCTCTGTGCCTCAGTTTCTTCATATATAATATAGAGTGATAATATGACCAATCTCATAGAGTTGTTGGTAGAATTAACAATATGAAGCGCTTAAAACAGTGCCTACCTCATACACAACACTTTTCAAGTGGTATGCCAAATGAAAAAAAAAACCATATATATATATATATTTAAATTATACCCTTAAAAGTATTTTTTAAAGAATGTCCATTTTTCATTTCACAGAATTCTAAAAATGTGCCAGGTATAATTAACACCTGTTAATTAGATTCAACTGTGCTCCTTTTCCTCTCTTTTGATTACAGCGCCCGTCTTCACAGTAAGGAGTCTGTTTATGCAGTTCAGGTGGGGCTAACACACTTGCACCTGCCCTAGATGAGGGACTGGGTACAAGAAAGCCCAATCAGACTCTTCTCTTAGATTAAATTCATAGAGCCTGGGAGATAAAGGGTTTATCTTTTGGGTTTGGGGGAAACTAAGAATTAGATAGACTTGGGACTACTGGTAGCTGTTGTGCTGCTGCACAGAGAGAGCCTGTTCAAGAACAAAGCCATGAAGAGACAACAGAGGGATGGAAAACAGAGAGACCGGCCTGAAACTCTTAGATCTAGTCATGCCTGGAATCAGATTTACCTCCTTGGACTTTCCAGGTATATCCAGCAACATACAATTGATTCTTATTGTATTAGTCAGGGTTCTCCAGGTGGACAGAACTAACAGGATGGATGTAGATGTATATATGAAAGGGAGTTTCTTAAGGAGAACTGACTCACATGATCACAAGGCGAAGTCCACGACAGGCCTTCTCCAAGCTGAGAAAGAAGGAAGCCAGTAGTGGCTCAGTCCGAGTCCAAAAGTCTCAAAAGTAGGGAAGCTGACAGTGCAGCCTACAGAGCCCCCGGCAAAACACTGGTGTAAATCCAGGAGTCCCCGAAGAACCTGGAGTCTGATGTCCTAGGGCAGGAAGCATCCAGCATGGGAAAAAGATGAAAGTCAGAAAACTCAGCAAGCCAGCTTATCCCACCTTCCTCTGCCTGCTTTGTTCTAGCCTCTCTGGCAGCCGATTGGATAGTGCCCACCACATGGAGGGTGGGTCTTCCTCTCCCAGTCCACTGACTCAAATGTTAATCTCCTCTGGCAACACCCTCACGGACACACCCAGAAACAATACTTTACCAGCTATGTAGGCATCCTTCAATCAAGTTGACCCCTAATATTAACCACCACACTCATTATTCGTGGATTCTGTATTTGCTAATGTGCTTACCTGCTAAAATGTATTCGTAACCCCCAAATTAATACTCTTGAAACTATAAGGGAGTTTTAAACCTTCCCCCTACTTTCTAAAGGTTTGATAATTTGAGTCTCTGGAACAAACTGACAGCATACAGATTAACAAGAGAAAAGGCATACAGTTTTATTAT
This sequence comes from Piliocolobus tephrosceles, assembly GCF_002776525.5. Lineage (NCBI taxonomy): Eukaryota > Metazoa > Chordata > Mammalia > Primates > Cercopithecidae > Piliocolobus > Piliocolobus tephrosceles. The sequence continues at coordinate 110,375,680 of NC_045439.1, forward strand.
GAGCATGCACGTGGGAGCCTCACGAATTATAAGATTCAAAGAAGGGGTAGATGATCAAAGTTTTTATAGCATCCTGAGCTACAGAAGGAAATAGTTGCTTGAGGCTTTTGTGGGGAGGTGGTGACAGGTTATGAGAGGGTGAGAGGTGGAAATTTATAGTGAACAAAGTTGTCTGGTTATACAGAGAAAATATCTCAAGTAGCAACCCTCAGAATAGATGAGCTGGGGGCAGGGGCTCATGTCTGTAATCCCAGCATTTGGGGCTGAGGCGGGCAGGTCGCTTGAGGCCAGGAGTTTGAGATCAGCCTGGGCAACATGGAAAAACCCCACATATCTACAAAAAAAGAAAAAAAGTATCTGGGTGTGGAGGCACATGCCATGGTCCCAGCTACTCAAGAGGCTGAGGCAGGAGGACCCCTTCAGCCTGGGAGGTCAAGGCTGTAGTGAGCCACGATTGCACCACTGCACTCCAGTCTGGGCGATAGGAACGAGATCCTGTCTCAAAAAAAAAAAAAAAAAAAAAAAGAATAGGTGGCAATTTTTGACAAAGTCTATCTGGGCAAGGTACCAACCAACCTTTAGTCTCCCCTCCAGTGATATAATTAATCTTCCCTAGCTAATGAGATTGCAGAGAGGGGACAAATGATTCCCTTTTGGAGGATCCATTTTTAGGCAGATAAGGGAAATTCAGAGAGGGCTCCCTCTTGCTCTTCAGGAGAGAAGGGCAAGAGCTAAGAGCACAGGAGAAAGTCAGTGAGACCTTGGTTCTCCTTCAGTTCAAAGCACTCAGGATGCCACAGTGCCATACTATGGGGTATTGTTTTCTGAGCCCCAACAGTGCTTTCACAATCATTCATTGACACGTACAGAGTAGCGAAAAATTTGAGTCGCCTAATGCGCATGTTTCCAGCTGAGGTTCAACAAGACGTCTGCTGTCTTGCTTCACCTTTCACACTGTAAACAAATGTCCTTTTTGCAATCTATTTAGTGGCATGTTTTTTCACATTTTGTGCTTGTCGTTGATTTCACTGTTTAAAATAGCCCTCAAGCTTAGTGCTAAAGTGCTGTTTTGTTTAGTATTCCTGAGTACAAGACTGGGATGTGCCTTACAGAGAAAATATATGGCTTAGTATTTTGGTAGTTCAATGTTAATGAATCAACAATAGGTATTAAATGAGATGTCTTTAAGCCAAAACACGCATAAAACAAGGTTATGTATTGATGCATTGATGAAAATATTGTGACCAGAGGCTCCCTGGAACCTAACCTTTTAAGTCCTCTGGGAGCAATGGTTCAGTATTCACTAATGCAGTGTTTATGGCAACTTGATAGAACATAATTACTGCACATAATGAGAACTGACTGTATTCTCCTTTTGCTTAAGTTAGAGTTGGAAGAAGAAGCACATAATGTAGTAAGGGGCTGAGGGAAGGCTTAATGAAAGAAATGACTTTTAAGTAAGTAGCATTTTACCAGGAAAGAGAGTGGGAGAAGAGAATTTCAGGCTAAGAAAATAGTCTGAACAAAGATCTTAGGGTGACAAGGAGCAAAGCATGTTTGATGATCCAAAAGAAAGCCAGTGTAGTTGGACCACAAAAATCAAGGGAATAATAGTGTGAGAATTTAAAGGTAGAAAAAATATATATATATAGTGGATATTCTTGGTGCCTACCTGTAATCAATTTGCCCCACTTCCTTCTCATAGATCCCCAATTTTGTTCTTATCCTTATCCAACCTTTGGGATTTCCCTAATCCTTATCCAACCTTTGGGATTAGGGAAAGCTAACACCATCCTCAGCTCACAAAGTAAAGACTGGTTAAGGTAAACTAACCATGTAATCTCATCCCTGGCCATCAAATGGTTTAGGAATGGGAATGTACCTCAGTGTTGGCCAATAAAATTTGAGCTACTGATAGCTTTTGGGAAAGTTCTTTATATTTGAGTGATAACGATGGAAAGTAGATCTCACTGTTCCGTACTGAATGTAAGCAAAGAAACCTGTTGCTTAATTTGTGTCCTTGAGGGAAGCCAGCCTGAGAACAAAACCAACACGTGGAGAATGGACTCGCAAACACTACAAGAAAATCAGGCTAGAACTCTGATCATGTTGAAACTGCCTTTGCAAAATTATGACAGTAAGAGAAATCTGACACAGTTGATTCCATCTTGCTTCTGACCTCCAAGCTATGTCGGTCTTTTCTGGGTGTGGGCCAAGCTAACTATGGGGAGAATTTAGTTTACAGTTTAACCTTAAAGCAGGGGTGATAACAGCCTTCCCAAAACTAAACTTCCTTTGTAAAATGAATGAAAGGCCACAAGGTTCCGATTATGAGAGGGGCCTGAACTCTGCTAAAATGTAGGTGTAGTTTTTAATCCCTTACTGCTCAGGAGTCATGTGGCCAGAGTTCACAAGATTTGTGACCTTCCCAATTGCTCCTATGTAACATCACTCTTATAGAACCTACAGTTTTTTTGAGATGTTTGTTAGATGGACCCCACCTGAACTCATGACTCAACAAATCCTGTGGCCCCACCCAGAGGCAGACTCAGCCCATGAGGACTATTTTCCACACCCCTACGATTTCATCCCCAACAAATCAGCAGCACCTACTCCCTAAAAACTCCTAACCTCCAAATCTTCAGAGACTGATTTAAGCCCAGTTCTCCTTCATGGGCTTGCCTCATGTCAATTAAACTCTTTCTCTACTGCAATGCTGCCATCTCAGTGGACTGATTTTTTCTGTGCAGTGGACAGGAAGAACCTGTTGGGCAATGACAATATTGTCCCTGAAGTCTGCATATATCAAGACATTTGGTTATATGAACCAACTTCACTGTTTAAGGATTGGAGTTGGTTTTCTGTTACTTGAGGTGGAAAGAATCTGAAACAATAGGTGTCCAGGCTCAGTCCCCTAAGTGATAAGTCTAAAATGAATGCAATTGGATAGCGGATTGGGAGCTCTGGTGAGCAAGTTATTGAAGCCACCTGATATGGTTTGGCTGTGTTCCCACCCAAGTCTCTACTTGAATTGTATCTCCCAGAATTCCCACGTGTTGTGGGAGGGACCCAGGGGGAGGTAACTGAATCATGGTGGCTGGTCTTTCCCATGCTATTCTCATGATAGTGAATAAGTCTCATGAGATATGATGGGTTTATCAGGGGTTTCTGCTTTTGCTTTTTCCTCATTTTTTCTCTTGCCACTGCCATGTAAAAAGTGCCTTTCACCTTTTGCCATGATTCTGAGGCTTCCCCAGCCATGTGGAATTGTAAGTCCAATTAAACATCTTTTTCTTCCCAGTCTCGGGAATGTCTTATAAGCAGCACGAAAATGGACTAATACAGTAAATTGGTACCAGTAGTGTGGGGTGTTGCTGAAAAGATACCTAAAACTATGGAAGCGACTTTGGAACTAGGTAACAGGAAGAGAGTGGAACAGTTTGGAGGGCTCAGAAGAAGAGAGGAAAATGTGGGAAAGTTTGGAACCTCCTAGAGACTTGTTGAATGGCTTTGACAAAAACGCTCATAGTGATATGAACAATAAGGCCCAGGCTGAGGTGGTCTCGGATGGAGAACAGGAACTTGTTGGGAACTGGAGCAAAGATGACTCTTGTTATGTTTTAGCAGAGACTGGTGGCGTTTTGCCCCTGCCCTAGAGATTTCTGGAACTTTGAAATTGAGAGAGATGATTTAGGGTACCTGGTGGAAGAAATTTCTAAGCAGCAAAGCATTCAAAAGGTGACTCGGGTGCTGTTAAAAGCATTCTGTTTTAAAAGGGAAACAGAGCATAAAAGTTCAGAAAACTTGCGGCCTGATGATGCAGAAAATAAAAACCCATTTTTTGAGGAGAAATTCAAGCCAGCTGCAGAAATTTGCACAGGTAGCAAGGAGCTTCATGTTAATTCTCAAGAGCATGAGGAAAATGTCTCTCAGGTCATGTCAGAGACCTTCACAGCAGCCCCTCCCATCACAGGCCTAGAGGCCCAGGAGGGAAAAATGATTTAGTGGGTGGGGCCTGGGGTCTCTGTGCTGTGTGCCACCTAGGGACTTGGTGCTCTGTGTCCCAGCTGCTCCAGCCATTGTTGAAAGGGGCTAACGCAGAGCTTGGTCTGTGATTTCAGAGGGTGGAAGCCTCAAGCCTTGGCAGTTTCCACATGGTGTTGGGCCTGTGGGTTCACAGAAGTCAAGAACTGAGGTTTGGGAACCTCTGCCTAGATTTCAGAAGATGTATGGAAACGCCTGGATGCCCAGGCAGAAGTTTGCTGCAGGGGTGGGCTCTCATGGAGAACCTCTACTAGGGCAGTGCAGAAGGGAAATGTGGGGTTGGAGCCCCCAGAGTCCCTACTGGGGCACTGCCTAGTAGAGCTGTGAGAAGAGGAGCCACTATCTTCCAGACCCTAGAATGGTAGATTCACTGACAGCTTGCACGATGCACCTGGAAAAGCTGTAGACACTCAATGCCAGCCTATGAAAGCAGCCAGGAGGGAGGCTGTACCCTCAAAAGCCACAGGGGCAGAGCTGCCCAAGACCATGGGAACCCACCTCTTGCATCAGCATGAACTGGATGTGACCTAGAGTCAAAGGAGATCATTTTGGAGCTTTAATATTTGACTGCCCCACTGGATTTCAGACTTGCATGGGCCCTGTAACTCCTTTGTTTTGGCCAATTTCTCCCATTTGGAATGGTTGTATTCACCCAATACCTGTACCCCCATCGTATCCAGGAAGTAACTAGCTTGCTTTTGATTTTACAGGCTCATAGGTGGAAGGGACTTGCCTTGTCTCAGATGAGACTTTGGACTGTAGACTTTTGGGTTAATGCTGAAATAAGTTAAGACTTTGGCGGACTGTTGGGAAGTCATGATTGGTTTTGAAATGTGAGGACATGAGATTTGGAGGGGCTGGGGTGGAATGATATGGTTTGGCTGTGTCCTCACCCAAATCTCAACTTGCATTGTATCTCCCAGAATTCCCACGTATTGTGGGAGGGACCCAGTGGGAGGAGGTAATTGAATCATGGGGGCCGGTCTTTCCAATGCTATTCTTGTGATAGTGAATAAGTCTCACGAGATCTAATGGGTTTATCAAGGTTTCTGCTTTTGCTTCTTCCTCATTTTGTCTCTTGCTGCCACCATGTAAGAAGTGCCTTTCACCTCCTGCCATGATTCTGAGGCCTCCCCATATGCAAGTCCAATTAAACCTCTTTTTCTTCCCAGTCTCGGGCATGTCTTTATCAGCAGCATGAAAACAGACTAATATACGACCCGCAGGGGGTTTACAAGAATTCTGGATGGAAACATTTATAATCAAGCAGTAAACAGTCTGCACGTTGACCTACTTCCTTGTTACTGAAATTCATATCACACTAGATGCTGGCCGTCTACACCCCCATTATACCTATAAATAGGATTCCTGGCCCTAGAATCATACAGCTTTTGTTTAAGATAGACATGATTTCTGACATTAGAGTCCTAACACTTTTAAGAATTGCTTAAGCAGATCCTGAATTCCAGCAGAACAGCTAATGCCAAGCAGTTTAAGACTCTCACAGAGTAACTCAATCAGCATCAGCATAAGAATATCATTTCTTCATCTCTCTGTACCATGACTGCATCTTGCACTCTTCAACCAAGCAACAATCTTCACGCCTTGGCTCACTCCAAAACCCTTATAAACTCTAGCCCCAAACTCCTCAGGGAGTTTGAGGTTTCCTCCCATCTCCTCATATGGCAGCCCTACAATTAAAACTCTTTCTTTGCTGCAACCTGGTGTCTTGGCATATTGGCTTACCATGCACATCAGGCAACAGACTTATTACAGTTATGTAATAACCAGACAATCTAGTTTGGTGTTACATGTGTTTACTTCCCTCTGGTTATTCATTATTGCTTAGCCTTTAGTAAAGTCTTTTTTTTTTGAGACAGGGTCTTACCCTGTTGCCCAGTTGCCCAGGCTGGAATATAGTGGTGCCATCACAGCTCACTGCAGCCTTGACCTCCCAGCTCAACCACTCCTCCCACCTCACCTGAGTAGCTGGGACTACAGGTGCATACCACCACACTCAGGTAATCTTTTAAAAAATTACTTGTAGAGATGAGGTCTCACTATGTTGCCCAGGCTGGTCTCAAATTCCTGGGCTCAAGTGATCCTCCTGTCTTGGCCTCCCAAAATGCTAGGATTACAGGTATGAACCACTGCACCTAACCCAGTAAAGACTTGTGTACACTATGAGCAATTGAAGTTTTCCTTGCCCATGAGATTATACTGAGAGTGACTTTAATGATTATTCCAGGCTCTATAGAAATTCAAAGCGATCTCTTAGACTTCTTTGATCTCTACAGGTACTCATGTTTATATGTTCAGTACTACTAGCTCTGGTTCAGTTTATGGATCATCTCACTCTCTAGTGGGTATTGAACTCTATGCTGTCTGTTGAACATTATACCAACCTTTACATGAAACATACCCTCTATTCAAGATCCACATGTACACGAAAGAGATATGTATGTTGAACAAACATATTCAAATATTTTGGGGGACAGATAAGGGGCTTATATTATAAAAATACAAACAACTTTAATTTTAAACACCCTTCTTCCTTGTTTTTTTTTTGTTTTTTTGTTTTTTTTTTTTTTGAGATGGAATCTTGCTCTGTCACCAGGCTGGAGTGCAGTGGCACAATCTTGGCTCACTGCGACCTCCGCCTCCTGGGTTCAAGCAGTTCTCCTGCCTCAGCCTCCCCAGTAGCTGGGACTACAAACGTGTGCCACCACGCCCAGCTAATTTTTTGTATTTTTAGTAGAGACGGGGTTTCACCATGTTGGCCAGGATGGTCTTGATCTCCTGACCTCATGATCCGCCCTCCTTGACCTCCCAAAGTGCTGGGATTACCGGCCAGCGCCCTTATTCTTAAAGGGGCATACAACCAGGGTTTCTCTGTGGTTTATTTTTTTCTGCCCATTTCTCCCCATGTAATCCCTAGCTTCATGTCACCCTTTTCCTTTCTTTCTCCACCCTCCATTCCCTCACTGAATATACCAGGAACTCTGATCAATCTTCTTCCTTAAACTGCAGAACAATTCAACTCTTCAATCCCGAATTTAGCTCTAGGCTCCTTTTGCATACCTAAACCTATCAAGATATTCAGCAGAACAAAAGGACTTTCTTAAACAGAATGCACCCTCTTTAGAAGAGAACTCTCCTTGTAAGTTAGCAATTTTAAACATTCTTCTTTAAACATTCTAGTGTTCTTGGTTGCACTAAGGATATTAAGGATCATGTTTGGTCAGTGTGCCCTAGAGTAGAAATTCGCAAGAAACCCCCAGCCTGGATGCTCTTGCCACTGTGGATATGATTCTTTTAATTCTGACCTTAGAACTGGATTTTATTGCTATTAAATTTGAAGGCATTCCCTTGTAGTACAGATGCCAGTTATATTAATCTCTTGCTTACGGTCAAACATTCCATTGTACTCAATTAGGGTTCTATCATGTATGAGAGAAACACATTTTTTTCTGCCACTTTACATATAAGGTATTTGTCCTTTTTATAAAAGGCAGTACTGTTTGGCCAGGTGCAGTGGCTCATGCCTGTAATCCCGCACTTTGGGAGGTGGAGGAGGGTGAATCATGAGGTCAAGAGTTTAAGACCAGCCTGAGCAACACAGTGAAAGCCCGTCTCTACTAAAAATACAAAAAATTAGCTGGGTGTAGTGACGGGTGCCTGTGATGCCAGCTACGCAGGAGGCTGAGGCAGGAGAATCACTTGAACCTGGGAGGCAGAGGTTGCAGTGCACCAAGATCGCGCCACTGCACTCCAGCCTGGATAACAGAGTGAGATTCCGTCTCAAAAAAAAAAAAAAAAAAAAAAAAAAAAAACAACTTATATAAGGGAT
>NC_045439.1:110383673-110425126 GCF_002776525.5 Piliocolobus tephrosceles
GAGTGAGATTCCGTCTCAAAAAAAAAAAAAAAAAAAAAAAAAAAAAGCAGTGCTCTTTATCTCAAGAATAATATCAATTTCTTCCTGAAACTCAAGTGGGTCTCAGTAAGAAACTAATTATTATTATGTTGGGGAGATTTTTATTGTAAGGATCAAGAGACTCATAAAAAGAACAACCAGTTCTCAGGAAGGAGAGAAACTGGAACAGCTCTTGGGGCCTCGGAAGGGGAAACTCACAGATAATCTTAGGGGCCGCCCTTGGGATAACTTGGCACTAACTGCCTTCTGTCTCCATGTGACTCTGCTAGAGATTTTATTTTATAAACATTTTATTTTACTTTATTTATTTGAGACAGGATCTCACTCTGTAGCCCAGGCTGGAGTGCAGTGGCACGATCTTGGCTCACTGCAATCTCTGCCTCCCAGGCTTTTTAGTAGAGATGGGGTTTCACCACGTTGCCCAGGTTGGCCTCAAACTCCTCTGAGCTCAGGGGATCCCCTGTCTCACGTTCCCAAAGTGCGGGGATTACAGGTGTGAGTCACTGCGCCCGGCATTACAAACATTTTAAATTTAAGTTTTAAACACACAAAAATTGCACAGGTCTTAAGTGTACAGCTGAATGAACTTTTACCAAGTGAACACACATATTAACTGGCACCCAGATTAAGACTCAGAACATTGCCCGTGCCCTAGAGTCTTCATGTCGTCTACTAGTCATTGCCTCCCGCAAGTTTTCACTATTCTGACTTCTATCACAAATTTGTTTTGCTCATTTTTGAACTGTATTGCAATGAAACCATATAGTATGCTTTAATGTCTGCCTTCCTTTGCTCAATATTATGCTTGTGCAATTGTCATGCCAGACTCCCACTGACCCCAACAGGGATGGCATCGTGTCTGAGAGGCTGAAGAAGAGACGTGGAGACAGCAACTGAGACATAGGGTTTATTGGAAGAACGTATATACAGGGATGGTCCAGTGGCAGTGGCTGGACAGGAGAACCAATCCCATTTGCAAAAAGCATGCAGTTTTTATAGCACTTTTGCTTAGCACCCTCCATCTAGCAATCTCCACCTAGCAGTTTTCATTTAACCCAAAACAAAGGGCCTCAATCCCATGTACAGCCTGCATGCCAAGGATGGACTAGGGGTTCAGATGTCCTTCATAGATAAGGAGGGAAACTCTGGGTTGACCACTCCTAGGTTCCTTAGCTCAGAACTCTGAACACACATTCCTCTTAGACCATAGGTTCATTCTTAAGGGTATACTTAAATTATTGCTGTCAGGTGCATCTGTCATACAGCAATGTATACTACTGTTGCACACAACAGTAACTTGTTCTGATTGTTATACAGTATTCAACTCTATGAATACTATACCCTTGATAAACATTTGGGTTGTTTCCAATTTGGAGATACTATAAACAAAGCTACATATGAATGTTCTTGCACATGTCTTTTGGGTCACCCATGTTTTCATTCATCAAGAGCGGAATTGCTGGGGGATAAGGTAAGTGCATATTCAGATTTAGTAGTCTGTTGCCAAATGGCTTTCCAAAGAGGCTATGCCAATGTACATTCCCACAGCAGATGATTACTTTCCGTTGTTCCAAATCCTTGCTAACATGTTCCAAATCCTTGCTAACATGTGGTATTGTCATTTTAAAATTTTGTATCCTTTCTGATATGTGAGTAGTGCTATCTCATAGTGTGTATTTCCCTGATGACTGATTGAGCACCTTCTCCACATATGTTTATTGAACAATTAGATACCCTTCTTTGTGAAGTGCCTGTTTAAGTATTTTCCCTGTTTTCTTATTGGGCTGTCTGTCTTTACATTATTGAGTCCTTTATTAGAATTCACACCTAAAATATAAATTTCCAGAAAAGGCTGGGCACGGTGGCTTGTGCCTGTAATCCCAGCATTTTGTGAGGCAGAGGCAGGCAGATCACTTGAGTCCCAGAGTTTGAGAACAGCCTGGGCAACATGGCAAAACTCTGTCTCCACAAAAAATAAAAACATTAGCCAGGCATGGTGGTGTGTACCCGTAGGACCAGCTACCTGAGAGGTGGGAGGATCACCTGAGCCCAGCAGCCATGATCACACCACTGCACTCCAGCCTGGGTGACAGAATGAGACCCTGTCTCAAAAAAAATGAAAAAAGAAACGTTAAGTTATCCTAAAAAGCTCTCTGGTTCTTAATAATTCTAAAATTGTTTCCCTGCAATATTATTCTCAAATAAGAATCAGGAGTAATTTTAGTTAAATTATTCCTGATAAATATGTAACATAAAACATATAAATGTGTTATATAACAGATAAATATGTTTGGTGGAATACAACATACTTATATTCCAACAAATATCATCTAGTATTCTATGTGTTTTATTAAAATCTTACATTAATGTAGTAGCAGTATTTTTCATTAACTGATACGGTTTGGCTGCATCTCCACCCAAATCTCGTCTTGAATTATAGTTCCCATAATCCCCACATGTTGTGGGAGGGACCCTGTGGGAGGTAATTTAATCATGGGGGCAGTTACCCTTATGCTGTTCTCGTGATGGTGAGTGAATTCTCATGACTTCTGATGCTTTATAAGGGGCTTTTCCACCTTTTGCTCGGCATTTCTACTTGCTGTTGCCATGTGAAGAAGGACATGTTTGCTTCCTCTTCTGCCATGATTGTAAGTTTCCTGAGGCCTCCCCAGTCCTGTGGAACATTGAATCAATTAAACCTCTTTCCTTTACAAACTACTCAGGCCAGTTGTGGTGGTTCATGCCTGTAAACCCAGCACTTTGGGAGGTCGAGGCCAGGGATCACCTGAAGTCAGGAGTTTGAGACCAGCCTGGTCAACATGGCGAAACCCCATCTACACTAAAAATACAAAATTAGCTGGGTGTGGTAGTGGGTGCCTGTAATCCCAGCTACTTGGGAGGCTGAGGCAGGAGAATCGCTTCAACCCAGGAGGCAGAGGTTGAAGTGAGCCGAGATCGTGCCACTGCACTCCAGCCTGGGCAACAAGAGCAAACTCCGTCTCCAAAAAAAAAAGAAACAAAGAAAACAATTACCCATTCTCAGGCATGTCCTTACAGCAGCACAAGAATAGACTAATACAATTATCTTACTTCATTGTTTTTAATTAATAGATTATAAGACAAAACATAGATTGAAACAGTATCCTTTTTTTTGTTTTTTTTCAGACAGAGTTTCGCTGTTTTTGCCCAGACTGGAGTGCAATATGCAACCTCTGCCTCCTGAGTTCTAGCGATTCTCCTGCCTCAGCCTCTCAAGTAGCTGGGATTACAGGCGCCTGCCACCACGCCCGGCTAATTTTTTGTATTTTTAGTAGAGATGGGGTTTCACCATGTTGGCCAGGATGGTCTCGATCTCTTGACCTCGTGATCCACCCGCCTCGGCCTCCCAAGGTGCTGGGATTACAGGCATGAACCACCATGTCTGGCCAGCACTATTCTTTAAAAAATTAATACATTATAAATAAGGCTAAAGTCATTTTTTATTTTAATTCCCCAAATCCTAGTACCCTCCCCTGTGCCAGAAGTAGCCATTGTTAAAAGTTTGATGTGCACAATTCACTACAGTAAATGGTATATACATTGTTCTACAACTTGCTTTTTCCCTTCCACACTTCGTCTTGTTATGCTGTGTTGCTTACTCATCCAATTAATACATTTCAGCAGCTTTAAGGAAAAATACAGTATCAATATATCACAATTTATTTAAGCTATTCCCCTATGGATGTCAATTGGGTTGTATAGAGTTTACATTGTTTCATATGACTTTTTCACATAATAGGGAAGACATTTCTATATACAAAATTGATCAAAAAAGCTCAATGTTTAACACAGAGAAAAAAATTACATTTGCAGTCAATACTTTTGTATCTATTCTGCAATAAAAACTTTTATATCCTTTGGCATCACCTAAAACATACAATGAGGGAATGCCCTCTTATTCTAAAATTCTGTGATTCTGTAAGTATTCCCAATAGGATATGCCAAGTTGTTTTTTGTTTTCTTATCATACACTGGATAGGTAGTGGGTTTTGTCTGTTTGTTTGAAACAGGCCGGATGCGGTGGTTCAGGCCTTGTCATCCCAGCACTTTGGGAGGCCGAGGTAGGCAGATCATGAGGTCAGGAGATTGAAACCATCCTGGCTAACACGGTGAAACCCCGTCCCTACAAAAAATACAGAAAATTAGCCGGGCGCAGTGGCGGGTGCCTGTAGTCCCAGCTACTTGTGGGGCTGAGGCAGGAGAATGGCGTGAACCCGCAAGGCGGAGCTTGCAGTGAGGTGAGATTGCGCCACTGCACTCCAGCCTGGGTGACAGAGCAAGACTCCATCTCAAAAAAAAAAGGGAAATAAGGAAAGAAACAGAGTTTCACTTTTGTTGCCTCGGCTGGAGGGCAATGGCTTGATCTCCACTCACTGCAACTTCCACCTCCCGGGTTCAAGCGATTCTCCTGCCTCAGCCTCCTGAGTAGCTGGGATTACAGGCATGTGCCACCATGCCCGACTAATTTTGTATTCTTAGTAGAGATGGAGTTTCACCATGTTGGACAGGCTGGTCTTGAACTCCTGACCTCAAGTGATTTACCCACCTCGGCTTCCCAAAGTGCTGGGATTACAGTCGTGAGCCACTGCGCCCAGTGACAGATAGTGTTTTAACCTCAAAAATATCTGCCTCAAACTTTGTGCTGCTATAACAGAATATCTGTTGGGTAATTTTAAGTGGACAGAGATCTGAACTCCTGGGCTCAAGTGATCTAACTCAGCCTCCCAAGTAGCTAAGACTACGGGCATGTACCACCATGCCTGGCTAATTAATTTTATTATTATTATTATTATTATTATTATTATTATTATTATTTACAGACAGGGTCTTGCTATATTGCCCAAGTTGGTCTCAAACTCCTGGCCCCAAGCAGTCCTCCTGCTTCACCCTCCCAAAGTGCTGGGATTACAGGCATGAGTCACTGCGCCCAGCTGATAATTACCTCTTAAAGAGCCCACCTCTCAACACTGTTGCACTGGGGTTTAAATTTCCAACACATAAATTTTGGGAGACATATTCAAATCACAGCAGAAGTTGCTTTAGTTTTGGCCTCAGAAATGAGTCAGAAGAAAGAGGAAGAATTCAAATGCTACAAATTTATTGTGAAAGTTGCTTGTATGTATCTGCTCTTCAGTCTCTTCAACCAAAAGCTAAACAAGTTTGTACAGGTAGACAGGACCTTTAACTTAATTTATAAGCAGCTTCCTGCAAAGCCCTCAGGCCATTTTATCACTCATCATCTCTTAAAAACAAAACTGAAATGTTAATCTATTTTTGGTAGAAAAAGTTGGAGACCATTTTATCAAATGGTTTAGACATCTGAAGCTGTATGTAACTTAAAACTACTTATTTGCCTCAGAAATATTACATATAAACGAAACTACACACACACATTACATTACCTATAGAATAATATTGAGCACTTCTAATTGCTTGCCAACTTCTCTTCTTGATCTTATAAGGAGATAATCTTATTTTCATTCACACATTTGAGTCATTTTAAATAATAGTGTAGAAACACCGGACCTTTAGTAGGAATCCTTATTTATAATGCTTTTACTCTACATGCTATAATAGAGTGGAAGGAATATCTTAAATGTTTAACTAAAAATCACTTTTATAGGCAGATCCTCTTATTCAGAATTAAGAATAGCTAGTGTATACTTGGGAGGCTGAGGCAGGAGAATCGCTTGAACCCGGAAGGTGGAGGTTGCAATGAGCTGAGATTGCGCCACTACACTCCAGCCTGGGTGACAGAGTAAGACTGACTCTCAAAAAAAAAAAAAAAAAAAATAGCTAGGGTAAAAGAACCTACAAATAATGTCTTCTCCTAGGGAACCATATAAAGCATTTTGCATTTCAAATTATTATCTTTCTGGTTTTTTAATAATTCAGGCAAATATAATTGGACAAATTCTAAATACTACTCATTTTAACTAAAAGCTCACGTTATTGTAGAAGGGCAACAGTTCTGTAATATTGATATTTTAACCTCTTTTTCATTTTACCACTCAAAAATTGCTAATAATTAAAATGGAATGTTCTTTGTAAGTTTATTTTATATTTGGGAGCTAAAATAAACAACAGCATTTGCTCAAAGGTCTTGAACTATGGCATACTAATGGTATAGATATGGTTTATCTATTGCAGAATTGAGTCATATGCAATAAGAAACAGCATAAAATCCATAAATAAGAGGATTTTATGAGGGAAAAAATCAGTGTTACGTATGCATTTTTCCCTGTTTCTGGAAAATATGATCTTTCATTTATATAACTGTTGACTGGCTTTTATGTGTCCAGTGGGAAGATAAATACAGTTCCTATATTCAAAGAACTCCCAGACTAATTCAGGGAGAGCTACAAGACAATTTATGTACTGCTGGATTAGGAATCCTAGTTCCTACTATGGAGTGGAAGGGATGCTTCTTCCAGGAGACACAGCAAGGGTCCCACTATACTGGAAGCTATGATTACCACTTGGTCATTTTTGAGTTTCTCATGTTAGTGGACCAATAGACAAACATAGTAATTACCATATTGGCAGGGAGGTATAGGAGCTATGGTTCAGTTACACAAGAGAGACAAGAAAGCGTATGTTTGGAACTCAGGGGATTCATTGGGGCATATTTTAGTATTTGCATGTCCAATGACAACTCTAAATGGGCAATTACTAGAACCATGACCCAATAAGTTTAACACAACTGACAAATCATACCTCTTGGGGAGGAAAATCTGAGTCACCACCAGGCAATAACCTGGATTTGCTGAAGTACTGGCCAAGAATGGGAAATTTGAGAGTGATTGATATAGGAGAGAGATAACGCATATCATTTATGACCCTGAGACCAGTTACACAGTAGATGCTGTAGCTTATCCTAGAAACCCTTGTCTATCAAGTACTTTGGAGAGGTAAAAACTGGACACACCTTGAGGACTCTGTGGCAGAATGGACTAAGTTTGGCGCAGATCTGCACGTGTATTAGATTCCTCTTGCACTCTGACTCATATCCTCTCAACTAACCTTTACTCCAGTCCTTGCTGCAGCAACCAAAGATGTAAAGATGTAACCAGACAGCAACTCATTTTAGTTGTTTAATGTATATTTCACTTTCTGCCCCCGTGCCTCACTGCCACTGCTGTTGGACATACCTGTAGGAGTCAATTCAGCCATTCTATACACAATAAAATCTGCAAATATTAACATCCTATGAAATAGCCCGCCCAATGGGGAATGGAAACTAATGAATAAATACTCCTTTCTTGGTAGAACAATTCTGAGGTACATTTCTATATGGCTCCTGAAGGGTCCTTAGTGATATCGAGCCCAAATCAAGTTAATCATGTAAAGGGAACTAAAATATCTTAAAAAATCACTGCATGGGTTTTATGCCGTTCCTTGTTTTACTCTTTTCAGTCCCTCACTCATGTTTCCTAGGCTCAGTCGTGTTCCGATAAATGTTTAATAGCTGCCTCTCCAGGAAAAAAAAATTATTTTGGTTTGTAGCGTTTACCTATTTCTGTGGTGTAAATACACCATAATTTCAAGCTACCAACAAGACATCACCAAATCTGCAGTTGGATAGAGGTATACACAATTGTACCTTGGATGCCAGTATGAGTTGAGTCCAGCACACTACTGCTTGGGAGTGGGTCTCAAAAAAAAATTACTGCATGCAAACATTTGTCTCAGAAGATGCAGGGTGAGACAAAAAAGACAAAAAGCTACCTGTCTGGGCCAATTACCAGACAATCATGGGTGTACTGACATTAGCCATGGATACCAATAAGATGAGAAAAACATTCTTAGGTAGAAGAGGAAAGAATTTCAATTGTATAACAAATTGGTGATAGGAAAAAGTTATAGGAATGGGCAGGGTGTATGAATTTTAGGATACTCAGAGGTTTCTAGCCTTCGCAACCAGATAGACAATAACGCTATTTCCAGAGACACAGAATATAGGATGATGATGATTTCATTTTGGAATCTATTTAGTTTGAGATAACTAACTAGTTAGTTATCTCAAACTAAATAGCAAGGCAGAGATAGTTAGTGGGAAATACAGGTCTGAAGCTTAGGTAAGAGATAAGGGTGTGGAAGCTATAGCAAGGTATTGTGAAATTTTATTGTTGATAACTACTTATATTTCTGGAATGTCCTGCCGCCCTTCCTCTGGCTCCAATCAGACAGCGGTGAGGCTTTCTGATTACTGCCCTCAAGCTAGAACTGTTACTACAGAAATGAAAAGAGAAAGATGAGTCAATGCTCAGTTTGTAAGTTTTAAAATAGAGCTTTGAAACTCCTGGTAGAAAAAATATGTTGACGCTGGGTATGGTGGCGCATGCCTGTAGTCCCAGCACTTTAGGAGGCCAAGGCAGGCAGATTACTTGAGGCCAGGTGTTCAAAATCAGCCTGGCCAACATGGTGAAACCCTGTCTCTACTAAAAATACAAAAATTAGCCAGGCATGGTGGCGCATGCCAGTAATCCCAGCTACTCAGGAGACTGAGGCAGGAGAGTCACTTGAACGCAGGAGACAGAGGTTACATGAGCCAAGATCACATCACTGCACTCCAAGGCTGGGATTACGGGCATGAGCCACCGCGCCCAGCCGTAATAAATCTCTTTATATATCTGCATCCTATTGGTTCTGTTTCTCTAGGGAACCATAACACAGTGTCTTTAATCTGTCAGTCTGGAACAGTTCCTCCAATTTTCTTGACTTCAATGTCCTTGACACTTTTGAAGATTACAGGGCAGATATTTTGTAGTACGTTCCTTAAATTGGATTTGTTTTCTCATGATTAGATCCAAGTTATGGAGGAAAAGCAACGGGTTGCAAGATTTTGATTTGTCAAATGTTTACTTTGATCATTTGATTAAGGTGGTATCTTTCAGCCTTTTCCTCTATGTAACAAAGTACTTTGTGGAAACATACGCTGAACCCTGTAAAAATCTCACTTGTCATTGAACTTTGAATGTACTCATTTATTATAATTTATATCTGTAATGAACTCATGGTACCATAATTATTCATTGGATTATAATCTGTTGCTATCATAATTTATTTTAGTGCTCACGTGAGACCATCTTTGGCCAGTGGGAGTTTTTTTCAGGTTGGTTCCTGTGTCCTTTTAATCTGTCTCCATCATTACTTTCATTATTTTCTGGGATAACAAGATGTTTCAGGCTCAACTTTTATTTGCCTCATCCTAGTCCTGGAATCAGCCATTTTTTCAAGGAGCCCTGGTTTCTTTGAGTAAAAAAGTTAAAATATGGGCCGGGCGTGGTGGCTCAAGCCTGTAATCCCAGCACTTTGGGAGGCCGAGATGGGCGGATCACGAGGTCAGGAGATCGAGACCATCCTGGCTAACACGGTGAAACCCCGTCTCTACTAAAAACACAAAAACTAGCCGGGCGAGGTGGCGGGCACGTGTAGTCCCAGCTACTGGGGAGGCTGAGGCAGGAGAATAGCGTGAACCCGGGAGGGAGAGCTTGCAGTGAGCTGAGATCCGGCCACTGCACTCCAGCCTGGGCGACAGAGCGAGACTCCGTCTCAAAAAAAAAAAAAGTTAAAATATGGATGCAAGATATGCTCACTGCTTTTGTGGTGTCATTGTTCCCAGGCCCTCTTAGAGTACAAACGCAGAAAATATTTGTGTGTGTGTGTGTGTGTTTGTGTGTGTGTGCAGCAGAGGTTTACATCTACATTTATTTATATACTATATATATGTTAAAAACTTTGAGTTCATATCAAGGCCACCAATTTCATTATAACAATACAAGACCCATTCAACTTTTCTCTTTCCATTCTTGTAACTCCCTTCTTTAACAGTGAAGAATGTGGTCTCTCTCATTCTTCATAATCTCTCTCATAATACTCTCATTATCATTCATATATTCACTTATTGGATCACTTGTCTCCACAAGTAACTAATTTCCCATTTCTACCATCACCAGTCCAGCAAGCAAACCCTTCCTTGAACACACTTGGGTCCCAGTGCCTTGCACCTGGCCGTCTCTCTCACTACCTCCCAACCCTTGTGGGGTGAGGAGGGCATTTTAAAAGATGACCATGATACCTGAACTCTCTTCTTTACTCCTTCCTCCTCCTTGTTACCTGGAACATGGATGTAATGGCTGAAGCTTGAGCTACTCTCTGGATTATGAGGATAAGGGTCACACCTACAACATCAGAGCAGTGAGCTGTAAAGTGACTGAATTTCTGACGCTTTGGCAGAGCAAAGTAGCCATATTAACCCTGCCCTGCCCATTGTCTAGACTTTTACATGAGAGCCATACAACAGGAGTCTTTAAATCTTATTAGTTTAGGTAACAGCCTAATGTAATTCTACCTGATAAAGATGTCCACAGCTAGAGGCCAGCGGGAACACGGATACATCTACTAATTCCAGGAGGGAGTGATGAGAACCTTCATAACCAAGATGAGGGAGCACAACAGCCTGTTAGAAGTTAGAATCCAGCTTAGCAAAAAGACGCTCAGGGAAGACCAATGAATTGATTGGGACTATGTATTCTACCACTGGAGGCAGAAACAGTTCATTTCAGAAAATCAAATAGTAACATTTCTTGCACTACTGAGCTCTGGATCTGAGATGGGCTCTATGAAGAGAGTAGCTGAAACTATGGAAATGGCAATGGCAATGGATGAGGTCCAGGGAGTTTCCAGAGGAAGAAAAAATAAACCTTAAAAATCTCACAAACATTAGCTATTAGAAAGGAAGCAGCCAGCAGATATTAAGAGTAAGAGAGAATTAAAGGAGAACTTCTGAACAAGACTTTTTTATATCCCTTAGCGAATTACCAACATTAAAGTGCATTTCACATCGTTACCTTTCATATTGTTACATTCCACATCAAATTTTGATCCCAAGTGGTGAGATTTTAAAAACTGGAAACATCTTCTGCATCGCAGTGAAATATATAGGCAGAGTTAAAGAGGGTTAGGTTACTAAAAAATACAAAAAAACTAGCCTGGCGAGGTGGCGGGCGCCTGTAGTCCCAGCTACTCGTGAGGCTGAGGCAGGAGAATGCCGTAAACCCGGGAGGCGGAGCTTGCAGTGAGCTGAGATCCGGCCACTGCACTCCAGCCCGGGCGACAGAGCGAGACTCCGCCTCAAAAAAAAAAAAAAAAAAAAAAAAAAGAGGGTTAGGTACACAGACTACTAGAAAGTCTAGACCAGGTTTACTGGTTTTCATTCACTTCTTGCTTCTTAATCAGTTTGGAGGCTCATGTAAAGGCAGATTTGAAGGGAGAAAAGACTCAAGAACAAGAGATAGAAGGGGTCATGCCATTGGAGGGTGCTAGAATTGCCTGCGTTTTGAGTTGGGATGATCCCTAGCACAGGTAGCAGGCACAGAATAAATTGTTATGCACCATATCACATTCTTCACACGTGCCTCTCACATGGTTATACACATACTCAAACCAAATCAACATGAACCTAACTGAAGGCAGCCTCGGTAGACAAAAGACCTTCATGGGAGTTCTGCGCAGTTGAGTGATATGTAGAGGAGTTCTTCATTCTAAACAGCTTTCTCAATGGTGGTTGGTTATTGGACCACCAGCTGATATCACCATCTCTATTTGAGCTTCGTTAATTTTAAGGTGTCCCTCCTAGCTGTTGACTGGGATATAATAATTACTCTAGTTCATCTTGTATTGGTAGCTGCCTGTTTAATTCTTCATGACTTCATATTCAGAAAGACAGAGTAAGAAATCATGAGTCAAATCAGTGGTCTTCGGAAGTATCATCACTAATACCTATTGGCTACATCAAATGGCCAATTTGCTTTACTTTATAATCCCTTGGGGATTTATTGAATTTTTTTTTTTAATTACCAGTTTTAGGCTGTGTATACTTCTCATATATTCATTAAATGTTAGTAGCAGTAACAGAAGCTGTTCTTACATGTTTGTAACTGTGCCCTGAAATGACACTGAATTAACTTAAATTCAAATGACTTAAAATTAAACATAAAAATGTATATCATGAGAGATGAGGGAAATATTATTCGCAAAATAGAAGGGCACACAATATTTTCAGATTATTTTACTCTAAACCCACACATCCCACACATACGTGACAGCTTAAAAAACAAATTAATGCTCTCATGGCTTTTTAGATTTAAGTCAGCCAACAATTCCTGACCATTCTGTAATTTTGTAGTCATGTTCGATTAAGTGCCATCTCTTTCTCCCAATACAGAGGAAATCCGAATTGTGTATTAACAGAATTTTTATACATATTATATGAATGAAATGGATCCTACCAAACATAAAGTATGACAATTGAGACGGAGTCTTGTTCTGTCACCCAGGTTGGAGTGCAATGGTGCAATTTCGGCTCACTGTAACCTCCTCCTTCCAAGCTCAAGCGATTCCCTTGCCTCAGCCTCCCAAGCCGCTGGGACTCCGGGCGACCGCCATCACGCCCAGCTAATTTTTGTGTTTTTAGTAGAGACAGGATTTTACTATGTTGGCCAGGTTGGGCTTGAACTCCTGACCTAAAGTGATTCACACCCTTCGGTCTCCCAAAGTGCTGGGGTTACAGGCGTGAGCCATCGTGCCCGGCCAAGTACGACAAAAATCTTATGTAACAAACTAGTAATATGGGCTATAGCCTTGTTTCCATGTAGCATCTTAAACTGTTAAAAACAAATCAGAATTATTCTGAAATCACTGAGGAAAATAAAAATTAGATTTTGAGATTGTAGAATTTTGCAAATGTCTGCAAATGTATAAAAACAACATGATATAAATTGTGGCCTGGGTGTTTATAATTCTCCCCAGACTCTTTATATGGATGCCTTCTTCGGTGGAGGTCTTCCTGTAATTATGGATCTATAAAGCCCATCAGACAGGAATATTAAAAAGCATGATTATTCCATAACCTTATTCCACAGGAGGTCCTAGTTCATTTTATTTTTCCCTCTTCTTCACTGCCTTCCGGTGCTGCTGCGGGTCAATCAATGCCCAGCTAAAGCAGGTTTAGAGGGTCAGCCTGGAGGTTGGATGTTACTGGTGGGCTTTAAAGATGGACAGACTGTAGGACAGCAAATAGCTTAGGAATTGGCAGTGTTTACAAATCCTAGGGAGAGAATTTCAGAGTTGGAGACTGCTGCGATCCCTCCAGGCCTCCCCATTTGCTGTCACGCTGAGGCTTTCCCTGGCGGTCCCAAGGTCCAGCTTCTTATTGGAATGACAGCCTTAACCGACAAGAAAGCGCTATAATTTTCAGTTTGGGATTTAAGCGGGGATTAAGCTCACGGATTCCCAGGCGTCTAGTCAGAGGCCGAACTCTGGGTCGGATCTTAGCGAGACTTGTTGCTGAGGAACACTGCAGCTTGGCTTCCCGGCTCCCCGGCGAGCCCGTCAACCACTCACCTCCCGGGAAAGGGACCGAGGGCGCGCCCCGCCACGCGCGCTCCCCACGCCCTGGTCCCCGCCGCGCGCGCTCCCCCAAACCGAGCCCCGCCGCTCGCCCTCCCCACTCCCCGAGCCCGGCCACGCGCGCCCCCGTTCAACCCCGGGAGCGCGCCCCGCCGGCCTTTTCCCGCGGCGCTGCCGGGTGCCGCTAGCGCCCGCTCGCCGGGGGAGGCGCTGCTGTCGCTGGGGGAGCGCCTCCTCCTCTTCCTCCAACTCTTCCCCGCCTCCTCCCGCTTCTTCTCCTCCTCCTCCTCCACAGTTGCCTGCCCTGGGCGGGGGCGAGCGTGTCCGGTTTGTTGGAAGCGTTCGGAAATGGCAACTTGCGCGGTGGAGGTGTTCGGGCTCCTGGAGGACGAGGTGCGGGGACCGCGGGGCTGCGGGGCGGGCTTCCCTTCGGGTTATTCAGCAGCCGGACATGGGGAGGTAGTGGCGGCGGCAACGACCGGAGGCTCCGCTGTCAGCCCCTCCTCCCTCGGCGCGAGCCCGGGGAGCGCGCGAGGCGCCGCGGGGACTGTGGGGGCGGCTGGGAGCGCGGGCGCTGGGGGCTCGCTGGACGGAGCAAGTTTGTCGGGTCCATACCCGCCCCTTCCCGGAGCGGCCGCCGCCTTCCTTGTCAGTTTCCTTCAGGAAGTGCTGAGGAGGGGGCTAGGCGGCCGGGGGGGGGACGCACATCACCGCGCCAGCCCTTTCCTGCCACCCCCGCCGGGTGTGCGGAGCTCGCAGGCGTGGGTAGACGGTCGCAGCATCCGTGCTGTTGATTTGCTTGCTGTGGCGGAGGCAGGGCCGACTTAACTTTACGGACTTCGGTCTGAAGAGTTCCAAGTGAATTGTCATTCGCTCGTTTGGTTTTTTTCTCCTTTATCTGAAATCCTTTTTAATCCCGTAACTAGAGACAGGGATGGGACAGCAGGAACATACATTTTCCTCCTCTTTAGCAACAAGTGCCTAGTGTGAGAAGTTCATGCTTTTTTTCACCGATCATCGTTGATGTTAAAAAGTAAAGCCAAAAAAATGTAAATACTTTATAAAGAAGTTACCATATCTGTTCCCTTTGAAAACTAGATTAAGCTCTGGGATTTGAAGAAGGCAAAGCTGTCTCTTTTCAGCTAAATAACTAATGCTCATTATGCCTATGCTTATTAAAAATATTGTAAGACCATTTGGAAAGGTTGTTCTGTCGTAAATGATATGTGGCTTCTGTGTGTTCTTGGAGATTGTCTCAAAAATGCAAATAGGTGGGAGATGAAAAGGCTGTATATAGTCTAACAGTGACTGGTTCCGGGTGAAAAAAATCAAATTTTTTGCCTTGCTGTTGGCTGATTAAGCGCCACATGTACCTGTTACCAAGATTAGACCCAAGTAACTGAAAATCCATCAACCTAATTTATACTGCTTGCTTAAGTATTGTAATACTTAAGTTGTATAGTTCCTTCTCTTAGTAACTTGGTGTCGTCAAACGTTTTACACTTCTCTTGAGAGTTCTTTGTTTATAAAGGGTGGGCAATTTGTTAATGCAGGCAAGTTATTTCACGGTATTTTGAGGATGCTTACGTGATGTGATTAGAATTTAATTTCCTAGTTATTGCTGCCAGAAGAGAAAGTGATGATGACAAATGATGGCGGCTCATAGTTCGCTCAGAAACAACAGTTAATGTGTTATAGCTAAAGATAACATTCTAGCTAATGGCCCCTTTATTCTGTAGAGGAGATCAGAAGATAATACAGCACTTCACTTATGGTCGCTTTCTTATCAGTCAGATTTCCCTGCTTGTTAGGTAGATTGCCCAGTGCAGATAACTTCAAGCCGATGTCCAACCCAATCAGGCTGGCCTTGGACTTTCTTTCTGTGCTATATTCACAGGTAGGCCTTGCTAATTGCAGATTTCTCATCTCACCGCCTTCCAACAGAGCCAGTTGATGTTAGAGAAAATAGTGCCAAAGGTATCATTCACCATCTGTTTTCTCCCTCTTGGTACACGATCAGTGTTTTTAATTATCTACTTTAGTAATTTCTCTGTTTTCAATCATTACCCCTCTGCCCAGTTGAAATAAAACTAACTGTGGCAGTTAGTGGGTGGTCTGTAAGGAACTGGGGCTAAAGGCCAGAAACTCCACCCTTTGAAATGTG
The DNA here is from genome assembly GCF_002776525.5 of Piliocolobus tephrosceles. Classification (NCBI taxonomy): domain Eukaryota; kingdom Metazoa; phylum Chordata; class Mammalia; order Primates; family Cercopithecidae; genus Piliocolobus; species Piliocolobus tephrosceles. The sequence goes on from NC_045439.1 coordinate 110,399,329, forward strand.
GATTTCCTGAACTTGCTGAAGGATTTGTTCATCTAGGAAGTTTCATGGCATGGGGCCTATCCCATGCACATTCTGGGGGTTCTAGCAGTCAGTTCCGTGACTCTAATTTGTTTCTATCCCCACTCTGTCTATTTTGTCCACATTGAGGAAGGGAGTGAGATAAGAAGATAAGAGACATGATGAGGAATTTTCCACTTCTTCCATTGTAATTGGATTATTCATTCAACAGACATTCATTTACTGTTTCCTCTCTATCATGCATTGTGCTAGGCACCAGGGATAGAGAGGGAAAAAAGATAGTGTCAGCCACGAACTGAGGGAAAGATAAAAGTCACTTTTTTTCTTGTGGAGGTTACCGTCTCTTCACTATCATTTGCCATTTATTTTCTGGTCTATCACAAAAGTAAAAGAAGGATTGGAACCACACTCCCACCCTCCCCCCACCACACACATACACCCCTTTTGTTAAAGGAAGAAAGCGTTGCAACTCTGTCACTTCTGAAACTCACAGGCTAGTCTGGGAATAGGCAGCCCTCTGCTGTTGATTAAAAGTAAAGTGTTTTTTCATTACAACAAAAGGAGAGGATTCTTATTTTAAATTTGAAACTAAAACAGGGAGAAAAATAATTTGAAAAGGGGTAGAAGATAGTGAAAGAATTGTAATTTAATCAGTATGTAGTGAATAGTCCCTGAGTCACAATGTCTATCAGCACTGAAGTATGCTAAAATGTAGATCATAACACCTCTCACTTTTCAGTGAGTTTTAACTCTTCTTCCACATATAAGTGGCTTATAATAAGAGATCGCCCTAGCTGCACGTGCAGAATTTTGCCATTAAAGTGTTAACAAACCAAGGAGGAAGCGTAGTATAATTTATACCAGATTTGCTCTGACAGTCACTTGAGATTAACGGTAGGGAATAACACGCAGTGATCTTTAGTGGAGAGCAGTGTGGTAGATGCGGGGACTGGAATTCAGCATCTCTTCCCACTTCCTTCCCGTGCACCTCCCAGTGATGTGGAGGTGGGAAAACTAAACACTGTTTCCCACACTCCCTTGAAATTAATGGTCTGGATCCAAAATAGGCTTCCCAGTTAAGTGCACTTACTTGAGATTTGGGGAGTGGAAATGAGGTGGAGCATATTGTTTTGTTTCTTTGGCTTTTTCTGCTGATAAGCACAGTCATGTAAACATCGAATTTTTCTGCAAAAGTATTCCAGTATCTGGTAACTTGCTTTGTACATATTGATAAGAAGTCACAGAAATAGTGGTAGTGGTGGCTTCCAGACATCAAGATTGGTTGTATTCTTGAAGTCATCAGTTCTGGTGATGGCTCCTGATCACCTACCTTTCTGATTGGGGCAGAGGTAGTAGCTTCCTGAGTGGGTCGGTTCTGCCCTGTTTCAGATCTTCTAAGAACTGCAGTCCCCAACTATTTTGGCACCGGGGACCGGTTTCATGGAAGATAGCTTTTCCATGGACCGGGAATGAGGTCTAGTGGTTTCAGGATGATTCAAGCGCATTGCATGTATTGTGCACTCTACTTCTATTATTATTACATTGTAATATATAATGAAATAGTTATACAACTCACCATAATGTAGAATCAGTGGGAGCCCTGAGCTTGTTTTCCTGCAACTAGATGGTCCCATGTGTGGGTGACGGTAATGGGGGACAGGGAGATAGTGACAAATCATCCGGCATTAGATTCTTATAAGGGGCACACAACCTAGATCCCTTGCATGGACAGTTCGCAGTAGGGTTCATGCTCCTATGAGACTCTAATGCTGCTGCTGGTCTGACAGGCAGCGGAGCTCAGGAGGTAATGTGATCGATGAGGAGTGGCTGTAAATACAGATGAAGCTTTGCTCATTGGCCTGCCACTTACCTCCTGCTGTGTGGCCAGTTCCTAAGGTTGGGGACCCCTCCTCTAGAAGTCCAGCCTAGCATCTACTCTTCCAGCTCTTCCAAAGATTTTGTAAGCATCTAATTCCCTGTATTAGCTTCTTTCTTCTTAAAACATCGAGAATGATTTCTGTTTCCTATAATAAAGCCTAACTGAAGCAAGGAAAAGAAGGAAGGAAATAAAGAGGAAAGAGTTTAGAGTCTCCTCTGCCGGTATGGAGAGTGCAGTTTGCACATACAGAATAACAGATGCCCCTGGTGGCAGCAGCCACAACAATGCATAAGCAACAGAGTAACTAAGAAGGGCGTATTCTGATACTTCTGGATCCACTAAGGTGGAGCAGAAACTGACTCTCAGTGTAGGAACAAACTTCCCAAACCTTTATGTACTGCATGCAAAGGAGGAGAAGCATAGTTTAAGCAGCAGCTGTATTAGTAATCTCTCCCAATCTTTCATGTATTTTTTTGCCATTAGTGCTTTTTTGCAACTCTTTAATTCCGGGATCATTATAAAGTATTTTTCATGGACCCAAGGACCAAAGAAGTGAATAAATATAGTATATTTTAAAAATAATTTATTTATTTACTTTTGAGACGGGGTTTTGCTCTGTCACCCAGGCTGGAGTCAATGGCATGATCTCAGCTCACTGCACCCTCTGCCTCCCAGGTTCCAGCGATTCTCCTGCCTCAGCCTCCTGGGTAGCTGGGGTTACAGGCATGTGCCACCATGCCCAGCTAATTTTTGTATTTTTAGTAGAGTCAGGGTTTCACCATGTTGGCCAGGCTGGTCTCGAACTCCTGACCTCAGATGATCTGCCTGCCTTGGCCTCCCAAAGTGCTGGGATTACAGGCGTGAGGCACCATGCCCATCCTATTTTAAAATTATTTTAAACCATCAGAAATGTTGAAAGTACAACACAAAGAGCTCCAGTATCCTTCTCATGCAGATTCTGCAACCATTAACCTTTTCTCTGCAATTGTTCCATCACCTTTTTTTGCCATTTTCATTAATCTTTTTCTGAAGCACTTGAGAGCAAGCTGCAAACACAATGCCCCATCATCTTTAGATACTCTAGTGTGTATTTTTCTAAAACAAGAATACGTTCCTGCATAACAGCCATACACCCCTCCAACCTAGGGAATGGACACTGATACAACAATGCCATTCAATCCACAGATACCATCCACTTTTTGATAAATGTTCTAATAATTTCTCTTTTTCCTTTTCTGGTCTAAGAACCTATCTAGGAACCTATATTGCATTTACTTGGCATGTCTTTGCAGTCTCTTCTAATCTGTAACATTTCCTCAGTTTTTCTTATCCCAGACAATTTTAAGAAGGACAGACCTTACATTCTATGATGTTTCTCATTTTGGATTTGTTTCGTTTTTCTTGATGACCATGTTCAGGTCACACTCTCTTGGCAGGAATCACAGAAATGATGCTGTGTTCTTCCCATGCATCACACCAGGGGACACATGATGCTGACTTGTCCCAACACTGTCAGTAATAACCTTAATCGCTTGGTCACCTTGGTGTCTGCCAGGGTTATTCTCTGTAATGTCACCCTTTTTCTCTTTATAATTGATAGTATTTTCAGGGGACATATTGTAAGATTATGCCAATATCCTATTTCTCATCAAGTCTTCATCCTCAGTTTTAGCATCCGTTGATGAATTCTATCTGAACCAAACACCACTATTGTGTTTTATTTCTATCTCTATTAGTTAGCATTCTATGTAAGAAGAGCTTTCCTTTTCCTGTTGTTTATTTATATCAGCATAGACTTGTAAAATCCCACTTTATTCAACAGGTTGTAATCAGTTACTGTCATTAAATATTTTATTGCTCGTACTGTCCCAGTTTGTCCAGTGGCAGCCCTTTCAGGGAGGTTCCTAGGTCTTTGTAACAAGTCCCCATCATTCTTTGAATGATTTCTGGCAGAAGTTGTTCCAGGCTTTTCTTGTATTTTGCTTGGCTCAGCTATCTGCAGTCAGCCATTTTCCTAGGATCGCTGGTCCTATTTGGTATAAAATGGTTTTTACATGCTACAATTTGGGTGCTTGGTGTGCTCATTGTTACTGCGGTATACTCGGGCCATCTCAGTGAACAGAGTTAAGAAGCATATGCATGTGTGTTTGTGTGTGTATATGTACTATGCACACATAAGTATACACAAAGATCTATAGCTATTTCTATATCAATCTGTAAATACATATACTTAAAAATCATGAATTCATACTGATTTTTTCCAATTCAAATCTAACAGCTGAGTTCCGTTATAGCCATAAGTACCTTTTCTAACAGTGACAAAATTTGACTTTTATTATCCTTACTATAGTTATTTGTTCATTTAATTATGTGTTCAGTGTAACTAACTTCCTGACCACACAGACATCTCCTCTGCCACTTCAGCTCTTCACATCCTTGGATGCCAGTGGGAATATTGCTATTCTCTATGCAACATCCCTATGCAACGCTCTCCTCCCCTCCTCAGTACCCTTGCCAGTGGGCACCCTTCTGATACATCTCGGTATGGCACCTCCCTCCTCCCCTCAGTGCCCCATGCTGGCGAGCATGCCAACCATGCACCTCTGTGAAATTCCCCCTCACCCCACAGACATTTTCTGTAGTGGCCTGTGGTTGACTGCTCTGCACCAGGAACAGAAGAGGAGAAGGAACTATAATTTCTTTTATAGGTAATTAGGAATTCATATATCACATAGGAATACAATCTTTGAGTTGGAAGAGACCTTGTAAATAAATCATTTAGGGTAAGCAGGGGTATAGAAAATGGGATTCTTTTGGGTTGGAATTCTGGCCCTGTTACTTACTTGGTGAATCTTGCATAATTATTTCACATCAGTCAGAGCAGAGTATTTAAGTCTGCTGATTCTCCCCATCCCCTTGCTGTCTCAGAGATACTCTACAGCATTTGGAGACATGCCGAAACCAGTTGAACACAACTACTTCTCAGTCTATCATGGTTATCTACTCCAGCACTGAATCTTTAAGTCAGATTGCTGATTTGAATTGCTAAACCCGTTGTTCTGCTGAATTCTGTGGCAATTGATGTTACTCCTTTACAACTTCTGTTTCTTCTGGCCTCCTTGCCAATCGTATCAAAGTTTTAAGAGGATAAATGAATGGGGAGCAGGTAGGAGAAGTCTGGAGATAAATGCAGGGAGAAAGGCATAGCATAAACAGATAAGCATTTTGATAAGACTTTTCTGAAAGTTGAGTAAATATTTCTGTAGCCCATTGTTATAACTCATGGCTGGACTCAAATGTCTGGCTTCGACTCATAGGAGACATGTTGGGGCAATAAAGAGAGTAATATGAACAATCATGGCCGTGAATAAAGATGCTTTAGTGAAAGTATTCCTCTATGGGAGAAAGAGTCAACCTAAATAAATAACAGCTGCCTTTAACTGCATATGCACTATATGCCGGGCACCAGGTTAGATTTTTTCATACTTTAGCTGTAATCATCACAATGTTATTGCAAAAGTAGGAAGTACTATCTATGCCCATTTTAGAGATAAAGAATATGAGATTCTGCTTTCTTCAAGAACCTTCTCCCAGTAGGTAGCGGATCTGGGATTGAAACACAGATCTCTTTCATAACAAACACTTGGTCCTTCCACTTTCCTGCTACTAATACACAAATAAAATAATTTAAAAGAAGAGACTTTTTCTCAGGAAGATGATGAATGTGAATGGAATGTGTGCAAAATTAACTTGTAATTGTTATGCTCTCATTTCCACATCTTCTGTCTTTTCTTGTTAAAGCCTATAGGTGGACCTCTGAAGTACTTGATTTCTGTATTTGCTTAACAGATATTTGATGAACACTATGTATCAGGCATGTAAGTCAAGGCATGAGGTATAATGATATACAATAGACTTTACCAACTTTATAGCTGAGAGGGAGAGAGAAACATTAAATAAATTATCACATGTCAATGTTTTACGAGTGTTATTAAGGGAAACAGTGTAAGATGAAATTATATATAACAGGCTGGGTGCGCTGGCTCACGCCTGTAATCCCAGCACTTTGGGAGGCTGATGTGGGTGGATCGCCTGAGGTCAGGAGTTCGAGACCGGCCTGGCCAACATGGTGAAACCCTGCTCTACTAAAAATACAAAAATTAGCCAGGCATGGTGGTGGACACCTGTAGTCTCAGCTACTTGAGAGAATGAGGCAGGAAAATTGCTTGAACCCAGGAGGTGGGGGTTGCAGTGAACTGAGATTATGCCACCGCACTCCAGCCTGGGCAACAGAGCGAGACTGCCTCAAAAAAAAAAGTATATCTAAAAATTAATTAATTTTATATGGTGTGGAGAAGGGAGAAGATATCAGGGAAATTGAAACTAAGGATGAATAGGAGTTAGCAGGTGAAGAGTAGGGCAAAAAGCTTTCTGAGTAAATAGAACCACATGTGCAAAAGATGGGATGGAGACGAACGTGGAGGTTGGAGTGCTAAAACAAGAGGGACAATGTCAGCAGATGAGGCTGGAGAGGACAGCCTGATCAGGCAAGGCCTGGCATGCCATGTTAAGGATTTGGAATCGGATACAAAGTGGAATGGAAATCAAATGCGCACACACACACACACCCATTGTCATCATCATTAGCATTATTTTTCATAGTTAATATTTGTTCCTCATATGCTCAACATTTGTTTGCTAGTTATTTCTTTATTCTTGCTGCTTCACCTTTCCATCTGGGATCACTTTTTCTGCCTAAAGTACATCATCTAGAATTTCTGTTTTCTTTTTTTTTTTTGAAGATGAAATTTCATTCTGGTCACCCAGGCTGGAGTGCAGTGGTGCAACCTCAGCTCACTGCAACCTCCAACTCCCGGGTTCAAGCGATTCTCCCCGATCTGCCTCCAGAGTAGCTGGGATTACAGGCACCTGCCACCATGCCTTGCTAATTTTTGTATTTTTACCAGAGATGGGATTTCACCATGTTGGTCAGGCTGGTCTCAAACTCCTGAACTCAGGTGATCCACCCACCTTGGCCTCCCAAAGTGCTGGGATTACAGGTGTAAGCCACCGCACCCAGCCCTAGAATTTCTTTTACTGACTGTTTGTTGGAATTGCACTTTCTCAGTTTTTGTTTTTGTCTGAAAATGTATAGATTTTGCCTTCTTTTATGGAATGGGCGTGGGGAAGAGTAAAATTTACAAAGAGTGAAATGCACAGATCATAAATGTACAATTTGGTGATTTTCAACATGTAGCGCCAATGACCCAATTATGATATAGAATATTGCCATCATTCCAGAATGCTCCCTTGGGCCCTCTTCCAGTCAATTCTACCCCTCTACTCTCTGTAGGCAACCTTTTGTCACTATGGATTACTTTTGCCTGTTCTGGAACTTTATGTAAATGGAATGTGCATTATGTACTCTTTTGTGTCTTGATTCTCTTTTTTGAGAGTCCTCCATGTGGTGGTTTGTATCAATAGCTCATTCTTTTTCTTGCTTAATAGTATTTCATTGTATGAATATAGCCATTCTCCTTTGATGGACACATTGATTGTTTCTAGCTTTGGGCTATTATGAATAAACCTACGGTGAACATTCATCTACAAATCTTTTCATAAAAGTATATTTTTATTTCTCTTGTGTAAATACCTAGGAATGGAATTTCTGGGTCATAGGGTTATACGTCTTTAACTTTATAAGAAACTGCCCAACAGTCTCCTAACGCGATTGTACTATTTTAATCTCCCATTGGTAATACGTGAAAGTTCTAGTTGCTGCACATTCTTTCAGCAACATTTGAAGTTTCAGCCAAAGCCTTCCTCCTACTCCTGTCTCCCAGCCTTCTCTAGTAACCTGCAGGTTATCAGCTCCATATGTATCCTTCCGGTGATACTTTGTGTATAAATAAACAGATACGGTGCTATCACACTTAAAAGTAGTGATAAGATGTAAAGTGATGAGTTGTTCTTTCTTAGAAATTATATAGTATTGATTCAATAATGTCCAGTATTCTGAATGAGGAATACTTCCATAACCACATTAACGACAGCAATTTCCTTTCCTACCCCCATGTTCTCTCTACCTGTGATTGTCAACTTTAGTGTCCATCTGAATCATCTGAAGAGTTTGTTAAAATACAGACTACCCCACAGTGTGTGATTCAGTAGGTGCAGGCCTCAACGTTTGCATATGTAACAAATTTCCATGTGATGTTCATACTGCTAGTCCATGGAATCCACTTTGAAAACTATTGCTTGCTCCTAAATCGAAGGATTCTGGATATTTCTTCTTTATTATGGCTATTACTGTCAAAAACTCTTGAAGAATTTTGACTCATGCATTTGGCTATCATAGACTCCAGCTTTACAAGGACACTTCTAATTGATTTTATTTCTCAGTATGGGTGATCTTCCATTTATATTTTTATAGACTGTTTCAAATAAATTTACTTACCAGAGGAAGAAAACTGGTGTCAATCTATAGGTTCCAGTTTTTCGTCTGGAAAATATGGTTGCCATAAGTGATGTAGCATGTTGCTCAAAAGAAGAAAAAAGGAGGCCGGGCATGGTGGCTTACACCCGTAATCCCAGCACTTTGGGAGGCTGAGGCGGTGGATCACCTGAAGTCAGGAGTTCCAGACCAGCCTGACCAACATGGTGGTGACATATGAGAATCCCATGTATGTCTCTACTAAAAATACAAAAATTAGCTGGGTGTGGTGGCAGGCACCTGTTCTCTCAGCTACTCAGGAGGCTGAGGCAGGAGAATCACTTGAACCTGGGAGGCAGACGTTGCATGCAGTGATCCGAGATCATACCACTGCACTCCAGCCTGGGCGACAGAGTAAGACTCCATCTAAAAAAAAAAAAAAAAAAAAAAAAAAAAGGAAAAAGTATGCATCCCTCCCTAGCAATTTTTTTGTTGAATATTTTGTGTTTACCTTATTAACCTATTTAAATACAGTACTATTCACATCTGAATCACTATACTATGTTTATAATTATTTATTTCACATTTCTGTTTGGTTTAGTTTTCCGTATATCTGTCGCAAATGTAATTGCAAGCTGTTGGACAGAGCTTTAAAACCACTCAGTGCAGTAAAAATGTTTTATATATGTGTGATATATATATATATATATATATATATACACACACACACACACACACCCACACGCACACACACCCCTACCCACACACTAAAAAATGAATGCTAGCCATTTTCTTTTCGTTGTTCTTGTTGAAGACAGCCTCTTGCTATGTTGCGTTCCATCTGGACTGCTTGTTCTCTACACCTGTTGTGTAGCCGTCATCTGTGGGCTTCCATTTGCCATCATTGTGAGAATTCACTTGATCTCTTTTCTGTGTTGAATGCACTGTTTCTTTAATTTCTTGTTTTCGTCTTTCCAAATTTATTCCTTATTTGGTGGCTTATATCCTCTGTACGAGGGGCAGGTAATGTTGACTAGAGCCTCTCACAGTAGAATGATCTGAACCTACCATTTCATTGTGGGATTCTCATATGTCACGATTTATAGCATTTTTTTTCCCTTGGATCACCCAGTTTCCTCAGAGAGGAATCTTCTGTTTGGTGAATGCAGGTCTGGCAGCCTCTGTTCTCAGACACAAGTTGGGGAATGAGGCTGGGGTCTCATTGGGCAAACTTTTCCCTGCTTTTAATAAGGTGTCTTACTCCTATTTTCAGCTACTTTAGAAAGGTTTCTTGTTAATCCAGAATTTGTCAGCCCCTACTGTGTGCCAAGTATTCTGCTGGTTTCTACAGAGGGTATAAAGTTAATGAAAAGATGGCCGGGTGCAGTGACTCACGCCTGTAATCCCAGCACTGTGGGAAGCCAAAGGCAGGCAGATCACCTGAGGTTGGGCGTTCAAGACCAGCCTGGCCAATGTGGCGAAACTAAAAATACAAAAATTAGCCGGGCATAGTGGTGCGCCCCTGTAATCCTAGCTACTCAAGAGGCTGAGGCAGGAGAATCGCTTGAGCCCGGGAGGCAGAGGTTGCAGTGATCCAAGATCACGCCACTTCACTCCAATCTGGGTGACAAAGTGAGACTCTGTATCAAAAAAAAATAATAATTATTATAATTATAAAAAGTTAATGAAAAGAAAGTTTCCTAAATCTCAGCTTTAAAAGTGGGGAAAGGCGTAAAGTTTATGCCTGAGATACAAGATAATATGTGATAAACGCTACATAAATGAGCCTCTGACAATGAGAAGATTAATTTCATCTAAGACTTTTAGAAAAGATGGCATTTGGGCTTTGAAGAAAGGACAGAACTTTCTTTAAAGAAAAAAATAGAATGTAAAATTTACAAAATGTTTAAGAAGTAAAAACTTTCATGACCTTATTACTTTAATAGCTATTTTTACTTTTGCATATTTCCTTCTAATCTTTCTGTGTGTGTTTTTACAGTTGTCATATAATAAATTTCAGCATTATTTTTTCAATTAATATTAATTATTCTGTTATAATCATTACTTTTTTAATGGCTTCAAAAGATTCTGCCCAGATGATATAGGGTTTTAATAGTGAAGTAGTAAGGGAATCCAGCTTGTATAAAACTCAGAGGTAAGTAAAAATGGAGTATATATATATTTTAAAAAATAGACTTAGGAGGTTGGGGGACAACAGAGGAATGGGAGAAGGATGAAGAATAACAAAAGAAAATCTCTCAAGACTTATGAGAAATGGAAAGACATACAGCCCTGCGTTTCCTGTTCTTATTTTTTTGTTTTGTTTTTGTTTTTGTTTTTTGCATTGTCAGGAAATTGAAGAGCAGTTAGTAGATGTCTTCATGAATTGTGGCAAAAATCTCAACCCTAGGAAGCTACCTTTTAATTACTGACGCTGCCTACATAGATAACACATTACATCACATTACCAATTTGTTTCTCCTTGTCATACAAAAAGGCCACCACATCTCTTTGCCTGTAATTTGCAACTTTCTATTTTATTTTCAGAAAACAATAAAGTTCTCTTTATTCATGAGTGGAAAAGGGAAGGTTCAAGCTTTAGTGAAGAGCCTTGGTCTGGTATAATTTTGTCCCTGTTTTGATTACGGAAAGGGTGTTTAACTTTTGTTCCTTTATTTATTTAAGCACTATCCAGATTTCTGTTAATAGTACTCAGTATCAGAATTCTAAAATTATTGAAGAGATTTTTCTCTAGTTGCAGCATTTATGCTGATTTCCCTCCTTTTCAACGTGTGAGAGATTACAATGTCAACACATGAGAGTGATGGAAAAGACAATTCTCTAGCATAAAATTATAAAATGAAGTTAAAATCAATGCAAATATTAAAATAAATGGCACTTACTTTTGAGAGAAATTTTTAATCAGTTTAGCTTATCAATTAATCTCAGCATTTAAAATAACTAGTTCTGATTTTTGTGGTGGGAAATGCAAGGAGAAAGGTTAAAAGTTAAATGTATCTGGGACAGCTGTGTTATTTATAATTCCCCTGGAATTGTTTTTGATTAATGCTTGTTACATTTTCCCCATGAGGCTGGGGAGTGTTTCAGTAAAGGCTAACATGGATGGTTTTTAATATCAGGAGTTACACAAATATGGATTAACTTTTTAGAGATAAATGATAATCTCTTTTCTCAGTTATGGTCATGTAAATTATAACTGCTACCTGAACTTAGAAAAAATAAGATAAGTAACATTATTTGCTGTTGTAACTTCAATTATACCTTACCACTTGAGAGAAATTGTACTTGTTCATTAAGTCATGACAGAAGAGATTTTTAATCGGCAGGATCCAGTTTTGGAGATTCCTACCTATGTAATGTAGTATGGTTACTTCCCAGTAAACTGGTATAGTGAGAATTTGACCATCAGGGCCAATAGAATATTTCAGTTGGCCTATTTATTCATTGACCTTCCAGAAAAAAAAGGGTAATCTGTAAGTGTCTCCGATTTTTGGGAATCCTTCCCCTCAGAAAACTGAAATTTCAGCTTACATGTTTTCCTCTCTGGTTTTCAGTTCCATCTTTATTTCTGATACCTGAGAATTTCCCTTCTCTCTTGCAAGATCAGCTATATATTTAATTTTATTTGGTGATGGAAGAAAGTTATTTTTTTCTAGCATCTCCAGTCAGAGTTTTTTTGTGTTGTGTTAATTTACCATATGGGTTTTGGAATTAGTTGAATATTTAATTTACAGTCATGCATTGGTTAACAACAGGGATACATTCTGAGAAATGCATTAGGCAGTTTCATCATTGTGCAAATGTCATAGAGTGTAGTCACACAAGCGTAGAAAGTATAGCCTGCTACACACCTAGGCTGTGTGATACAGCCTATTCTTCCTAGTCTGTAAACCTTTACAGCTTGATAACTGTACTGAATACTGTATGTAGTAATACAATGTAAATATTGTGTGCCTAAACATATCTAAACATAGAAAAGGTAAAGTAAAAATGTGGTATTTTATGGGACCATCATCGTATATGCTGTCCATCACTGGCTGAAATATCATTCTGCAGCATGACTGTCTTATTTAGTGAGACCTCCTGGAACAGGGGTGTTTGTAAATCTTTAGAAGGAAGAAGGTTAAAATAAATAATCTATAATATGTATATTTTCTCTTACTCAGACCTCTTCTAAGGAAGACATACAAGCTACTACTTGCCATTGAAATAATTTTAGAGTAGAATCAGTTAATTTGCTATCTCTTGTGCTATAATATTTCATATTTGTTGATCTTTCAAAAATTTTAAAAATGCTTAAATTTTATGGGCTTGTAGTAGGTATATATGTTCATGAGGTACATATTTTGATACAGACATTCTATGTATAATAACCACATCAAGGTAAATGAGTTATCTATTAAAGCATTCATCATTTCTTTGTGTTACAAACATTCTAATTATTCTCTGTTATTCTAAAATATACAACAAATTATTGCCGACTGTAGTCCTCCTATTGTGCTATCAAATACTAGCTGTTATTCATTGTATCTAATTATATTTTTGTACTCGTTAACCATCCACTTCCCCCAGGTCCTACTACCCTTTTTACAAGTGCACGAGAACATACAGTTTGTTTTTGTGTCCCTGGCTCATTTCACTTAGTGTCTTCCAGTTCTTTGTTGTTGCAAATCATGGAATCTCATTCTTTATTATGGCCGAATAGGACAGCAGTGAGTGTATGTACCACATTCTCTTTATCCTTTCCTCTGTTGATGAATACAGGCTGATTCCAGATCTGCTGCAATACACATGGGAGTGCAGACATCTCTTCAATGTACTGATTTCATTTCCTTTGGGTATATAGCAGTGGGATTGCTGGACCATATGATAGGTCTATTTTTAGTGTTTTGAGGAAACACCATAGTGTTCTCCATAGTGGTTTTACTAATCTACATTCTCATCAACAGAGTATAAGGGTACCCCTTTTGCCACATTCTTGCCAGCGTTTGTTATTGCCCGTCTTTTGGATAAGAGCCATTTTAACTGGGGTGAGATGATATCTCATTGTAGTTTTGATTTGCACTTCCCTGATGATCAGCGATGTTGAACACCTTTTCAAATACTTGTTTTCCATTTGTATGTCTTCTTTTGAGAAATATCTATTCAGATCTTCTGCCCATTTTAAAATCAGATTATTGGAGTTTTTCCTATTGAGTTGTTTGAGCTTCATATATTTTCTGGTGATTAGTCTCTTGCTGGATAGTTTGCAAATATTTTCTCCCATTCTGTGGGCTGTCTCTTCACTTTGTTGATTGTTTCCTTTGCTCTACAGGAGCTTTTTAAGTTGACGTGATCCAATTTGTCCATTTATGCTTTGGTTGCCTGTGCTTTTGAGTATTACTCAAGAAATTTTTGCCTAGACCAGTGTTCTGGAGAGTTTCCTCAATGTTTTGATTGATTTTTCTATATGAAAAGAGATAGGGGTCTAGTTTGATTCTTCTACATATGGATATCCAGTTTTCCCAGCACCATAATTTATTGAAGAGACTGTCCTTTCCCCATTGTGTGTTCATGGCACCTTTGTCAAAAAGGAGTTCACTATAGATGTATAGATTTACTTCTGGGTTCTCTATTCTGTTCCATTGGTTTCTATATCTGTTTTTATGCCAGTACCATGTTGTGTTGGATACTATAACTCTGTAGTATAATTTGAAGTCCAGTAATTAATTTGTCTCTATTTTGTTCTTTTTGCTCAGGATGACTTTGGCTGTTCTGGATCTTTTGTGATTCCATATATTTTAGGATTTTTTTTTTCTGTTTCTGTGAAGTATGTCATTGGTATTGTGATGGGAATTGCATTTAATCTGTAGATTGCTTTGGGTAGTATGGACATTTTAACAGTATTGATTGTTCCAATCTATGAACATGGAATATTTTTCCCTTTTTTTTGGTGTCGTCTTCTATTTCTTTCATCTGTGTTTTATAGTTTTCATTGTAGAGATCTCTCACTTCTTTGGTTAAGTTTATTCCTAGGTATTTAATTTTATTTATAATGACTGTAAATGGGATTACATTCTTGATTTCTTTTTCAGATTGTTCACTGTTGGCATATAAAAATGCTACTGATTTAATACCTTGTTTCCTAAATAAAAATAAATGCTACTGATTTTTCATATATTGATTTTGTGTCCTGCAACTTTACTGAATGTGTTTATCAGTTCTAGTAGCTTTTGGGTGGAGTCTTTAGGTTTTCCAAATATAAGTTCATGTCATCCTCAAATAAGAACAATTTGATGCCTTCCTAATTTAGCTTCCCTTTCTTTCTCTTATCTGATTTCTCTAGGACTTCCAGTACTATATTCAATAATAGTGGTAAAAGTGGGCGGCCGGGCACAGTGGCACACGCCTGTAATCCCAGCACTTTGGGAGGCCGAGGTGGGTGGATTCTTGGAGGTCGGGAGTTCGACACCAGCCTGGCTAACATGGTGAAACCCTGACTCTACTAAAATTACAAAAATTACCCAGGTGTGGTGGCGCACACCTGTAGTCCCAGCTACTCAGGAGGCTGAGAAAGGAGAATTGCTTGAACCCAGGAGGCAGAGGTTGCAGTGAGCTGAAATCATGCCACTGCACTCCAGCCTGGGTGACAGAGCAAGACTCCATCTCAAAAAAATAAAATGAATAAAATAAAATAAACTAGACATCCTTATCTTGTTCCAGATCATAGACGAAAGGCTTTCAGTTTCTCCCCATTTACCATGGCACTAGCTGTGGGTCTGTCATATATGGCTTTCATTGTGTTGAGCTATGTTCCATCTATAGTCAGGTTTTTGAAGTTTTTTTTTTTTTTTTTTTTTATCATTAAGGGATGTTGAAATTTATCAAATGGTTTTTCAGCATCAGTTAAAATGATCATATGGGTTTTGTCCTCCATTCTGTTGATAGGATGTTTCACTTTGATTTGTGTATGTTGAACTATTCTTTCATCCCTGATATGAATCCCACTTGGTCATGATGAATGATTTTTTTTCAATGTGTTGTCAAATTTGGTTTGCTAGTATTTTATTAAGGATTTCTGCATCAATGTTTATCAGAGATATTGGCCTGTAGTTTTCTTTTTTCAATGAGTCTTTGGTTTTGATATCAGGGTATTATTGGCCTTATAGAATGAGTATGGAAAGTATTCCCTCGTCCTCTGTTTTTTGAAATAGTTTGAGTAGGATTGGTATTAATTCTTTAAATATTTGGTAGAATTTGACAGTGAAGCCATCAGGTCCTAGGCTTCTCTTTTCTGGGAGACTTTACTACAGCTTCAACCTGATTATTTGTTATTGGTCTTTGTATGTTTTGGATTTCTTCATGGTTCATTCTTGGAAGGTTGTATGTGTATAGAAATTTATCCATTTCCTTTAGGTTTTCCAATTTATTGGCATATAGTTGTTCGCAGTACTCTCTAATGATTATTTGAATTTGTATGGTATCAGTTGTAATGTCTCCTTTTTCATCTGTGATTTTATTTATTTGGGCCTTCTTTCCTTAGTCTAGTTAAAGTTTTGTCTATTTTGTTTATCTTTTCAAAACACCAGCGTTTCATTTTTGTTGATCCTTTGTATTATTTTCTTTGTTTCAATTTCATTTATTTCTGCTCTGATCTTTATTATTTCTTCTACTAATTTTGGAGTTGAGTTGCTCTTGTTTTTCTAGTTCTTTAAGATGCGTTGCTAGGTTTTTTTTTTTTTTAAGTTTTTCTACCTTTTCATGTAGGTACTTACAGCTATAAGCTTCTCTTTTAGTACTGCTTTTGCTGTATTCCATAGGTTTGCTATGTAGTGTTTCCATTATTATTTGTTTCAAGAAATTATTTAATATCCTTCTTAATTTTTTCATTGATCCACTGATCATTCAGGAGCATACTGTTTAATTTCCATTTGTTGGTATTATTTCCAAGTTCCTCGTTATTGATTTCTAGTTTTATTCCATTGTAGTCAAAGAAGATACTTTTAAGATTTTAATTAAAAAAAATTTTTTTTCTTTTTCAAGAGAGGACTACTCTGTTGAACAGGCTGGACTGCAGTGGCACAGTCATGGCTCCCTGCAGCCTCAACTCTTGGGCTCGAGTGATCCTCCCACCTCAGCCCCCTGATGAGCTGGGAGTACCACTCTGCCTGTTTTTTTGTTTTGTTTTGTTTGTTTGTTTGTTTTTGAGAGATAGGGTCTGACTATGTTGCCCAGGCTGGTTTCAAACTCCTGGGTCCAAGAAGTCCGCCCACCTCGGCGTCCCAAAGTGTTGGAATTACAGGCATGAACCATTGTGCCTAGCTGAGTCTTTAAAGACTTGTTTTGTGGCTAACATACGGTTTATCCTTGAGAATGATTCTGTATGCCAAGAATATGTATTATGCAGCCATTGGATGAAATGTTCTGTAGTATCTATTAGGTCCATTTGGTTTACAGGGCAGATTAAGTCCAACATTTCTTTCTTGATTTTCTATCTGAAAGATCTATCCAGTGCTGAAAGTGGGATGTTGAAATTTCTAACTATTACTATATTGAAATATAGCTCATTCTTTGACTTAACAATATTTGCTTTATGTAACTGGGTATTTCAGTGTTGGATGCATATGTATTTATAATTGTTGTATCTTCTTGCTGAAATGATCCCTTTATCATTGTGTAATAACCTTTTTTGTTTCTTTTTTTAGTTTTTGTATTGAAATCTGTTTGATCTGATAATACCTATTCCTGCTCTTTTTGGTTTTCACTGGCATGGAATATTTTCTCTGTCCCTTTATTTTCAGCCTATGTGTGTCTTTATAGGTGAAGTGTGTTTCTTGTATGCAACAGATTGTTGGGTACTGTTTTTTTAATCCATTCAACACTCTATAATTTTGATTGGAGAGTTTAGTTCACTTACATTCATTGTTATTATTGATAAGTAAGGACTTCTGCCTTTTTTTTTTTTTTTTTTGAGACGGAGTCTCGCTGTGTCCCCCAGGCTGGAGTGCAGTGGCGCAATCTCTGCTCACTGCAAGCTGCCCCTCCCGGGTTCACGCCATTCTCCTGCCTCAGCCTCCTGAGTAGCTGGGACTACAGGCACCCGCCACCTCGCCCGGCTAGTTTTTTGTATGTTTTTAGTAGAGACGGTGTTTCACCGTGTTAGCCAGGATGGTCTCGATCTCCTGACCTCGTGATCCACCCGTCTCGGCCTCCCAAAGTGCTGGGATTACAGGCTTGAGCCACTGCGCCCGGCGCCGACTTCTGCCATTTTTAATTTGTTTTCTGGTTTTGTGGTCCTTTTTGTGAAAGTGTTTTCTTTAGTGGTTTGCTTTAAATTCTTGGTTTATCTATTTTATATGTCGGTTGTAGGTTTTTTAACTTGATGTTACATGAGGGTTGCAATTAACATCTTACAATGCATTATTTATTTATTTATTTATTTATTTATTTATTTATTTATTTATTTATTTTGAGATGGAGTCTTGCTCTGTCACCCAGGCTGGGGTGCAGTGGTGCGATCTCGGCTCACTGCAAGCTCTGCCTCCCGGGTTCAAGCCATTCTCCATCCTCAGCCTCGGGAGTAGCTGGGACTACAGGCGCTCGCCACCACGCCCAGCTAATTTTTTGTATTTTTGGTAGAGATGGGGTTTCACTGTGTTAGCCAGGATGGTCTCAATATCCTGACCTCATGATCCACCCGCCTCGGTCTCCCAAAGTGCTGGGATTACAGGCGTGAGCCACCACACCCGGCCACAATGCATTATTTTAAACTGATGACAATTTGATTGCAAAAACAAACAGGAAAAGAGAAAACTAATAAAAACTCTACACTTTATCCCGCTTGCTTTTTAACTTTTTCTTGTTTCTATTTGTATGTTCTTATATTGTCTGTGTCTTTAAAAATTGTTGTAGTTACTATTTTTGATAGATTCATCTTTTAGTCTTTCTGCTCAAGATATGAGTAGTTTACAAACCACAATTACAGTGTTATAATATTCTGTATTTGCCTGTGTACTTACTGTTACCTATGAACTTTATACCTTCAGATGATTTCTTATTGCTTATTAATATCCTTTTCTTTCAGACTGTAGGATACCCTTTAGCGTTTCTTGAAGGATAGATCTGATGTTGATTAAATCCCTCAGCTTTTGTTTGTCCAGGAAAGTCTTTATTTCTCCTTTATATTTGAAGGATATTTTCAGCGGATATACTATTCTAGAATAAAATTTTTTTCCTTCAGCACTTTAAATAAATCATGCCACTGTCTCCTGGCCTATTAGGTGACCACTCAGAAACCTGCTGCCAAATGTATTGGAGCTCCTTTGTTTTTTGTTTTGTTTTGTTTTTTAATTTTCTCTTGCTGCTTCTAAGATCCATTCTTCACCTCTGGCCTTTGGGAGTTTGGTTACTAAATGTCTTAAGGTAGTCTTCTTTGGGTTAAATCTGCTTGATATTCAATAACCTTCCTGTGCCTGAATATTGATATCTTTCTCTAGGCTTAGAAAGTTCTCTGTTATTATTTCTCTGAATAAACTTTCTACCCTAATCTCTCTTGCTACCTCCTCTTTAAAGCTAATAACTCTTTTTTTCTTTTTTTGAGACAGAGTCTCACTCTGTTGCCCAGGCTGGAGTGCAGTGGCGCAATCTCCGCTAACCACAGCCTCTGCTTCCCACATTCAAGCATTTCTCCTGCCTCAGCCTCCTGAGTAGCTGGGATTACAGGTGCGCGCTGCCACGCCTGGCTAATTTTTGTGTTTTTAGTGGAGATGGGGTTTCACCATGTTGCCCAGACTAGTCTCAAACTCCTGACCTCAAGAGATCCACTCGCCTCAGCCTCCCAAAGTGTTGGGATTACAGGCATGAGCCACAATGCCGGGCCCAGTAACTCTTAACTTTGCCCTTTTGGGGTTATTTTCTAGAGCCTGTAGGCATGCTTTGTTACTTTTGTTCTTTATTTTTACTCCTCCGACTGTGTATTTTCAAATAACCTCTCTTCAAGCTCACTAATTCTTTCTTCTGTGTAATCAGTTCTGCCACTGAGAGATTCTGATGCATTCTTCAGTTTACCAGTTAATTTTTTCAGCTCCACAATTCTGTTTGATTCTTTATAAGAATCAAAGAGGTTTTTAATCTCTTTGTTAAATTTATTTGATAGGATCCTGAGATCCTTCTTTTTGTTTTCTTGTATTTCATGAAACTTCCTCAAAACTGCTATTTTGATTTATCTGAGAGTTCACATATCTCTGTCCCTCTGGAAT
The DNA here is from genome assembly GCF_002776525.5 of Piliocolobus tephrosceles. Classification (NCBI taxonomy): domain Eukaryota; kingdom Metazoa; phylum Chordata; class Mammalia; order Primates; family Cercopithecidae; genus Piliocolobus; species Piliocolobus tephrosceles. The sequence goes on from NC_045439.1 coordinate 110,418,917, forward strand.
TGGTCACTGGTGTCCTATTTAGTTTGTTTGGTGAGATTGTGTTGTCCTGGATGATGCTGATGCTTGTGGATGTTCATTAATGTCTGAACATTAAAGAGTTAGGTATTTATGCTAATCTTCACAGTCTGGGCTGGTTTGTACCCATCCTTCTTGAGAAGGCTTTGCAAGTATTCAAAGGGAATTGAATCTTGTGATCTAAGTCTTTGGTCACTGAAGCCATATGTGAGCATATTAGGGGGTACCCCAAGCCCAGTAGTGATGCGACTCTTGTAGTCTCATAGAGGTACCAACTTGCTGGTCTTGGTTAGATCTGGGAGAATTCCCTGGATTACCAGGCAGAGACTCTTGTTCTCCTCTCTTACTTTCCCCCAACCAGTTGGAGTCTCTCTCTCTCTGTTCTGAGCTGCCTGGCGTTGGCAGAAGGGTGACACAATCCTGTGGCCACCGTCACTGGGACTGTGTTGGGTCACACCTGAAGCCAACACAGTACCGGATTTTGTCTAAGGCTTGTGGTGACTATTTCCTGGCTACCGCTTGTGTTTAAGACCCAAGGGCTCTTCAGTCAGCAGGAGATGAATTTGCCAGGGCTGGGTCTTTCTCTTCAGTGCAGTAGGTTCCCTTCTGGCCCACGGTGGGTCTAGAAATGCTGTCTAGGAGTTTGGGCCTGTTATTAGAGACTTTAGGAATCTGCTTGGTGCTTTATTTCACTGGGGCTGTCATGGTACCCAGGTTGCAAGACAAAGTCCTTTTTATTCTTCCCTTTGATTTTCTCAGACAGAGTCTCTGCCCATGGCCACCACTGCCCCACACCCGTGGCTACTACAGTCTGGCTACTGCTGATATTTATTAAGAGCCCAAGGTCTCTTTAATCAGTAGATGGTGAGTCCTGCCACGCCTGGGTCTCTCCCTTTAGGTCAGTGGGTTTCCTTCTGGCCCAGAGTGGGTCTAAGGCCAGGAATCAGTGACTTTAGGAGTCTGATTGGTGCTTTATTTTCTGTGACTGAGCTGGTACCCACGTTGCAAGACAATTTTTTTTTTTTTACTTTTCCCTCTCCTTTCCTTAAGCAGGAATCTTTCCCTGTGGCCGCCACAGCTGGGCATGTGTTGGATCACACCCGAAGTCAGCGTAATACTGAGTCTTGCCCAAGGCCTGTGGCAACAGCTGCCTGGCTACCCCTGATGTTTATTCAAGGCCCAAGAGCTCTTTAGTCAGCAGGTAGTGAAATCTGGCAGGACTGAGTCCTGTCCTTCAGGGTAGCACATTCCCCTCTGGCCCAGGATGGGTCTAGAAATGTCTGGGAGTTATGACTTAGAATGGGGGCTTCAGGACTCTGGTTGCTGCTTTATTTTATTGTGGCTGTGCTGGTATCCAGGTTGGAGAACATAGTCTCCTCTACCCTTATCTCTCCTCCTGGAGTTATGAACTGTGCTGTCTGAAGTTGGAGGAGGGGTGACACAAGCACACCCTTGGCCGCCTTGTCTGGTGTCTCACTGGTTCGTGTGCATCCCAAGTCTGCTGACTCCAAGCCCAGCACAGTACCAGGACTTGATCAGGGACTGCAGTCCTTGTGGTCTAGACTGCCTTTTAAGTTTATTTAGGATCTCGGAGTGCTTTAGCCTACAGGGGCAAGGCTTGCCCAAACTTAGCCGTAAACTGCTGGGATGGATGATTCCCCTCTGGCTGAGTGAGGTTGGTCTAAATACTCCCTCCATGGGTGCCAGTTGACTTCTGCCCTGTTTTGCCTTCCATTGCGACAGGGCAGCACTGAGTTCCAATGCAAAGTCCTACAATCACTTTGCTCTTCCTCTTGCAAAGGCATAGATTCTCTCTCAGCCACCACACTGCACTGCCAGGGGATGTGGGAGGGGTGGGGTAGGCAATTCAAGACTGTCTTTCCTACCCTCTTCAGTGCCTCTTTCCTTCATACGATGTTAAAACTAGGTACTGTGAGTAGTCACCTGATTTTTGGTTCTTATGCAGGTGCTTTCTTATTTGAATAATTGTTTAATTTGATGTTCCTTGGTGGGGACTGTCACTGGAGAGTTCTAATGAGCCATCTTGCTCTGTCTCCTCCTCCATATTTGTTGATCTTAAAAAATGCTCCTGTAAATACTGTTGTAGTTAAGTCCTTGTGTACATAGATGTACATTTATCTAGGGAAGCATCTAAAAATAGAGTTCCTGGGTTTTTGTTTTAGAACTTTAGTAAGCAGGTCAAGCATCTCTTTAGAATGATCCATCAATTTACTCCCACCAACAGTGCATTAGAGATCTTTCTGCTGACCGGTGAGATTATCTTTTCATGTATTTCTTAGCCATTCTATATGGTATCTTGTACTAGGTTAATTATATTTTACATATTGATTTTTAGGAGTTATTCACATACTCTGAATAATTATCATTTGTCTCGATGTATATTTTAGATACTTCTGTAGATATTTTAGGTATGTCTACAGGAAGAAGTATCTAAAATATCCCCTTTTTTTTTCGTTTTGCACGTGATATTTTTTCTCATACTAAAGGTATATAATTTTATTATTGTGGAATTTAATAATTTTTGCCATTAGGGTTGTATTTTTAAAATATTTCCAAATGCTATAGAACTATTGTAAAATTTTAAATTAACTTTTAAACAATTTTTATTTTCACTTGTAGACTTTATCTGGAATTTGGTTTTATATATTAGTACAAGATAGTGATTGAATGTTATTGTTTACTTCTTTACTCATTTTTACTCCTCTCTATGAATTTTGGAATTATTTGTAAAGATCCATGAAAAAATTTGAAGGGAGAGTGGGAATTGTATTAAATTTATAGACTACTTTGGAGAAAAAAGATAATAGTAAATATTTTCACACATAAACATAGTGGATTTCTCCATTTATTGAAGTCTTCTTTACGTTCTTCAATATTTTATAAATTTTTAAAATAAGGTCTTGCTCTGTCACCCAGGCTGGAGTGCAGTGGTGTTCATAGCTCACTGTAATCTCAAATTCAAGCAATCCTCCTGCCTCAACCTCCCTAGTAGCTGGGATTACAGACACAAGTTATCATGCCTGCCTTATTTTTTGGAGGGATGGGATCTTGTTATATCGCCTAGGCTGGTCTTGAACTCCTGGGCTTAAGCGATTCTCTCATGTTGGCCTTCCAAAGTGCTGTGATTATAGGTGTGTGCCAGCGTAACTGGCAATATTTTATAATGTTATCTATGAAGGTTTTTAAATATTTCTTATTAATTTTATTTCTGTTCTAACAGTTTTGTAACTTGTGAATTTTAGAAAAACGTATAATGTTTTATAATATTTTCTTAACTTTTTATTTTGAACAATTTCAAACCTACAAAACAGTTAAAAAGAGTAGTATAAGTAGTACAGTATACACCTGTGTACCCAAGAACTAGATCCACAAATTGGTAACATTTTGCTTATTCCCCTTTATTTGTACACACACACACACACACACACACACACGCGCACACACAGCAGAGTTATGTTCAGTTTTTTATTTCCTAAGTTATTTGAAAGTAAGTTGCAAGATTTATGATACTTTATCCCTAAACACTTCACTATGTGTCTCTTAAACCTAAGACACTCTTTATAAAGCCTCCATGCCATCATATCAAAGATATTTAATATTTGATACTTTACAGTATCCACACATTATTATATACTCCGTTGTCTGTTGAATGGGATTTTAAAAATAACCTTTTCTAAGTAGTTATTACAAATGATTATGGGCTGGGTGCAGTGTCTCACACCTGTAATCCCAACATTTTAGGAGGCTGAGGCAGGGAGATCACCTGAGGTCAGGAGTTTGAGACCAGCCCAGCCAATGGTAAAACCTTGTCTCTACTAAAAATAGAAAAATTATCTGGGCATGGTGGCACATACCTGTAATCTCAGCTACTCAGAAGGTTGAGGCATGAGAATTGCTTGAACCTGGGAGGCGGACGTTGCAGTGAGCCAGGATCACACCACTGCACTCCAGCCTGGGTAACAGAGTGAGACTCTGTCTCAAAAAAAAAAACCAAAAGCCAAATGGTTAAGAACTTTCGATTTTGTATATATATATATATATAGCAATAATTAGAAATTCATATTAGTTGCAATACTTTGGCTTTAGATTTTCTTGAGTGCAGTAATAAATTCTTATTCAATGTAATAAGTTGACTCAAATTTTTGCTTATGTTTGTAAATAATCAGGTCATCTACAAATAATTTTTTTCCTATGTAACTTTTAGTAAAATTAATTATTGAAATATTCTTCAATTAATTTTAATATCCTAATTACTTGATTGATATATATATTTTTAAATATTGTATCTTAGTTAACTTATAAGTACATGAAAATGAAATCTAAATTTTTGTATTTTAGGAAAATTCACGAATCGTGAGAGTAAAAGTTATAGCTGGAATAGGCCTTGCCAAGAAGGATATATTGGGAGCTAGGTAAGTATATCAATTTGGATTATAATTTTAAAACTTTGTATTTGTTAATTTTTTCCAAACTTTGGTTAAATTAAAAATCAAATAGTATTAGTAAATTGTTGTGGAAAGTATAATAATAATATTACCAGTTGGTGGTTTACTAAATCTCTTGGTGTCTGAATTACTAAATTTGTGAAATTAGGCAGAAGTACAAATGATAGCAGTATTCACAAGATACATTATTGAACTCTGGTTCTGGAAAGTTGTAAAATTCTAACAGACTAATCCTTTAGCAGGTAACAACCATAAACTCTGGCCTTAATACAAAAAGCAGCAACTTGAAGGCAGTGGAGAGTGAACAGAGCAGGCAGATTCTGGTGGGGAGTTCATGTTTGGAAGAAGGGAATTGTACTGAGTGAGTTCCTGATATTATGAATTGGTCTGAGGGCAGGTAGAATCAGAACCTGGAAAAATTGTAGTCTTCATGGCCCAGGAAAGTAGCAGAATCCAAACTTTGGTTCAATTAAAAATCAAATCAGGCTGGGCATGGTGGCTCACGCCTGTAATCCTAGCACTGTGGGAGACTGAGGCAGGCGGATCACTTGAGGGCCAGGAGTTTGAGACCAGCCTGACCAACATGGTGAAACCTCGTCTACACTAAAAATTAAAAAATTATCCAGAAATCGCTTGAACCCAGGAGGCGGAAGTTGCAGTGAGCAAGATTGTGCCAGTGCACTCCAGCCTGGGCAACAGAGTGTGCCTCTGTCTCAAAAACAAAAATATATACATACGTACGTACGTACGTACGTACCAAATAGTATTAGTAAGTTGTTGTGGGAAGTAGAATAATATTTCCAATTGTTGATTTACGGAATCTCTGAATCTGAAGAAAACATGGCAATGGTAAGGATTCTGGAAAGGAGAGAGCTGAAGAGCTCAGCAACTCAACTGAAGACAAAAGATCTGAAGAGAGATCAGAGTTACTGCCTAAGAAACGGGGTTTGGGAGACAGAGGCAGACAGATTGCTTGAACTCAGGAGTTTGAGACCAACCTGGGAAATATGGTGAAACTCCATCTCTACAAAAAATACAAAAAATCACCTGGGCATGGTGGCGCATGCCTATACTCCTGGCTACATGGGGGACTGAGTCAGGAGGATTGCTTGAGCCTGGGTGATTGAGGCTGCAGTGAGCCAAGATTGTACCAACACACTCCAGCCTGGGTGACAAAGTGAGGCCGTGTCTCAAAAAACAAACAAAAACAGGATTTGTGGCTCTTATCGGAACAAGATGATTAATTGCATGATAGTCTTAATCTGTTTAGTGTTGCTATAACAGAATTCCTAAGACCGTGTATTTTGTAAAGAAAAGTGGTTGATTTGGTGCGTGGGAAGTTCAAGACTGGGCCTTTGCATCTAGTGAGGGCCTCAGGCTGCTTCAAGTCATGGCAAAAAGGGGAAGGAGACCTAGCGTAGGCAAAGAAATCACATGGCAAGAGAGGAAGCAAGGGGGAGGTGTGCCAGCCTCTTTTTGACAAATAAAGAGGAACAAATAGAATGAGAACTCACTCACTCCCAAGGGAGGGCATTAATCTATTCAGGAGGGATTTGCTCCCATGACCCAAATACCTCCAACTGAGACCCATCTTTCAATATTCCCACATTGAAAATCAAATTTCAACATGCAGTTTGGAGGGTACAAATATCCAAACCATAGAATGATAAGCAGATACACACACACACACACACACACACACACGGCAGCAGCAGCAAAATTCAGTCTC
>NC_045439.1:110425136-110602087 GCF_002776525.5 Piliocolobus tephrosceles
ACACACACACACACACACACACGGCAGCAGCAGCAAAATTCAGTCTCCAAAACTTAACATTTATAATATATGTTGGCCGGGCACGGTGGCTCACGCCTGTAATCCCAGCACTTTGGGAGGCTGAGGCGGGTGGATCACAAGGTCAGGAGATCGAGACCTTCCTGGCTAACACGGTGAAACCGCGTCTGTACTAAAAATACAAAAAATTAGCTGGGCGTGGTGGCGGGCGCCTGTAGTCCCAGCAACTCGGGAGGCTGAGGCAGGAGAATGGCGTGAACCCAGGAGGCGGAGCTTGCAGTGAGCCGAGATCGCGCCACAGCACTCCAGCCTGGGCAACAGCGAGACTCCGTCTCAAAAAACAAAAAAAAAAACAAACAAAAAAATCCCCCCAAAAAACCATTTATAATATGTGTCCAGAATATAATGCAAAATTACTTATCTGAAAGAACCAGGAAAATGGAAGGCATTGTCAGTAGGGAAAAGAAAATATGCCCACAATAAATTTAAAAAATATGAAATGAAATGGAAATCATAAACAAATGCAAATTCCAAGAGTGAAAAAACAGCATTTAAAATTAAAATTGTTGGGTAGATTTATCAGCCAAATGGAGAAGAGGAAAGATTAACTGAACTTAAAGATAGATCAGTAGAAATCGTTACCCAGTTGGAGGATGAGAGAGACGAGAGAGACAAACATTGGAGGTAAAAAACAAAAAACAAAAAAACACAGCCTTGGGGATTTGTTAGATAATATATAAAAGTCTAACATGGATATCGTTATGTAATATCTTACAGTCTAACACAGAAAGGGGAGGGGAATGAAGAAGGCAAAATATTTTTTGGATAAATATTGGCCAAGTTTTTTTTTCCAAATTTGATTAAATTCACATAGTATTGAAAAACGCCAAGCAGGATAATAAACACCAAGAACACAATGATGTGTATGATAGTCAAACTGTTGAAAGCCAGGTATAAAGAGAAAAATCTTGACAAAAAGAGAAAAATATGACCCTTTGTATATGGGGGAACTACAGGTCAATTAATTACTGACTTCCTACCCATAACAATAGAGACCAGGAGAAAATGGAACAATAAAATAACAACCATCAATCCATAATTTTATATTCAGTGAAAATATCCTTTAAGGAAGATGACAAATTAACATTTTCCAAAAAAAGACAACTAGAGAATTCATCATTGGCAGACCTACACTGTAAGAGATCTTAAAGAAAATCCTTTCAGCTGAAGAAAATTGAAACCAGATAGACACTCAGGTCCTCAGAAAGGAATAAAGAGCATCAAAAATAGTAAATATCTGAGAATATACAAAACGTGTTTTCCTTTTATCATATCTTTTTAAAATAAAACATATGCCTATTGAAATCACAACCTAAAACATTGTGTTGTAGGATTTATATTGCTGATGGAATACATATAACAACTATGACATAAAGGATGGAGCAGGTGTAAATTATGGACCTATTTGGTAGAATGGTATAATACTAAGTATAAGTTGAATAAAAGATTACTGATGTGTAGTGTAATATCCAGAGAAACCAATAAAAAATAGTGCAAAACGTTATAGATAAAAAACAGTAGAAGTTTTAAAATGAAGTTGTTGAAAAACTAAATAAACAAAAAAGCCAGGAACTTGAGCCCAGGGGTTCAAGACCAGCCTGGGCAACAAAGTGGGACCCTGTCACTACAGAAAGTCAAAAAATTAGCCAGGTGTGTTTGTATGCACCTGTGGTCCCAGCTACAAAGGAGGCTGAGGTTGGAGGATCACTGGAGCCCAGGAGGTCAAGGCTCCAATGAGCCGTGATTTTTTTGCCACTATACTCCAGCCTAGGTGACAGAGTGAGACCCTGTCTCCAGGAAAAAAAAAAAAAAAAAAAGCCAGAAAAGGAGAAACAAATGATCAAAAAAAGTAAACGAGGCCAGTTGTGGTAGCTCACACTTGTAATCCTAGCACTTTGGGAGGCTGAGGCGGGTGGATCACCTGAGGACAGGAGTTTGAGACCAGCCTGGCCAACATGGTGAAATCCCATCTATACTAAGACACAAAATTAGCTGGGTGTGGTGGCCCATGCCTGTAATCTCTGCTAATGAGGAGGCTGAGGCAGGAGAATCAGTTGAAGCTGGTAGGCGGAGGTTGCAGTGAGCCAAGATCACACCATTGCACTCCAGCCTGGGCAAAATAACTAAACCATTAAAAAAAAAAAAAAAAAAAAAGCCAGAAAAGGAGGAACAAATGATCCAAAAAAGTAAAAGAGGCTGGGTGCAATGGCTCACGTTTGTAATCCCAACACTTTGGGAGGCTAAGGCGGGTGGATCACCTGAGGTCAGGAGTTCGAGAGTAGCCTGGGCAACATGGTGAAACCCTGTCTCTACTAAAAATACAAAAATTAGCTGGGTGTGGTGGCGGGCATCTGTAATCCCAGCTACTCAGGAGGCTGAGGCAGGAGAATTGCTTGAACCTGGGAGGTGGAGGTTGCAGTGAACCAAGATTATGCCACTGCACTTCAGCCTAGGTGACAAGAGTGAAACTCCATCTCAAAAACAAAAAAACAATGTAAAGGGCAGGAACAATGGAAAACAAACAATAAACCTGGTAGACCTAAATCTAATCATATCAATAATTACAAGGAACATTAATGGATTAAAATAAATATGAGACAGAGGTTATTAGGATAGATTACAAAACAAGACCCAACTATATACTGTCTTACGAGATGCACTTAAAATATAAAGACATAGCTAAGTTGAAAGAAAGTGGAAGCAAAAAGATATGCCATGCAAAGAGTAAGCATAAAAAGACTGAAGTGGATATATTAGTATCTGGTAGAATAGATTTAAACACAAACATTTTCAAACATTTTGTGATGATAAAGAATAAAGTCAATCAAGAATATATAGCAATCATAAATGTATGTGTGACTGCTAAAATAACTTAGAAAAATATGAATCAAAATTTGACGGAATTAAAGGGGAAATTTTTAAAACTCCCGCCATCATAGTTGGAGGCATTAACACTTCTCTTTCAGCAGTTGATAAAACAACTAAATTAAAAAATCAAAAATGTAAATTTGAACAATATTATGAACAACTTTGACCTAAAGAACACTATTTCTAACAACTTTCTTTTCAAGTGTACATTCTTTTCAAGTGTACGTGGTACATTCGCTAGCGTAGACCACATATGGGCTGTATTAGTTTATTGCTGCATAATAATATTACCACAAACTGGCCGGGCGCGGTGGCTCACGCCTGTAATCCCAGCACTTTGGGAGGCCGAGGCGGGCGGATCACAAGGTCAGTAGATCGAGACCATCCTGGCTAACACGGTGAAACCCGTCTCTACTAAAAATACAAAAAATTATCCGGGCGTGATGGTGGGCGGCCCCTGTAGTCCCAGCTACTTGGGAGACTGAGGCAGGAGAATGATATGAACCTGGGAGGCGGAGGTTACAGTGAGGCAAGATGGCGCCACTGCACTCCAGCTTGGGTAACAGAGTGAGACTCCGTCTCAAATGATAATAATAATAATAATGATAATAATAATAATAATAATAATACCACAAATTTGGTTACTTAAAAGAACGTACATTTATTATCTCACAATTTCTGTGGTTCAGAAGTTCCTGCATTGTTTAACTGGGTGCTCTGCTACAGGGTCTTGCAAAGCTGCTTTTGTATTTTTTTTTTTCTGATTTTTCCTAATTTTTCTGTCTTGAAGTCTCTCACATGCGAGTGGCTGTAAACTCTAGCCCTGCCCTGATGAGACTCTAGGAATTTGGACATAGATGTTTACAATGTGCCTTTCATGGGTATTTCTTTATCCTGGCAAGTGCCCTCATGCCTAAGTGTCTTACCTATGACCAGATGTCCCTCTCACAGCACACTTGCATATCCTGGCGGATGCTCTTAGAGCTCTTGTCTGTGTCCAGTTTATTCCTACCAAAATAGCAGATAGCCACTCTCTAGGAGAATCCTGACAAAGAAGTTAGGGTCGAGTATATCAGTCAGGTGAGACACAGGAGGCAGCTCAACAAAACACACGAAATAACAGCGGTGTATTACTTAACAGATGCCAGAGAGAAGAGGGCAGCATGCCTTCCAGGGCCAACAGGAAGTAGGGAGCCATCCAGGACATGCACAGTCAACTAGTGGTTGGGGAACAGGAGAAAGAGTGCAAGGGACCTGTGGGCTGAGGCTTTTATTGGGATCCAGGGCATTTTCCAAGCAGGTTTCCCTCAGGGAGCTGTCATTGGTGGGTTTAGAGCAAGCAGGCACAGATTTCATGGAGTCATTCTGTGTCTGAGAAATCTGTATTACGGTTCTTTAGGGGGACAGAACTAATAGGATAGATGTGTATATGAAGGGGAATTTAGTAGGAGAATTGACTCACATGATCACAAAGTGAAGTCCCACTGTAGGCCATCTGCAAGCTGCGGAGCAAGGAAGCCAGTCCGAGTCCCAAAACCTCAAAAATAGGAAGCCAACAATGCAGCCTTCAGTCTGTGGCCGAAGGTATAAGAGGCCCCTAGCATGTCACTGGTGTAAGTCCAAGAGTCCAAAAGCTGAAGAACTTGGAGTCTGATGTTCGAGGGCAGGAAGCATCCAGCATGGGAAAAAGATGAAGGCCGGAAGACTCAGCAAGTCAAATCCTTCCATGTTCTGCCTGCTTTATTCTAGCTGCCCTGGCAGCTGATTAGACAGTGCCCACTCAGATTGAGGGTGCGTCTGCCTCTCCCAGTCCACTGATTCAAATGTTAATCTCCTTTGGCAACACCCTCACAGACACACCCAGGAAGAATACTTTGCATCCTTCAGTCTAATGAAGTTGACACTCAGTATTAACCATCACGGAGAGGTGGTTACTGTGGCATATTTCTGCAGTCCTTGTGGGTATGGGGTCAGTGGAGCAAGTCAAGTAGGTTGAATCTGGTTGCTTCTTAGGGAGGTGGTTACCAGGAGGCAGTTGTGTAAGGTAGTTATCTGCTTGACCACATTGAGGAGCCGAGAGGAGGTAGAGAACTGGAAACTGTGCTAAGGGTTACTAAGACCTGCTTCTGGCATAAAAATGTCCAACTTAACATTCAGTACGGATGCTGAGGCAACATAAAATTATAGGAATTCACTTTAGCTATCATTAAGGTGTTGGTAGGGCTGTGGTCTTAGCTGAGGCTTGCTTAGGGAAGGATTCACTTCCAAGCTAATGTGGTTGCTGGTGGCATTCAGTTCCTTGCAGGCTGCCAGTCTGAGCGTTTCCATTTCTTGCTAGCTGTCAGCTGGAGGCCGTCTCAGCTTCTTGCCATTCAGCAGCTCACAAGCTGGCAGTTTGCTTCTTCAAAGCTAGCAAGAGTCTCCTAGCAAGGTGGGTTACAATCTTATGTAATGTAATCACATACTTTTTGTCACTTTTGTCACAATCTACTGGTTAGAATATATAGCTCCGTCCCATGCTTAAGAGGAGAGGAACACAAAGAGCATGAATATTAGGAGGTGGGGATAATAGGAGCCGCCCTAGTGTCTGTCTGCCACAATATACTGGGCCTTAAAACAATAAACCACATTCTTTTGAAATGTGCATGGTACATTAACCAGCATAGACCATGTGTAGGTCCATAGAACAAGTTTCAGAAATTTTCAAAAGATTGAAATCATATAGAGGATGTTCTTTGAGAACAATGGAATTCAATTGGAAACCAATAATATTAAAATCTAGAAAAACTACAAATATTTGGAATTTAATTAGCGTACTTCTAAATAATCTATATGTCAAAGACAACATTTTGAACTGAATGAAAATGAAAATAAAGCAATATCACAATTGTGGAATGCAGCTGAAGTTATATTCAGAGGGAAGTTTATGTGTTTAAACTCCTTAACTTAGAAAAGGAGCAAGATATAAATGAATGTTTTGAGTTCTGACCTTAATAAATTAGAAAAAAAAGAGCAAATTAATTCTAAAATAAGTAGAGAGAAGAAATAATAAAGACAAGGGCCAAAATCAATAAAAGAGAAAATGGACAATGATAGAAAAAAAATTACTCTAATCAAAAGCTTGTTATTTGAAGAGATCAATTAAAGTTTTAAATCTATCTAGAATGATCAAGAGTTAGAGAGAAGGCACTAATTACTGGTAATTAGAATGAAAACTGGGGCATTGCTATAGATCCTGTGGAAATGAAAAAGATAAAAAGAAAATATTTTGTACAATTTCATATCAATAAAGAAGTACACACAACTTAGATGAACTAGATAATAGTCTTAAAAGACACGGATTACAGAACTAGCCACAGAACAAATACAAAACTTTAATAGATGTTTATTATGGAAAGAAATTGAATTTGTTGTTAAAAGAAATTGAATTTGTTGTTAATTAAAGGAACTGAATTTGTCCTTCCTGCAAAGAAAACTGCAGGCCCACATGGTATCACTGCATACAGCTATCAGACATTTAAGGAATAAATAATACAAATTCTACACAAATGCATTAAGAAAATGGAGGGTATTTCCCTACTCATTTTATTAGACTAGTATTATCTTGATCCCCAAACAAGACACAGACATCACAAGAAAACTTAAAACCAATATCCTTCAACGCAGATGCAAAAATGAAATTCAACATTATGTATCTATATGTCACCAGGTAGGATTTTTCCTAGGAATGCAAGGTTTGTTCAACATTAAAAAATTTATCAATGCAATTCATCGTATTCATACAGTAAAGCAGAAAAAACACATGGTCATTTTGCTTGGCATGGAATGTGCCTTTGACAAAATCTAACACCAGTCATGATAAAATCTTTCAGCAAACTAACATAAAATACAAAGGTAGTTTAACGTCTGAAAGTTAACTGATGTAATACACTATATTAATAGAATAAAAGAAGACAGTCATCTTTTTTTTTCTTTTTTTAAAAATTATACTTTAAGTAGGCCGGGTACGGTGGCTCAAGCCTGTAATCCCAGCACTTGGGGAGGCCGAGACGGGCGGATCACGAGGTCAGGAGATCGAGACCATCCTGGCTAACACGGTGAAACCCCGTCTCTACTAAAAAATACAAAAAAAAGTAGCCGGGCGAGGTGGCGGGCGCCTGTAGTCCTAGCTACTCGGGGGGCTGCGGCAGGAGAATGGCGTAAACCCGGGAGGCGGAGCTTGCAGTGAGCTGAGATCCAGCCACTGCACTCCAGCCTGGGCGGCAGAGAGAGTCCGTCTCAAAAAAAAAAAAATTATACTTTAAGTTCTAGGGTACATGTGCACAATGTGCAAGTTTGTTACATATATATACATGTGCCATGTTGGTGTGCTGCAACCATCAACTCGTCATTTACATTAGGTATATCTCCTGATGCTATCCCTCCGCCCTCCCCCCACACCATGACAGGCCCCAGGGTGTGATGTTCCCCACCCTGTGTCCAAGTGTTCTCATTATTCAGTTCCCACCTATGAGTGAGAACATATGGTGTTTAGTTTTCTGTCCTTGTGATAGTTTGCTCAGAATGATGGTTTCCAGCTTCACCCATGTCCCTACAAAGGACATGAACTCATCCTTTTTTATGGCTGCATAGTATTCCATGATGTATATGTGCCACATTTTCTTAATCCAGTCTATCATTGATGGACATTTGGGTTGGTTCCAAGTCTTTGCTATTGTGAATAGTGCCACAATAAACATACGTGTACATGCGTCTTTATAGCAGCATGATTTATAATCCTTTGGGTATATACCCAGTAATGGGATGACTAGGTCAAATGGTATTTCTAGTTCTAGATCCTTGAGGAATCGCCACACTGAGAAGACAGTCATCTTAATAAAAGCAGAAAACACAACTGACAAAGTTCAGCACCCATTGATAATAGAAACTCTCTGCAAACTAGGAATAGATGGAAATGTGCTAAACCTCATCAAGGGAATCTATGAAAAAACCCAGTAGCTAACCACCTACTTAATGGTGGCAGTTTGAAGGCTCTCTATCTCAGGAATAAGGCAAAGTTGTCTGCTTACATGTTCTGTCCAACATTGTACTATGTATTTTAGCCATGTAGTACGGCAAAGAAAAAAAATCATAACCGGTCAAAAAGGAAGAAGTAAAACTGTCTTTATTTGCAGACAACAGGGTTTGTAGGTAGAAAGCCCCAAGGAATCTACAGAAAAAGCTACTGGAAGAACTAATAAGTGAATTTAACACTGCCACAAAATGCAAAGTCAGTGTACCCAAAATCAGTTATATTTCTGTATCCTATCATTGAGCAATTGGAAAATAAAATTTAAAAATGTGTTTACAATCATGTAAATGTTAAATATTTAGAAATAAATGTAGCAAAAGATTTGTGAGAAATGTACACTGAAAACTATAGAACAGTGCTGAGAGAAATCAAAGACCACATAAATCATTGGATACATATGCTGTTTTAATTAGAAGACTCAATAGTGTTAGGGTGGCATTTTTCTCCAAATTGATTAGATTTGGCACAATCCCAATAAAAATCTCAGCAAGTTTTTTCAGAGACATTGATAAGATGATTTCAATATTTATATGGAAAGTCAAGGCACATAGAATAGCCAAAACAATTGCAAGAAAGAACAAAATTGGAAGACTTAACGTTACCTCATTTCAAGACCTGCTACACAGTTATAATACGACAGAGTGGCAATGGCATGAGAATAGATATATTGTTCAATGGAATAGAGAGTGTAGAAATACATGCACGTGTGTGTATGTGAGAGAGCGAGAGAGAGAATATATACACATATATATGATCAGTTCCTGTTTAACAAAAAATGCTGAGGTAATTCAAGGGAAAGTGTAGTCTTTCAGTACACCGTACTAGAACAACTGGTCTGTATAGAATGAAATGAATCTTGGCCCTTACCACACATCATACAGAAAATTAGGATGAGCTATAATGATGAAACTTCTATAGGAACACACAGGAAAAAAAAATCTTTGCTCTATTGGGTTACACAAAGTTTTCGTGAACAGTACCAAAAAGGATGAGCCATAAAAGAAAACTGCCTTGAAAGGAACTTCAACACATTAAAACTTTTCTTCTTTAAGAAACACGGTTATGGAAAATGCAAGCCATAGATTGGGAAAAAGTATCTTCAGACATATATCTGGAAACAACCTAAAAGTCCATCGTCAAATGAATGGATAATCTCATGTACCCCATAAACACATACACCTACTATGTACCCACAAAAATTAAAAACATTAAAAAAAAAAAATGTGGGCTGGACATGGTGGCTCACACCTGTAATCTCAGCACTTTGGAAGGCCAAGGTGGGAGGATCACTTGAGCCCAGGAGTTCGAGACCAGCCTGGTGATGAGACCTTGTCTCTACAAAAAAAATTTTAAAACTTAGCCAGGTGTGGTGATGCATGCCTGTGGTCCCAGCTACTCAGGAGGCTGAGGTGGGAGGATCACTTGAGCCCAGGAAGTTGAGGCTGCAGTGAGCCGTGTTCGTGCCACCTCACTCCAGCCTGGGTGACAGAGAAAGACCCTGTCTCAAAAACAAAAAAACAAAAAATGTAGTCTAGATCCTTCTGTAGTTTATAAGTGTCATGACAGGCTGTCCATGCACATGTGTAAGATGTGCCACCCTTGAAGCTTGTTACAATATGGGCAGATTACCAATCTCACATGAAAAAAAAAAAAAAAGAAATGTATATACATACAGTGTTTATTCAACCTTTAAAAAGAAGGAGATTCTGCAATATGTGACTGTACAAATTAATCAGGATATTATGCTAACTGAAATGAGACAGTCACAGAAAGACCAGAAAGACGGATACTTCATGTTTCCATTTATATGAAATATCTAAAATAGTCAAATTCATAGAATCAAAGAGTGGAATGCTGGTTGCTGTGTTGGGGAGAGGGGTGAATAGAAATGAAAGTTAATAATTAACAGGCATTAAACTTGAGTCAAGCAGGAAGAATAAGCTCTAGAGATCTGCTGTACAATGTTGTGCCTAAAGTTAACATTAATGTATGTGCAACTAAAAATGTAAGAGGGTAGAGCTGCCGGGTGCAGTGGCTGACACCTGTAATCCCACCACTTTGGGAGGCTGAGGCAGGTGGATCACTTGAGCCTACAAATTTGAGACTATCTCAGGCAACTTGGTGAAAAACCCTGTTTCTACAAAAAAGCACAACAATTAGTCAGGCATGATGGTGTGCGCCTGTAGTCCCACTACTTGGGAGGCTGAGGTGGAAGGATTGCTTGAGCCCAGGAGGCGGAGGTTTCAAGTGAGCTGACATTGCACCACTGCACTCCAGCCTGAGCAACAGAACAAGACTCTGTCTCAAAAAATGAAATGAAATGAATGAATAAATACATAAATAAATAGGGTAGTGATCATGTTAAATATTCTTACCACAAGAGAAACAATGAAACAAAGATATCTGACAAAGGCCATTAACCCCCTCTATATGTGAAATCTCTTACAACTCAATATAATTAAAAGGCCAATTAAAAATGGGCAAAACTTGACTGGGCACAGTGGCTTACACGTGTAATTCCAGCACTTTGGGAGGCCAAGGTGGGCGGATCACCTGAGGTTGGGAGTTCAAGACCAGCCTGACCAACATGGAGAAACGCCATCTCTACTAAAAATACAATAATTAACCAGGCATGGTGATGCATTCCTGTAATCCCAGCTACTGTGGAGGCTGAGGCAAAAGAATCACTTGAACCCGGGAGGCGGAGGTTGCTGTGAGCCGAGATTGCGCCATTGCATTCCAGCCTAGGCAACAAGAGTGAAACTCCATCTCAAAAAAAAAAAAAAAGGCAAAACTCTTGAACAGACAGTGTCTTTGTATTGTTCAAGTGTATTTGTCTAGCTGGATGGTAAGATTAGGGATA
This sequence comes from Piliocolobus tephrosceles, assembly GCF_002776525.5. NCBI lineage: Eukaryota > Metazoa > Chordata > Mammalia > Primates > Cercopithecidae > Piliocolobus > Piliocolobus tephrosceles. The sequence continues at coordinate 110,436,017 of NC_045439.1, forward strand.
GATATATAATTACATTTACATTTTGTATTTTTATATTTAATAGTATTTAGTTAGTTGTAAAAAACCGTAGATAAGATTGGAAAGGGAAAATGTAGAGAGAACAGAGAGGTGGGGCAATACTTAGAGAATATCAGTATTTAACTGGCAGATAGTAGAAGAGGAACCTAAGTAAGCCACTGAAGGAACAGTTCGAGTGGTATGAGGAGCACTGGAAGAGATGTGTCATAGAAGCGAAATGAAATGAATGTTTCAAAGAGAAAATGGTCAGTAGTATCTAAAAACATAAAGAGGGCCAAAAAAAGAAGTATCTGGAAAGTGTTGATTGCTTTAACAAGATTGGTGACTTTACAAGAGCCTTTTCAGAGGAATGGATCTCAAGGGAAGAGACAGAAACCAGACTGTAGGGTTTTGAAGCATAACAGGAATTAAGGAAATGAAGTAAAGGCAGTGGTATGGTATAGTGGTTAAGAGTATAGGCTGGGAGGCCAAGGCAGGCGGGTCATGAGGTCAAGAAATCGAGACCATCCCGGATAACATGGTGAAACCCCCTCTCTACTTAAAATACAAAACATTAACCTGGAGTGGTGGTAGGCGCCAGTAGTCCCAGCTACTCGGGAGGCTGAGGCAGGAGAATTGCTTGAACCCAGGAGAAGGAGGTTGCAGTGAGCCGAGATCGTGCCACTGCACTCCAGCCTGGCGACAGAGCAAGAGAGTATAAGCCGGGCATGTTGGCTCATGCCTGTAATCCCAGCACTTTGTGAGGCTGAGGCGGGTAGACCACCTGAGGTCAAGAGTTTGAGACCAGCCTGGCCAACATGGCAAAACCGTGTCTCTACTAAAAATACAAAAATTAGCTGGGTGCAGTGGCGCGTACCTGTAATCCCAGCTACTTGAGAGGCTGTGGCGGGAGAATAGCTTGAACCCAGGAGGCAGAAGCTGCAGCGAGCCAAGATCACGCCATTGCACTCCAGCCTGGGTTACAGAGTGAGGCTTCATCTCAAACAAACAAACAAACAAACAGAAAAGAGTATGGCCTCGGGAGCCAGGTGCTGGAGTTTCAATCCTGGCTGTCCACTTTCTAGCTGTGTGATCTGTATGAAATAAAGAAAGGAATGGTACCTACCTCACAGGTGGTTATAGAAATTCAAAGAATTAATATACGGGCTGGGCACTGTGGCTCACGTCTGTAATCCTAGCACTTTGGGAGGCCAAGGCAGGCGGGTCACCTGAGATCAGGAGTTCGAGACCATCCTGGCCAACATGGTGAAACCCCGTCTCTACTAAAAATACAAAAATTAGCCGGGCGTGGTGTTGCGCGCCTGTAATCCCAGCTACTCGGGAGGCTGAGGCAGGAGAATGGCATGAACCCAGAAGGCAGGGGTTGCAGTGAGCCGAGATTGTACCACTGCACTCCAGCCTGGGCAACAGAGCAATACTCTGTCTCAAAAAAAAAAAAAAAAGAGAGAGAGAAAAGCATTAATATACAAAACCTGCTTACAGCAGTGTCTGGCACAGAGTAATTGCTATCTAAGTGTTCTTGTTTTTATTATTAAAGATTATTCTCTGAAAAGGTTTGACTGGGAATGGAAGAAAAAGATGTATTTTGCTTTGCTGGAGAAGGGAGGGAAAGTCAAGGGGAGGAGAAATTTAAAAACATTTATATGCCTAGAGAAACCTAGATCAAAGAAAAAGCCAAAGGTGTAAAAGAGAGCAATGAGAACAGATGATGCAAGGCTCCAAAGTTCAGAGAACTGAATAAGGGGGATGAGACTCAAAACAAGAGGACTCCTGACTCACTAGATTAGGGGTAAGGATGGGTTCTGATAAATACCAATATGTTGGGAGTGTTCTGGTGCCTTTGATTTTGGCCAATTAAGAGGTAACGTGCTATGAAGAAATGGAGTTGGGGGAAGGATAGTTTGGATTAGTTTGGAAAAGTTTACACCCATGAGATAACTTGAGACAACCTGAGGTCTTATAAAACCAGTCTTAGAATCATTGAATTAACCATCTTAACTCAAAAGAAGAAAGAATGTAATAAAAATCAAACAAAATTTTAAAAATCTAGGAAGGTTATAATCATTAGGCCTGTGATTAAAAGGTTTTCTTTCTAATTTCTTTCTAAACCTGAATGGTACTTCAGGTTTTTAACGAGATGCAAAAATTACTTTAATTGCTTACCTGCCTAAGAATTCTGACTTTTAAATTCAGGAAATAATTGTAGATATAACTAACAAGGAAAACTGTGAATTTTATAGTCTGGGTGATCTGAGCTTGGGGTAAGCAATAATTAAAATTTTTTCTTTTTTTTCTAACAGTGATCCTTATGTGAGAGTGACGTTATATGACCCAATGAATGGAGTTCTTACAAGTGTGCAAACAAAAACCATTAAAAAGGTTAGACTTAGCAATATTCAAAAGTTTTTAATGTACTTTGTTTTATTTTTAGAAGACAAAACATTATTTAGTTATACTATGTTTATTATTTTTCAGAGTTTGAATCCAAAGTGGAATGAAGAAATATTATTCAGAGTAAGTATATATTTTATTTTACTAAAGTGGAAAAGTAAGTTTTTTTCTCAGGAGGTTAGAATGATAAATTCTCAATTATAATATTTGAAGATGTATCTCAGAATTTGCTTGAAATTGTGAAAATGTAAAAGGAATTGAAATTGAGGATGACATAGTCCTGGAACCATTTGTCTTATGAAAAACATAAATTTAAAATAATGGAGAGGTAAAAGACTGGAATTATCTCATTTAGTGAAACTGATTTAGAGACTGTACAGTAGTCTTATTCCAGTTGAGCAGATTCAGTGTTTTCTCATAAAGATGATGCCAATTATATTTATGTCTCCTCAGTCGTTTATTATTAAACAGATTAGGGCCTATCAAGTGAATACATTTCTTTTTATCCACACGTCATTCACATTGCTGCCTTTCCACCCCATCTGCCTCATTTACCACAGGAGCAAACTCCAATCAGCAGTTATTTCCAGTTCCTCAGTAGGACCCTCAAACTGACAGTGTCTCTATGTACCTATTTAATATCAGAGTCCTTACTGTTGCCAGAATCAAAACCCTAGCAGAGCAGTGGTAGAGATGCATTTCAGGAATTTCCCCTCTCTGGATTATTCCCACTTGTATCATCCTTCAAATGTTCTTCCTTGACCCCATTTTCCCCTTTAGCTGTTGACTTGTTTCTCTGTTCACCTGAATAAGGAACATTCATGGGAGAGTTGTCTACCCTCATCATTTCTGCTTCTCCAGGATGCTCCTTGACCCACTGTACTCTCACTCACATCCCCGTCACTCAAATGAAACTGCTGTTATTCAGGTCCCCAGTGACTTCCCTGCTGCCAGGTTCATCTCATCTCATCTTACTCATGCTCTTCGCAGCATTTGACATGGCAGATCATTCCTGAAGCACCAGCCTCTCTGGAGGCTTCTATGGTACCATACTTGATTTCAGTAAGGAAAACAGAAGCCGTTCTTCCGTACTTCATGTTTAAAGATATTTTGTTTGTTTTGTTTTGTTCAATTTTAATGAAGTGAATTTGAAGGGAAGAAATTGCTGACACTAAGGGCAAGGAAGCTGTTGCTGAAGATCCAGCCAACGGCACCAATTAAGTTGCTTCTGTTTTTTCGGTTTGGAGTAAGATTTTCCCCACTGTATGTAGTATGACATGAAAACATTTTTTTTTTTTTTTTTGAGACTGAGTCTTGCTCTGTTGCCCAGGCTGGAGTGCAGTGGCCGGATCTCAGCTCACTGCAAGCTCCGCCTCCCAGGTTTATGCCATTCTCCTGCCTCAGCCTCCCGAGTAGCTGGGACTACAGGCGCCCGCCACCTCGCCCGGCTAGTTTTTTGTACTTTTTAGTAGAGACGGGGTTTCACCGTGTTAGCCAGGATGGTCTCGATCTCCTGACCTCGTGATCCACCCGTCTCAGCCTCCCAAAGTGCTGGGATTACAGGCTTGAGCCACCGCGCCCGGCCATGAAAACATTTTAAATCGGTTAGGAAATTTTGGGTTCTTGAAGAAATGATATTGAATCAATTGGATAGTCATACGAAGAAAAATGAAGCTAAATTTCTGTTTTTACTATTTCACCAGAATAAATTCCAGGCTTGATAATGTCTGGTTTTGATTGCTGTTTTGGCACAAGTGTTGCTTAGGAGAGTGTTTTTGAATTCCCAAGTTGTTGAGTTATTTATTTATTTATAATTTTGTTTTATTTTACTTAATTTGTTACATTTTTCTTAGAAATGTATGTATTTTCAATATATTTCAAAGTTTTCTCTCTACCTCTTATGTTTTTTCTGATATTATTGGCTTGCCCATGTTAAATAATGTTTAGTCATAATAACAATGGATATATATTTGTCTTGTGTCAATTTTAGTGGGAATGCATCTAGCATGTCTCCATTAAATATGAATAGCTTTTTATTATTTATCATATTAAAGATGTATTCAGCTATTGCTGTTTTTTCAAGAGTTAAAAGAAAAAACATATTGATACTTCCAGTTTGAGCCATGATACAGTAACAGGATATTGGGCTTAACCTGATGTGTAAACAACCATAAAGCTGGGGGGGAATAGGAGAAATGGGGGGATGTTGGTCAAAGTATACTGACTTTTAGTAGTAAGCTAGGTAAGTTCTGAGATCTAACATGTAGCATGGTGACTATAGTTAATAATAATGTATGTACACTCTAAATGTACTAAGAGTAGATTTTAAGTGGTCTCACTATACACACACACAATGGTAGGTAACTATGTGTGGTGACAGATGTGTTAATTTGATTATGGTAATCATTTCACAGAGTAAACATATATCAAATCACATGTATACTTTGAATATTTACAATCGTTATTTGTCATTTATAACTCAAGAAAACTGGAAAAAAGAAATCTACTTAGATATAGTGAAATAGATGGTTAAAATTTAAAAGATGCAAAGAGACATACCATGCAAAAGTAATCAAAAGAAACTGAGGTAGCCATATCAATGTCAGACAAAGTAGACCTTAGAATAAGAACAATTACTGGGCATAAAAGGACCATTATATGATGATAAAAAGGGGAAATTCATGAAGAAGCCAGAAACAGCTCTAACTGCTTATGCACCTAATGACAAAGCTTTAAAATACCCAAAGCAATAAATGATAGAACTGAAAGGAGAAATGGGCAATTATCCTATGTGGAGAATTTAGCACTCTTCTTTTTCTCAGTAACTGGTAGAACAAGTAGAAAAAAAAAATTTAGTAGTGATATGGAAGTCCTGAAGAACACTATCAAGTTGATTTTACCTAATTGACATCTATAGACTCTCTATTCCAACAGTAGCAGAATATGTAGTCTTTTGAAGTACACATAGAGTAGTTACTGAGTAATCTGGGCCAAAACCCAAACCCTAACAATTTTAAAAGAATAGAAATCATGCAGATTATGGTCTGTGACTAGAATGAAGTGAAAGCAAGAATCAATAACAAAAAGGTATCTAGAAAATCCCCAAATATTTGGATGATAAACACTTCTAAGTAGCTCATGGGTCAGATAAAAATTCTCAGTGGAAATTAGAAGATATTTTAAGAGAATGAAACTTTTTGATGGGGTTGTTTGTTTTTTTCTTGTAAATTTGTTTGAGTTCTTTGTAGGTTCTGGATATTAGCCCTTTGTCAGATGAGTAGATTGCAAAAATTTTCTCCCATTCTATAGGTGGCCTGTTCACTCTGATGGTAGTTTTTTTTGCTGTGCAGAAGCTCTTTAGTTTAATTAGATCCCATTTGTCAATTTTGACTTTTGTTGCCATTGCTTTTGGTGTTTTAGACATGAAGTCCTTGCCCATGCCTATGTCCTGAATGGTATTACCTAGGTTTTCTTCTAGGGTTTTTATGGTATTAGGTCTAACATTTAAGTCTCTAATCCATCTTGAATTAATTTTCGTATAAGGAGTAAGGAAAGGATCCAGTTTCAGCTTTCTACTTATGGCTAGCCAATTTTCCCAGCACCATTTATTAAATTAGGGAATCCTTTCCCCATTTCTTGTTTTTTTCAGGTTTGTCAAAGATCAGATGGTTGTAGATGTGTGGTATTATTTCTGAGGACTCTGTTCTGTTCCGTTGGTCTATATCTCTGTTTTGGTACCAGTACCATGCTGTTTTGGTTACTGTAGCCTTGTAGTATAGTTTGAAGTCAGGTAACGTGATGTCTCCAGCTTTGTTCTTTTGACTTAGGATTGTCTTGGCAATGTGGGCTCTTTTTTGGTTCCATATGAACTTTAAAGCAGTCTTTTCCAATTCTGTGAAGAAACTCATTGCTAGCTTAATGGGGATGGCATTGAATCTATAAATTACCTTGGGCAGTATGGCCATTTTCACGATATTGATTCTTCCTATCCATGAGCATGGTATGTTCTTCCATTTGTTTGTGTCCTCTTTTATTTCATTGAGCAGTGGTTTGTAGTTCTCCTTGAAGAGGTCCTTTACATCCCTTGTAAGTTGGATTCCTAGGTATTTTATTCTCTTTGAAGCAATTGTGAATGGAAGTTCATTCCTGATTTGGCTCTCTGTTTGTCTGTTACTGATGTATAAGAATGCTTGTGATTTTTGCACATTAATTTTGTATCCTGAGACTTTGCTGAAGTTGCTTATCAGCTTAAGGAGCTTTTGGGCTGAGATAATGGGGTTTTCTAAATATACAATCATGTCATCTGCAAACAGGAACAATTTGGCTTCCTCTTTTCCTAATTGAATACCCTTGATTTCTTTCTCTTGCCTGATTGCCCTAGCCAGAACTTCCAACACTATGTTGAATAGGAGTGGTGAGAGAGGGCATCCGTGTCTTTTGCCGGTTTTCAAAGGGAATGCTTCCAGTTTTTGTCCATTCAGTATGATATTGGCTGTGGGTCTGTCATAAATAGCTCTTATTATTTTGAGATATGTCCCATCAATACCTAGTTTATTGAGAGTTTTTTAGCATGAAAGGCTGTTGAATTTTGTCAAAGGTCTTTTCTGCATCTATTGAGATAATCATGTGGTTTTTTTCATTGGTTTTGTTTATGTGATGGATTATGTTTTATTGATTTGCATATGTTAAACTATCTTTGCATCCCTTGGATGAAGCCCACTTGATCATGGTGGAAAAGCTTTTTGATGTGCTGCTGGATTCGGTTTGCCAGTATTTTATTGAGGATATTGGCATCGATGTTCATCAGGGATATTGGTCTAAAATTCTCTTTTTTGTTGTTGTGTCTCTGCCAGGCTTTGGTATCAGGATGATGCTGGCCTCATAAAATGAATTAGAGAGGATTCTCTCTTTTTCTATTGATGGGAATAGTTTCAGAAGTAATGGTACCAGCTCCTCTTTGTACCTCTGGTAGAATTCAGCTGTGAATCCAACTGGTCCTGGACTTTTTTTGGTTGGTAGGCCATTAATTATTGCCTCAATTTCAGAGCCTCTTATTGGTCTATTCAGAGATTCAACTTCTTCCTGGTTTAGTCTTGGGAGGGTGTATGTGTCCAGGAATTTATCCATTTCTTCTAGATTTTCGAGTTTATTTGCATGCAGGTGTTTATAGTATTTGCTGATGGTAGTTTGTATTTCTGTGGGATCGGTGGTGATATCCCCTTTATCATTTTTTATTGTGTCTATTTGATTCTACTCTATTTTCTTCTTTATTAGTCTTGCTAGCAGTCAGCTCCTGGATTCACTGCGTTTTTGAAGGATTTTTTTTGTGTCTCTATCTCCTTCAGTTCTGCTCTGATCTTAATTATTTCTTGCCTTCTGCTAGCTTTTGAATTTGTTTGCTCTTGCTTCTCTAGTTCTTTTAATTGTGATGCTAGGGTGTCGATTTTAGATCTTTCCTGCTTTCTCTCGTGGGCATTTAGTGCTATACATTTCCCTCTACACACTCCTTTAAATGTGTCCCAGAGATTCTGGTACGTTATGTCTTTGTTCTCATTGGTTTCAAAGAACATCTTTATTTCTGCCTTCGTTTAGTTATTTACCCAGTAGTCATTCAGGAGCAGGTTGTTCAGTTTTCATGTATTTGTGCATATTGGGGTGAGTTTCTTAATCCCGAGTTCCAATTTGATTGTGCTATGGTCTGTGAGACAGTTTGTTGTGATATCTGTTCTTTTACACTTGCTGAGGATTGCTTTACTTCCAGTTATGTGGTCAGTTTTAGAATAAGTGCGATGTGGTGCTAAGAAGAACGTGTATTTTGTTGATTTGAGGTGAATCTCTCACGGTTATTGTGTGGGAGTCTAAGTCTTTGTAGGTCTCTAAAGACTTGCTTTATGAATCTGGGTGCCCCTGTATTGGGTGCATATATATTTAGGATAGTTAGCTCTTCTTGTTGAATTGATCCCTTTACCATTATGTAATGGCCTTCTTTGTCTCTTTTGATCTTTGTTGGTTTAAAGTCTGTTTTATCAGAGACTAGGATTGCAACCCCTGCTTTTTTTTTTTTTTTTTTTTTTTTTTTTTTGCTTTCCATTTGTCTGGTAGATCTTCCTGCATCCCTTTATTTTGAGCCTATGTGTGTCTCTGCACATGAGATGGGTCTCCTGAATACAGCATACTGATGGGTCTTGACTCTATCTAATTTGCCAGTCTGTGTCTTTCAATTGGGGCATTTAGCCCATTTACATTTAAGGTTAATATTGTTATGTGTGAATTTGATCCTATGATTATGATGTTAGCTGGTTATTTTGCCCATAATTGATGCAGTTTCTTCATAGCATCGACGATCTTTATAATTTGGCATGGTTTTGCAGTGGCTAGTACCAGTTGTTCTCTTCCATGTTTAGTGCTTCCTTCAGGAACTCGTGTAAGGCAGGCCTGGTGGTGACAAAATCTCTCAGCTTGTCTATAAAGGATTTTATTTCTCCGTCACTAATGAAGCTTAGTTTGGCTGGATATTAAATTCTGGGTTGAAAATTCTTTTCTTTAAGAATGTTCAGTATTGGCCTCCACTCTATTCTGGTTTGTAGGGTTGCTGCCGAGAGATCCGCTGTTAGTCTGATGTGCTTCCCTTTGTGGGTAACCTTACCTTTCTCTGGCTGCCCTTAACATTTTTTCCTTCATTTCAAACTTGGTGAATCTGACAGTTATGTATCTTGGTGTTGCACTTCTTGAGGAGTATCTTTGTGGTGTTCTCTGTATTTCCTGAATTTGAATATTGCCCTGTCTTGCTAGGTCGGAGAAGTTCTCCTGGGAAATATCCTGAAGAGTGTTTTCCAGCTTGGTTCCATTCTCCCTGTCACTTTCAGGTACACCAATCAAACATAGAGTTGGTCTTTTCACATAGTCCCGTATTTCTTGGAGGCTTTGTTCGTTTCTTTTTATTCTTTTTTCTCTGAAGTTGTCTTCTCACTTTATTTCATTAATTTCATCTTCAATCACTGGTATCCTTTCTTCCACTTGATCGAATCAGCTACTGAAGCTTGTGCATGTGTCATGAAGTTCTCATGCCATGGTTTTCAGCTCCATCAGGTCATTTAAGGTCTTCTCTACACTGTTTATTCTAGTTGGCCATTTGTCTAACCTTTTTAAAGGTTTTTAGCTTTCTTGCGATGGGTTAGAACATGCTACTTTAGCTCGGAGAAGTTTGTTATTACCGACCCTCTGAAGCCTACTTCTGTCATCTCATCAAAGTCATTCTCCTTCCAGCTTTGTTCTGTTGCTGGAGAGGAGCTGCGATCCTTTGGAGAAGAAGAGGCGCTCTGGTTTTTAGAATTTTCAGCTTTTCTGCTCTGGTTTCTCCCCATCTTTGTGGTTTTATCTACCTTTGGTCTTTGAGGTTTGTGACATACAGATGGGGTTTTGGTGTGTATGTCCTTTTTGTTGATGTTGATGTTATTCCTTTCTGTTTGTTAGTTTTCCTTCTACTACTCAGGTCCCTCAGCTGCAGTTCTGTTGGATTTTGCTGGAGGTCCACTCCAGACCCTGTTTGCTTGTGTATCACCAGCGGAGGATGCAGAACAGCAAATATTGCAGAACAGCAAAATTGCTGCCTGATCCTTCCTCTGGAAGCTTTGTCCCAGAGGGGCACCTGCCTGTATGAGGTGTCTGTCGGCCCCTACTGGGAAGTGTCTCCCAGTTAGGTTATACAGGGGTCAGTGACCTCGAGGAGGCAGTCTGCTTTTGTTATCAGAGCTCCAATGCCATACTGGTAGAATCACTACTCTCTTTAGAGCTGTCAGATGGGGACGTTTAAGTCTGCTGGGGTTTCTGCTGCCTTTTGTTCAGCTATGCCCTGCTAACAAAGGTGGAGTCTATAGAGGCAGTAGGCCTTGCTGAGCTGAGGTGGGCTCCACCCAGTTTGAGCTTCCCAGCCACTTTGTTTACCTACTCAAGCCTCAGCAATGGTGGACGCCCCTCACCCCACCAGGCTGCAGACGGTCAGGTCGATCTCAGACTGCTGCGCTAGCAGTAAGCAAGGCTCCGTGGGCGTGGTATCCACCGAGCCAGGCATGAGAGAGAATTCCCTGGTCTGCCAGTTGCTAAGACTGTGGGAAAAGTACAGTATTTGGCCGGAAGTGTCCCATTTTTCCGGGTACAGTCTGTCACAGCTTCCCTTGACTAGGAAAGGGAAATCCCCCAACCTGTTGTGCTTCCCAGGTGAGGCAGTGCCCCATCCTGCTTTGGCTTGCCCTCTGTGGGCTGTACCCACTGTCCAGCCAGTCCAAATGAGATGAACTGGGTACCTCAGTTGGAAATGTAGAAATCACCCATCTTCTGCATCGATCACACCAGGAGCTGCAGACCGGAGCTGCTCCTATTTGGCCATCTTCCAATCATTACATCTTAAAGCTCCAAAATAATCTCCTTTGACTCTGTGTCTCACATCCAGGTCACACTGATGCAAGGGATGGTTTCCAAAGGCCTTGGGTGTCTCCACCCCTGTGTCTCTGCAATGTACAGCCCCTTCAGCTGCTTTCACAGGCTAGTGTTGAATGCCTGCAGGTTTTGCAGGCAAATAGTGCAAGCTGTTAATCTCCCATTCTGGGGTCTGGACAATAGTGGCCCACTTCTCACAGCTCTACTAGGCAGTGTCCCAGTCGGAACCCTGTGTGGGGACTCCAGTCCCACATTTGCCATCCACACTGCCCTAGTAGAAGTTCTCCATGAGGGCTCTGCCCCTGCAGCAGACTTCTGTCTGGATAGCCAGGCATTTCCATACATCCTCTGAAATCTACAGAGAGCTCCTAAGCCTCAGCTCTTGTCCTCTGCACACTTTCAGGCTTAACACCATGTGAAAGCCACCAAGACTTATAGTTTGAACCTTCTAGAGCAGCAGCCTGAGACATATCTGGGTCCTTTTTACCCACAGCTGAAGCTGGAGTGGCTAGGACTCAGAGAGCAGTATACCACAGTTGTGGAGGGCAGCAGGGCCCAGGGCCTGGCCTGTGAAATCATTCTTCCCTTCTAGTCCTCTGGGGCTGTGATAGGAGGAGCTACCACAAAGGTCTCTAAAATGCATTCAAGGCATCTTCCCCATTGTCTTGGCTGCTGTGAACATTCAGCTCCAGCAGCTGGCTTGAATTCCTCCCCACAAAATGGGGCTTTCTTTTCTACCACTTGGTCAGGCTGCACATATTCCAAACTTTTATTCTCTGCTTTCCTTTTAAATATAAGTTCCAGTTTCAGATCATTTCTGTGAATGCATATAAGCATATGGTTAGAAGCAGGCCACATCTTGAACACTTTGCTGCTTATAAATTTCTTCTGCCAGATACCCTAAATCATCTCTTTCAAGTTCAAAGTTCCACAGATTTCTAGAGCAGGGGCACAATGCTGCCAGTTTCTTTGCAGAAGCATAGCAAGAGGGACCTTTATTTCAGTTCCCAAAAGATTCCTCATCTTCGAGACCTTCTCAGCCTGGACTTTCCTGTCCATATCACTATAAGCATTTTGGTCACAGCCATTCAACAAGTCTCTAGGAAGTAAGTTCTATCTTTCCCCCATCCTCCTTTCTTCTTCTGATCTGTCCAAGCTGTTTCAGTCTCTGCCCATTACCCACTTCCATACATGCTTCCGCATTTTCAGGTATCTGTATAGCAATGCCCCACTTCCCAACACCAATTTTCTGTATTACTTTATTCTTGCATTGCCATAAAGAACTACCTGAGACTGAGTAATTTATAAAGAAAACGGGTTTAATTGACTCACAGTTCCACAGGCTGTACAGGAAGCATGGCTGGGGAGACCTCAGGGAACTTAACAATTATGACAGAAGGTGAAGGGGAAGCAGGCTCATCTTACATGGCCAGAGAAGGAGGAGGAGAATGAAGGGGGAAGTACTACACACTTTTAAGCAACCAAATCTCATAAGAAGTCACTCACTGTCACCAGAGCAGCAAGGGGGAAGTCTGCCTCCATGATCCAGTCACCTCCCATCTGGCCCCTCCTCCAACATTAGGGTTTACAATTTGACATGAGATTTGGGCAGAGACATAATTCCAAACCATATCAGATACCATACAAACACCAGAAAAAATATGCTAATGGTTGTGTTAACATCAGCCAAATTAGACTTCAGGACAGTATTGCCAGAGATGAAGAGGGCATTTCATGATTATAAAGGGTGAATTCAACAAGAAGACATACAATCTGAAATGTGTATGGACCTAGTAATAAATCTTTAAAATTATGAAGTAAAAATTGACAGAACTAAATAAACAAATCCACCATAGTTGATTTTGTCACTTTTCTCTTGGTAACTGATATAACAACTAGACAAAAAATTTAGTAAATACATAGATGATTTGAACAACACTAGCAATCGAGTTAACCTATTTGACATGTATAGAACACTACAGCTAATACCCAAGTGTATATTCTTTTTATATGCCCATGGAACATTTACTGAGATAGACCACATATTGGGCTGTAAACCAAGTTTCAGTACACTTAAAAGGATTGAAATTCAACAGGATTGGTTGAGCAGGATTGATGGCTTACGCCTATAATCCTCACACTTTGGGAAGCTGATGCAGGCGAATCACTTGAGGTCAGGAGTTTGAGACAAGCCTGGCCAACGTGATGAAACCCTGCCTCTACTAAAGAAAAAATATATACAAAAATTAGCTGCGTGTGGTGACGTGCACCTGTAATACCAGCTACTTGGAAGACTGGTCACGAGAATCGCTTGAACCTGGGAGGCGGAGGTTGCAGTGAGCTGAAATCGCGCCGCTGGACTCCAGCCTGGGTGACAGAGTGAACCTCTGTCTCAATTAAAAAAAAAAAAAAAAAAAAGAAATTTAACAGGATAGGTTCTCTTATCACAACAGATTTAAGTTAGAATTCAGTAACACACGTATATATGTATCACAAATGTTTAGAAATTAAACAAGTTTCTTTTGAATAAACCATGGATCAAAAAAGAAAATATAAGGGAAATTAAAAAGCATTTTAACTGATTGATTGTTAAAGTGTAACATACCAAAATGTGGGCTGAAGCTAATTCAGTGCTTAGAGATTAATTTATACCTTTAACTACTTATATATAAATAAAGAAATATTCAAAATCATTGATCTAAGCTTCCACCTTAAGTTCTTTAAAGAAAAAGAAAGAAGAATAGAAATCAATGGACAAGAAAATGGACACAAAGTAGAGAAAATAAATAAAACCAAAGATGGATCTTCAAAAAACTTAATGAAGTTGGTAGACGACAACTGGCCTTATATGAGAGAGAGAGAGAGAGAACTCAGATGACTAATATTAGGAATCAGAGGAGGGAACCTACAGATACTTTTTTTAAAAGGTAATATTGTAACTAATTTTTATGCCGGTAATTTTAACAACTTAGTTTAAATAGATAAATTCTTATAAGCCAAAATATACTAAAACCAATATAAGTAGAAATAGAAAATATGGATATCTGTTAGAGGAATTAATGTTGTAACTTATTTTTTTATTTTAAAAAAGTTAAGGTGTTTGCAATTTTAAAATCTTACCATTATTTTTGATGATCATTTTCTCCTGTTAGAAAGACTATTTGACCTGTCATGGTGGCTCATGCCCATAATACCAGCACTTTGAGAGGCCAGGGTGGGCCCCCCAAAAGTTTAAGATCATCCTGAGCAGCATAGTGAGATCCCATCTCTACCAAAAAAATGACCCTCTTCACAAGACATGGTGGCACACACCTATAGTCCCAGCTATTTGGGAGGCTGACATAGGAGAGAATACTTTGAGCCAAGGAATTTGAGGATACCCTGGGCAGCATAGTGAGACATAGTCCCAAAAGAAAGAGACAGAGATAGACAGAGACAGAGAAACAGAGAGCGAGAGAGAGAGGGAAAGGGGGAGGAGGGAAGGAGGGAGGGAGGGAGGAAGGACTACTTTGGAATTAAAGATGTTAATGAGAAAAATAAGAAAGCCATTTAAACAAAATTTTAACTGATTTATTGGGGGTATAGTTCATATAGAAAAAGCCTGCACATATTTAATACATAAGGTTTGATAGGTTTAAACATATGCATACAGCTGTGAAACCATCACCACAATCAAAGTCATAAACATATCCGTCACCTCCAAAAGTTTCCTCCTATCACCCCTTTTTTTGTGGTAAGAACACTTGATATCTACCCTCTTCACAAAGGTTTTGGTGTACAATGTAGTATTAAACCACTATTCTACTCTCTGCTTCTATGAATTTGACTATTTTAAATACTTTTTGTGAGTAAGATCATCAGTATTTGTTCTTTTGGGACTAGCTTATTTCATCTAGGGTAATGTCCTCAAGGTTCATCCATTTTGTTGCAAATGGCAGGGTTTCCTTTCTGAAGGCTGAATAGTATTCTACTGTATGTATATGCCACGTTTTCTTCATGTATCCTTCAATGGGTATTTAGGTTATTTCCATATCTTGGCTACTGTAAATAATGCTGTAATGAACGTGGGAGGGCAGATAACTTTAATTGCAGCGATTTTATTTCCTCTGGCTACATTCGTAGAAGTGGGGTTGCTAGATGACCGGTAGTTCTATTTTTTAATTTTATGGGAAACCTTTATACTGTTTTCTATAGAGGCTGGACCATTTTACATTGCTACCAACAGTGTGCAGGGATTCCAATTTCTCCACATCTTCACCAAAACTTGTTACCTAAAAAGATGTAAAAATTTTTGTAATAGTCATCCTAACAGGTGTGGTTTTGATTTGCATCTGCCTGATGATTAGTGATTTGTGAACACCTTTTTACATAAAGGGTAGGCTATTTGTCTTTGGAGAAATGTCTATTCAAGTCTTTAGTTCATTTTTTAAATTGGGTTCTTTGTTGTTTGTATTAGTCCGTTTTCACACTATGATAAAGATACTACCTGAGACTGGGTGATTTATGAACAAAGGAGGTTTAATTGACTCACAGTTCCACATGGCTGGGGAGGCCTCAGGAAAGTTAACAATCATGGCAGAAGATGAACGGGAAGCAGGCATCTTCTCCACAAGGTGGTAGGAGAGAGAAGAGAAAGTGAAGGGGGCGAACCCTTTGTAAAACTGTTAGATCTCCGGAGAACTCACTCACTGTCATGAGAACAGCATGGGGGAAACTGCCCCCGTTTTTGTTTTGTTTTGTGAGACAGGGTCTCACTCTGTTACCTGGTTGGAGTGCAGTGGCACAATCATGGCTCATTGCAGCCTCAGCCTTCTAGGCTGAAGTGACCCCCCACCTCAGCCTCCCTAGTAGCTGCAAACACAGGTGCACACCACCACGCCCAGACATTTTTAATTTTTTTTTTTTTGTAGTGCCTCACTGTTTTACCCAGGCTGGTCTCAGACTCCTGGATTCAAGTGATCCTCCTGCCTTACCCTCCAAAGCGCTGAGATCATAGGCATAAGCCACTGTACCTGGGAGTTTATTTTATTTGTTGTTGTTGTTGCTAGTTTGTTTTTGCTATTGGGTTTTATGAGTTCCTTTTGTATGTAATTTTGAAGTTTGGAAATCAACTTTTTGTCTTATACATGGTCTGCAAATATTTTTCCCATTTTGTAGGGTGCCTTTTCACTTTGTTGTTTCCTTTGTCATATAGCTTTTTAGTTAAATGTAGCCACACTTGTCAGTTTTTGCTTTCATTGCCTGTGTTTTTGGTGTCACCCAAAAAATCATTGGCATCGTCAAGACCAAAGTCAAGAAGCTTCTCCTCTGTTTTCTTCTAGGAGTTTTATAGTTTCAGGTCTTGTTTGTGTCTTTAATTAATTTTGAGCTGATTTTTGTGTTGATTTTTGTGTTTGTTTTAAGATGAGGGTCCAATTTCTTTCTTTTGCATGTGGATATCCAGTTTTCCTAAGCCATTTGTTGTTTTTTTGTTTTGGTTTTTGTTTTGTTTTGAGACAGAGTCTTGCTGGAATGCAGTGGCACCATCTCGGCTCACTGCAACCACCACCTCCCAGATTCAAATGATTCTCCTGCCTCAGCCTCCTGAATAGCTGGGACTGCAGGCACGTGCCACCATGCCCAGCTTAATTTTTGTATTTTTAGTAGAGACGGGGTTTCATCACGTTGGCCAGGATGGTCTTGATCTCTTGACTTCATGATCCTCCCACCTCAGCCTCCCAAAGTGCTAGGATTACAGGTGTGAGCCGCTGTGCCTGGCCACCATTTGTTGAAGAGACTGTCCTTTCCCCTTTGTGTATGCTTGGCACCTGAGTCGAAGATCATTGAACTGTATTTCTTGGGTTTGTTTTTGATCTATCTATTTCATTGGTCTCCGTCGGTCTTAATTCCTGTATCAGACTGTTTTAATTACTGTAGCTTTGTAATGTATTTGGAAATCAGGAACTATTATGCCTCTAGCTTTGTTCTTCTTTCTCAAGATGCAGGGTCTTTTGTAGTTCTGTATGAATTTTAGGATTATTTGTTCTATTTCTATAAAAAATACCATTGGGATTTTGATGGGTGTAGCATTGAATTTCTAGATTACTTTGGATAGTATGGACATTTTAACAATATTAAGTTCTTCCAATCCATGAACACGCGATATCTTTCCGTTTATTTTTGTGTTGAAAGAAGGCTATTTGTAATTGACAAATCAGGATTAGGACTCTACTGCCATTTCCTTATTTTTTTATTTTATTTTCCATAACTTTATTACTACCAAATGTTTTAGCTAGTAACATTTACCAAATATTTACTTCATTTTTGGGATCATAGTCTGCACGTTTGTTTCAATTAGAAATTTTGCTAATTTATTATAAGGATAACTAGATAAATTTGTGTGGATCAGTGCTAATTCATTATGCCTAGTAAAAAGCTGAAAACATATGGTGAAATATCTTCTGTACAAAGGACATTATTATGTGTGATCCTCTGTTTTCCTGTTTGTCATTTATATCATCATTTGTATATAGCCCAGAATGTTTTCAACTGAATGTATTCACCATAAAAATGTCTGTTGAGATAAATATATTACAGCAAAGCATGGTTCTTGGGCATTCGGCCAAATGGAAATTGTGGTCAGAAGTTGAAGGCAGCTTTTATGTCTTTGAGAAAACATGAAGTTCAAAAAAAGTTTTTGTGAAAAACTGTTATTGACAAGTTAACACAAATGGGAAACTCCAAGTTGAAGTTAGTGCTCAATAGCCAATTATGGCCAGGAGTGGTGGCTTATGCCTGTATTCCCAGCGCTTTGGGAGGCCAAGGAGGGTGGATTGCCTGAGGTCAGGAGTTGAAGACCAGCCTGGCCAATATGGTGAAACCTCATCTCTGCTAAAAATACAAAAATTAGCTGGACATCATGGCGCATGCCTGTAATCCCAACTACTCAAGAGGCTGAGGCAGGAGAATCACTTGGGAGGCAGAGGTTGTAGTGAGCTGAGATTACCCCTTTGCCCTCCAGCCTGGGCGACAAGAGTGAAATTTTGTCTCAAAAAAAAAAAAAGAAAAAAATAGCAAATTATAATTAAAATCTACACTTCACATGCTCAGAGGGAAAAATGTACAACACATTAGGTGCACTGCACATGTTATTTGCTCTATGCTTAAGAATTGTGCACGGGCATCTGAAAAAGCCTCACCCCATTTCCTACATTCTGCAGGTGCTCTGTGTATATTTTAAGCATCCATACTCAATATATTAGATGTATATAATGTATATATATGTAAGTGTATGTTTATATTATGTTATAGAAGTAATGTAACTTATACAAGATAGATTTTTTTTAAATAAAGAGAAATGAAAATCAGCCGTGATTTTATCTCTATAAAACCACCACTGATTGTATACTCTTCTGGGATTTCCTATGTGGTTTTTTTTTTTCTTTTGTATTTTTATGGATACGGAAAAAAAAAAACTTACCTACATATGCACACAGATTTGGTGTGATATTTTTCTAACCTATTTCTCAGGCACTTTGCTGTGCTTGTTAATGCGATGGCCACAGTCCCTACCCTCAATGAAACTTACTGTCTAGTATGGACCAGTGTGAACAGGTAACTCAAAGTTATTACCAGTGTGCTGAGCATTATGGAAGGGAAAACAATGGTACCAGAGAGTAAATACAGGGATGGCGGATCACTTAGTCTAGGAGGTTTAGGAGGGACCCCTCTGACAAAGTGTATCATTTAGGATGCTTTGAGCTTCAAGTTATAGACTCGAAGTAACAACAAAAACTGCCTTACACAATAAGCATACTGGTTAGCTCTAATCATAAGAAGCATAGAAGAAGGTTGGTCATTGCAGCAGGTGAAAGAAGTCATGCTTGACCCAGCTTCTGTGGGATTCTCTTGGCTTGCTCTCTGTGGTCACAGATACTTATAGCAGTTCCAAAGACATGATGATGTCCAGAGGCTGAAAACGCAGAGCTTTTTGCTGAGTACCTCTCTCTCTCTCTCTTTTTTTTTTTCTTTTATACAGAGTCTCACTCTGTCACCCAGGCTGGAGTGTAGTGGCGCAATCTCAACTCACTGCAACCTCCGCCTCCCGGATTCAAACGATTCTCTTGCCTCAGCCTCCCAAGTAGCTGGGACTACAGGCGCCCGCCACCACGCCCGGCTACCTTTTTGTGGTTTTAGTAGAGATGGGGTTTCACCATGTTAGCCAGGATTGTCTTGATCTCCTGACCTCGTGATCTGCCCGCCTCAGCCTCCCAAAGTGCTGGGATTACAGGCATGAGCCACCGTGGCCGGCCTTTGCTGAGAATCTCTTTAAAAAAGTGAAGAACCTTTTTCCAGAGGACCCTCCAGAAGACTGGATCTTTTCCCCTTGGGCCAGAATTGTGTAATGTGCGTATTTCCTACCCCATTGTTGGTGAGGAAAATGGTGTTACCCTAAGGCTTAGAGGAATCAAAATTCAGCCCCTGGGAGAGAGGAGTTGCTGTCTATCCCTGATATACATAGTCACCCAATATTTGAATAAAATCATAATTCTTTTAGCTAGGAAGAAGGCGGGAGACCCCATCAGTGGAGCAGTAAGTGAATTATGATATATTCATACAATGAAATCCTAATCTGCTGTTTAAAAAGAGGCAGGTTTATATGTTTTTATAGATAATTCATTTCAGATTATATTAAAGGAAGGAAGAAAAAGGCAGAACAAGGCCAGACACGGTGGCTCATGCCCGTAATCCCACCACTATGGGAGGCCGAGGCGAGTGGATCACCTGAGGCCAGGAGTTCAAGACCAGTCTGGCCAACATGGTGAAACCCCCTCTCTACTAAAAATACAAAATTAGCCAGGCGTGGTGGTGGGCGCCTATAATCACAGCTACTTGGGAGGCTGAGGCAGGAGAATCGGTTGAACCTGGGTGGCAGAGGTTGCAGTGAGCTGATATTGTGCCACTGCACTCCAGCCTAGGCAATAGAGTTGAACTCTATCTCAAAAAAAAAAAAAAAAGAAAAGAAAAATGCAGAAAACTGTATATAGGAATATACTATTTGTGTAAAACCAGAAAATTTTTTAAATGCTTTCTTATAAGCTAGTATTTTTAGAAAATAATTCTGGAAGGACCTAAGAAACTGTTGACAGTATTTGCTCTGGGGGTGGGACAAAGGTAAGGCAGAGATTTATAATTCACTATATATCCTTTTTTACTGTTTTGGTTTTTTCTCTGTGGCCATATATTTATAATTTAATTTTATATTTGTTGATTAGAGATAATTACTTGCATAAAGAAATAAAGTGGAAAGAAATAAAACATTTAAGTTAAAATGCTGGAATACTTTCTCTTATATTGTTTTATGCTTATGAAAATACTTGTCTAATTTCATTTAATTTTTTACACTTTTTATTTTACAGTGTTCTTAAAACATATGCACAGAAAACTTGTGCACCAATGTTCATAGCAGCATTATTCATAATAGTCAAAAATTAGAAACAGCACAAATGTTCATCAACTGATAACAAAATGAGATATACACATATAATGAAATATTATTCATCAACAAAAGGGAATTAAGTACTGATACAAGTTACAGCGTGGATGAACCTTGAAAACATAAGTGAAAGAAGCTGTATTAGCCCATTCTCACACTGCTCATAAGATATGCCTGAGACTGGGTAATTTATTTATTTTTAATTATCATTATTATCATTATTTTGAAACAGAGTTTCGCTCTTGTTGCCCAGGCTGGAGTGTAGTGGCGCAATTTCGGCTCACTGCAACCTCTGCCTCCTGGGTTCAAGCAATTCTCTTGTCTCAGCCTCCCAAGTAGCTGGGATTACAGGTGCGTGCCACCACATCCAGCTAATTTTGTATTTTTAGTAGAGAGGGGGTTTCACCATGTTGGCCAGAATGGTCTCGAACTCCTCACCTCAGGTGATCTGCTTGCCTCAGCCTCCCAAAGTGCTGGGATTACAGACATGAGCCACTGCCTCCAGCCAAGACTGGGTCATTTATAAAGGAAAAAGTTTTAGTTGACTCACAGTTCAGCATGGCTGGGAAAGCCTCAAAAAACTTAATCATGGGGCCAGGCGCAGTGGCTCACGCCTGTAATTCCAGCAGTTTGGGAGGCCGAGGCAGGCGGATCACGAGGTCGGGAGATCGAGACCATCCTGGCTAATATGGTGAAACCCTGTCTCTACTAAAAATACAAAAAATTAGCTGGCGTAGTGGCGGACACCTGTAGTCCCAGCTACTCGGGAGGCTGAGACAGGAGAATGGCGTGAACCCGAGAGGCGTAGCTTGCAGTGAGCCAAGGTGGCGCAACTGCACTCCAACCTGGGAGACAGAGCGGGACTCCGTCTCAAAAACAAACAAACAAAAGAAAAACTTACAATCATGGCAGAAGGGGAAGCAAACACATCCCTCTTCACATGGCAGCAGCAAGTAGAAGTGTCAAGAAAAAGGTGAAAAACCCCTTATAAAGCCATCAGTTCTTTTTTTTTTATACTTTAAGTTCTAGGGTACATGTGCACAACGTTCAGGTTTGTTACATATGTATACATGTGCCATGTTGGTGTGCTGCACCCATTATTCCTAATGCTATCCCTACCCCCTCCCCCCACCCCATGACAGGCCCCAGTGTGTGATGTTCTCCACCCTGTGTCCAAGTGTTCTCATTATTCAGTTCCCATCTATGAGTGAGAACATGCAGTGTTTGGTTTTCTGTCCTTGCCATAGTTTGCTCAGAATGATGGTTTCCAGCTTCATCCATGTCTCTACAAAGGACATGAACTCCTCCTTTTTTATGGCTGCATAGTATTCCATGATGTATATGTGCCACATTTGCTTAATCCAGTCTATCATTGATGGACATTTGGGTTGGTTCCAAGTCTTTGCTATTGTGAATAGTGCCACAGTAAACATACATGTGCGTGTATCTTTATAGCAGCATGATTTATAATCCTTTGGGTATATGCCCATAACGGGATGGCTGGGTCAGATGGTATTTCTAGTTCTAGATCTTTGAGGAATTGCCACATTGTCTTCCACAATGGTTGAACGAGTTTACACTCCCACCAATAGTGTAAAAGTGTTCCTATTTCTCCACATCCTCTCCAGCACCTGTTGTTTCCTGACTTTTTAATGATTGCCATTCTAACTGGTGTGAGATGGTATCTAATTGAGGTTTTGATTTGCATTTCTCTGATGGCCAGTGATGATGAGCATTTTTTCATGTGTCTGTTGGCTGCAGAACTGTCTTCTTTTGAGAAGTATCTGTTCATATCCTTTGCCTACTTTTTGATGGGGTTGTTTGATTTTTTTTCTTGTACATTTGTTTTTAAGTTCTTTGTAGATTCTAGATATTAGCCCTTTGTCAGATGGGTAGATTATAAAAATTTTCTCTCATTCTCTTGGTTGCCTGTTCACTCTAATGGTAGTTTCTTTTGCCGTGCAGAAGCTCTTTAGTTTAATTAGATCCCATTTGTCAATTTTGGCTTTTGTTGCCATTGCTTTTGGTGTTTTAGTCATGAAGTCCTTCCCCATGCCTGTGTCCTGAATGGTATTGCCTAGGTTTTCTTCTAGGGTTTTTATGGTTTTAGGTTTAACATTTAAGTCTTTAATCCATCTTGAATTAATTTTTGTATAAGGTGTAAGGAAGTGATCCAGTTTCGGCTTTCTACATATGGCTAGCCAGTTTTCCCAGCACCATTTATTAAATAGGGAATCCTTTCCCCATTTCTTGTTTTTGTCAGGTTTGTCAAAGATCAGATGGTTGTAGATGTGTGGTATTATTTCCGAGGACTCTATTCTGTTCCATCGGTCTATATCTCTGTTTTGGTGCCAGTACCATGCTGTTTTGGTTACTGTAGCCTTGTAGTATAGTTTGAAGTCAGGTAGCGTGACGCCTCCGGCTTTGTTCTTTTGGCTGAGGGTTGTCTTGCCAATGCGGGTAAAGCCATCAGATCTTATGAGAACTCACTCACTATCACGAGAACAGCATCAAGGTAACAACCACCATGATTCAATTACCTCCCACCAGGTCCCTCCCACTACACATAGGGATTATGGGAACTACAATTCAAGATGAGATTTGAGTGGGGACACAGTCAAACCATATCAGAAGCCAATTACAAAAGACCATATGTTGTATGATTCCATTTACATGAAATGTCCAGAATGGACAAATCTATGGAGACAGAAAGTAGATTAGTGGTTTCCTGGGAAAGTTGAGGGAAAATGAAGAGTATCTGTTAAAAGACACAAGGTTTCATTTTGTAATTGTAAAAATGTGCTAAAATTGTGGTGATGGTGCACATTCTCTGAATGTATTGAAAACCACTGAATTGTATACTTCAAAGGGAAGAGTGTATGCTATGTGCATTATAGCTAGTAAAGCTATTTTAAAGATGTACCTGTATTGTTTGTTCCCACAACCACTGGCTGTGGGAATGTTCAGGAATATTGCTTCAGGTTCTTTATGAACACAATAGAATCATATACTTATCAACACCTTTGTTCTTTTTGGAAAATTGGAAATTCTTTTGGCAACTTTTTTCCTCTGCTGTTTTATGCATTTATAGACTAATATAGTTATCCTTTTTTTCAATAAGTCTATCGCTGATATTTTTATTTTTTTTTCTGCTTTTGCCTTTTCTTAAAATATCATCATATAAACTATTTTTTGTGATCATAGTTTTATTTCTATCTTTAACAAATTAAAAAAATCTTTTGAAAGAATTTGCACATAATTTTAAAATGAGATAGTATAAAAGGGCTTAAAATGAAAAACAATAAATTCTAGTGCTCTGTCCTCCCTTCTGTTCCTGCTACCCACTTTTTAACTGTTTCTGTTTGTTACTCTGATCATATTTCCCATATTATTAAAAAGTTCATGCATGCATGTTCCAAGTCGATTTCCAACTATGATAGGTGAATAAATAGCCAGCTTACGTTTGGCCATTCATAGGATTCTTGTGTAAACATTATTTTTCCTCAGAAATTTGAAGACATTGCTTTCTCATCTTTTCCAATTGTATTTTGTATTTCTGTTGAAAGATATGATACTTGTCCCTTTTTTTCCCTCTTTCCTTCTCTTTCTCTGAAAAATTTTAATAATTATTTTTATGCCAGTGTTTTAAAATTTCACAGTGGTATGCCTTGTATGTACAGTTTTAAAAATCCATTGTGTTAGGCCTTTGGTAAGTGGATTAGTCCATTCTGATGCTGCTAGTAAAGACATACCCAAGACTGGATAATTTATAAAGGAAAGAGGTTAATGGACTCACAGTTCCACATGGTTGGGGAGGCCTCACAATCATGGCAGAAGGCAAAGGAGAAGCAAAGGCATATTATACATGGTAGCAGGCAAGAGAGTGTGTGCAGGAGAAGTCCCATTTTTAAAACCGTCAGGTCTCGTGAGACTTATTCATTACCAGGAGAGCAGTATGGGGGAAACCACCCCAGTGATTCAATTATCTCCACCTGGCCCTGCCCTTGACACATGTGGATTATTACAATTCCTGTGAGTTTTGGGTAGGGAACGCAGCCAAACCGTATCAGTAAGCATTTCAGTCTAATGAATACTGTTTCTCTTCAACTCGGACGTTGTGTGAATAATTTCTTTAATGATTTTCTTCCCTCTCTTTGTATGATCATTTGGGGATTCCAGCTAGTTGAGTGGAAGGTCACCTAGAGTGATTTTCTGTTCTTCTCAATCAGAATTCCTCATGTGAACCACAGAATCAGAAAATGGTTTGAGTAACTATTTTCTCACATCGTCCAAGGCTCATCTTAACAAGTACCATTCTAGATACATGAGAGACGTTAATAGATAACATACAGTGATTGTCTAGGACAAGGGACAGTGAACTTTTTCTTAAAGGGCCAGATAGTAAAATATTTTGGGTGTTGTAGGTTGGGAGGCAAAATCAAGGTTATGGTTATAGGTATTTATATATCTATCTGAAATGTAACCATTTAAAAATATAAAAAATATTCTTATCTTGTGAGCCATTAAATTAAAAAGTAGATTGCTGGCTGGATTTAGCACACACGCCATAATTTGCCCAACCTCTTTTTTAGGGCATTAGGGGTTCATTCTTTCACTGAATCTGTTCAAAAAATCCTCTTTTTTTATTTTCGCTCATTTCCCTTCAACTTAGTTTTTTATTTTACCTTTGGGGAGATTTCCACAAATTTTTCTTAAAGCACTTCTATTTTAATTCAACAGTCATTTTTCATTCCAGCACCTCTTTTTTGTTTTCCAGTTCCCTTTTTTAGTATCTTGTTTTTGTTTTATGGATGCAAGACATTCCTAAATGTTTCTAAGGATACTCCTTAGAGTTTTTAAAACTCTTTTCTTTTGTTTCCTAAATCATCTCTTTTTCCTTTGAGGACAGTTTTTCTAATTTGTATGTTCGTGATCTCTGGTAATGTAGTCATACTTAACAGTGATAAAATAGAAAAATCATCTGTTGTTTCTCTAGGTAAAATGCATAAACATTTAACTATTGCATGTTACATTTTTAGTTACCATTTATATTTTATATATTAAAACTGATGCTTATAGGAACAGAAAACCAACCACTACATGTTCTCACTTATAAATGGAAGTTAAACATGAGTATGCATGGATACAAAGAAGGGAACAATAGACACCGGGGCCTGCTTGAGGGTAGAGGACAGGAGGAGGGTGAGGATAGAAAAGCTACCTGTTGGGCGCTATGCCTATTACCTGGGTGATGAAATAATATGTACAACAAACCCCAACGGCACACTGTTTATCTATAGAACCAACTTGTACATGTACTCCCAAAACTAAAATAGATTTTTTAAAAAAAGGAAAAAAATCTGATGCTTATATTTTCATTAAATCTCCTCCTAAAAATAGACGTAAAGAGAAGATCTCTACTAAGAGGGTATGTGTGCACGCGTGCTCGTGCGTGTGCGTACATGTACCATCCAGAGGCGAAGGTGGTATTTGAGACATTCTGTCATTAGGGTAGTTGCCCCTTTTGCTTTGACACTCTGTTCTTTCAGTGGTTTTCAGCTTCCTCTGCCCTCCATCATCACTTCCATGGCTGCTTCATCTGTCTGCTAGGTAACTGTTGAAATTGCTCAGCTGCTGATGGCCCTCTCATCTTCTTTGCTGTAATGGTTTTATATCTTTTACAAACTATTGCCTACGATTTAAATAGAATCTCCCAAGAGAGAAGATAAGTGTTTATGTTCAGGTTGCTAATTTTTAATTAGTATTCTCACTACACATTTTAAACTATATTTTTACATTTATTATGTGCTTCTGAAATACAAAAAGCAACATGAATAAGTCATTTGTGGTGTTTATAATTCGGTAGGGATATATCACACATATGCCCAACTAACTTTAA
Organism: Piliocolobus tephrosceles; assembly: GCF_002776525.5. Classification (NCBI taxonomy): domain Eukaryota; kingdom Metazoa; phylum Chordata; class Mammalia; order Primates; family Cercopithecidae; genus Piliocolobus; species Piliocolobus tephrosceles. Next base: position 110,462,236 of record NC_045439.1, read on the forward strand.
TAAAAAGAAAAAATGCAGTAAGTCTGATCAACTACTTTGAAAACAGGAGTAGTAGTGAATGGGGAGGTCAGGTTCTAGGGAGAGGTTGGCATTTGAGCTGGGCTTGAATGATGAGCACAAATGTAGACATGTAGAGTGGAGAAGGTGTTGCAAGTGGATAGACCTTAACGTGCACAGAAGTACAAATCAGAAAATGCAAGAAGCAGTTAGTAGTGAGTTTCCAGTGTGATTACAGTATAGGGTAGATATATATTTGGTTGGGCAGGGGGACATTTATAGGACACAAGGCCAGAAAGGCAAATTGGACAGATCATGAAGGATCATTCCATACTCAGGCATTTGGATTTTGTTATTTAGACCACTGGGGACAACTTTTAAGTAGGGTGTAAAGATGGCCTAAACGTCTTCTAGGTAAGTCACTCCAATTACAGTAAGAAAGGTAGATTGAAAAGATAAGATAGGCCAGGCCTGATGGCTCATGCCTGTAATCCCAGCACTTTAGGAGGCCGAGGTGGGTGGATCACCTGAGGTCAGGGGTTCGAGACCAGCCTGGCCAACATGGTGAAACCCTGTCTCTACTTAAAAAAAAATTACAAAAAATTAGCCAGGCCTGGTGGCACGCCCCTGTATTCCTAGCTACTTGGAAGGTCGAGGCAGGAGAATTGCTTGAACCCGGGAGACAGAGGTTGCAGTGAGGTGAGATTGCACTACTGTACTCCAGCCAGGGCAACAGAGTGAGGGGGGAGAAAAAAAGATAGTTGAGGTAGTGAATCCTGTTATGAGCTGTTAATTACAGGCTGACCCAGGACAGCAGGTTAGTTTCTTAGCAGTATTCATTAAACATCGGCAGTCTCTGCTAGGTATTTTGATAGACATTGATACTTCGGAGGTTTTTCCTCAAAATGGTTTCTGTAGCCCTGTCTCCCTCCCTACTCCCACTGGGGCCATCCTGAGCAAAGCTCTACTGACTCCATGCATGAGTTACTAGGGCTCCAGCTCCTGTAGACACCAGGGTCTCTCTCCAGCCCAATTCATTTTGTGCATCACTGACAAAATAATCTTCAGATGTGACCTAAATTTTGTCATGTCTCCTTTTAAAACTGCTTCGGTCCCCCTACCAATCAAGTCTTAACTCTTCTTCTGGATGTCAGTGTCCCCACCCTGGCTCTACCCTAACTAACCAAACTTTTCTTGCCAGTCTTTAATACAGAAATATTCTTGTGAGGCCATGACGGGAGGATCACTTGAGGCCAGGAGTTCAGGATCAGCCTAGGCAACACAGTGAGACCTTGTCTCTACAAAAAAAAAAATTAAAAATTAGCCGAGCGTGGTAGTGCATGCCTGTAGACCCTCAGGAGGCTGAGGTAGGAGGTTTGCTTGAGCATGGTTGCACTGAGCTGTGATTGCGCCACTGCACTTCAGCCTGGGTGACAGAGTGAGACTCTATCTCAAAAAAAAAAAAAATTGTCAGTCTTATTTCCTTAGAGCATGCTCATTCTGCCCCTGTGCCTTCTTTTCTCATGTGACTTTGCCGTGCATATTCTGTATACCTTCTCATTTAAATTCTTCCCATCTTTCAAGTCTCATCTCAGTTACATCTCCTCAAAAGTTCTTCTACATCTTCTTTGAAAAAAGATTGTCTTACACTATTTTTCTTTTTTCTTTTCTTTTCGTTTTTTGAGACGTAGCCTCACACTGATGCCCAGGCTGGACAGTGCAGTGACGCGATCTTGGCTCACTGCAACCTCTGTGCCCCAGGTTCAAGTGATTCTCCTGCCTCAGCCTCCCAACTAGCTGGGATTGCAGGTGCCTGCCACCACACCCAGCTGATTTTTGTGTTTTTAGTAGAGACAGGGTTTCGCCCTGTTGGCCAGGCTGGTTACAGACTCCTGAACTCAAGTGATCTGCCTGCCTTGGCCTCCTTAAGTGCTGGGATTACAGGCATGGGCCATCGTGCCCACCCTTTTTTTGGTGGGGAGGGAGGGACAGGTTTGCACTCTGTTCTCCAGGCTGGAGTGCAGTGGTGCGATCTTGGCTCACTGCAGCCTCCGCCTCCCAGGTTCAAACGATTCTCCTGCCTCAGCTTCCTGAGTAGCTGGGACTATAGGCACGTGCCATGACATCCAGCTAGTTTTTGTTATTTTTATAGAGATGGTCTCCCTATGATCCCCAAGCTGGTCTCCAACTCCTGGGCTCAAGTGATCCTCCCACCTCAGCCTGGGAGTGCTGGGATTACAGATGTGAACCAGCACATCTAGCCATCTTAACACTATTTTTCCATCCCCATGATGTCTAGCCTTATGTTTGGCATGTCTATCCTCAGTTACTCCATGGTCACAATATGGCTGCAGGAGTGCCAGCTATCCTAACCACATTTCAGACAGGAAAGATAAATGCAAGGGGCAAAAGGGACATCTCTGCCAGCTGAGTCAGCCGCCTCTGAAAAGCTCTCCCAGGGAGTGACTGGCACTAGGTTGGCTTCATTGGTTGCCCCTAGGTACAAGGGATAAATTTCTAGATAGGCATATTCAGGGTCTCCATGTTAAACAATTCCAGAGAGCACCATTCACAAAAAAATATATATAAAATAGAACAGATTATTCAATATCTTTATCTGGGTTTAATATATATACATATGTAACACAAGATGGCGCCGAAAGCGAAGAAGGAGGCTCCTGCCCCTCCTAAAGCCAAAGCCAAAGCGAAGCCTTTAAAGGCCAAGAAGGCAGCGTTGAAAGGTGTCCACAGCCACAAAAAAAAGAAGATCCGCACGTCACCCACCTTCCGGCTGCCCAAGACACTGCGACTCCGGAGGCAGCCCAAATATCCTCAGAAGAGCGCCCCCAGGAGAAACAAGCTTGACCACTATGCTATCATCAAGTTTCCGCTGACCACTGAGTCTGCTATGAAGAAGATAGAAGACAACAACACACTTGTGTTCATTGTGGATGTTAAAGCCAACAAGCACCAGATTAAACAGGCTGTGAAGAAGCTCTATGACATTGATGTGGCCAAGGTCAACACCCTGAATCGGCGTGATGGAGAGAAAAAGGCATATGTTCGACTGGCTCCTGATTACGACGCTTTGGATGTTGCCAACAAAATTGGAATCATCTAAACTGAGTCCAGCTGCCTAATTCTAAATATATATGTATATCTTTTCAACATAAAAAAATGTATACACATATGTATCATATACATACACAGTATGTATATGTATTTTTACATATGCATAATGTATATGATACAGTATACATATGTAAAAAGTTATCAAGCTATATAGTTAAGATTAGTGTACTTTTTTCTTCCTCATCCTAACATTAGTATACTTTATACTTCACTGAATATATGTTGTACTTCAGTTTTCAAAAATTAATGGTTTCCTCAACAGGTGTCCAGTGTGGTGAGCCTGGGAATGTGGCTGTAGGTAAAACTAGGATTATGTTCTCAGAAGGAAAAGGAGACACTGAGTTAGGTATCTAGAAATCTTTGTCACAAGTATAGGACTTTTTTCTACCAATACTTTTGACATGTACACCAATGTTTTAAGATATCACAGTGTACAATATAATATATGTATTACAGGGGAAAAATCAACATAAATATGAATATGTTTTCTTTTTTTTAAACTCTGGTACAAAAAAAGTATTAAAGATTGCCTTTCTGTTTGATGTCACATAGATTTTTATTTTGATATTGAAACATTCCTACAAGAACGAAAGCATTGGCTTTGAGAAATAAAATATTGCTTGTAATTTTTATTCATGTGCTACAAAATTTAAACCTTAAGTGAAAACTCAGTGTATACTTTTGACTGCTATGTACTTTATATGGTAAAAGCAACATGTGATTTTATTAAGTCAATAATAAAAGGATTCACAACACTAGTTTCTGAAAAATAAATATCCACTTTGGGTCGCTCTACACTGATAAATAAAAAGCAAGAAAATAAAACTGATCATAAGATGTCAAAATCTAGTCTGTATTTTTAAGCATTTGCAAACATTTAAGTAATCTTTTGAAATTTTCTTTTACTTCCTTTCGTTCTATTAGAAAAATCTGAAAAATAAACAACCAAATTCACTTTGTTGTTATTGTGAAACTACTAGAAAATGAGTGACACATGACTAGTCTGCTCTTATTTCATGTAATTTAAAATACATTCCAAATAATAGGAATTAGCAAATGGCAACATATTTTTGTTTGTTTGTTTTCTTTTGTTTTTCTGGAGATGGAGTCTCTCTATGTCACCCAGGCTGGCGTGCAATGACACAATCTTGGCTCACTGCCATCACCACCTACCAGGTTGAAGCGATTCTCCTGCCTCAGCCTCCCAAGTAGCTGGGACTACAGGCACATGCCACCACACCTGGCTCTTTTTTGTATTTTTAGTAGAGACAGGGTCTCCCCATGTTGGCCAGGCTGGTTTCGAACTCCTGACTTCAGGTGATCCGCCCACCTCGGCCTCCCAGAGTGCTGGGATTACAGGCATGAGCCACCGCACTCAATCAAATGGCAACATCTTTAAGCATTTATTTCTCAGTGTCTGTGGGTTGATGTTTACTTGTTTTTAAATAAAGATTGTGTTTTCCTTACTTAGGTTCATCCTCAGCAGCACCGGCTTCTTTTTGAAGTGTTTGACGAAAATCGATTGGTAAGTTATATTGTGCTTGTGTGAAATACAAAGTAAGGGTACGTTTCAGTAGAGCATCCAGGGGAAGTGGATAGGCAATCTGGGATTTGAGAGACGGGTTGTGGGTGGTTATGGAGACTCTGCACAAAATGGTGAGGGAGATAGAATTTGTTTTCTTCCTCCTGGTGCTACTTGCTCCCTTTCCATTCTCCTCCCAAGCACTTCTTCTGATTGCCAACGTATTACAAGGTCTTATGAAGACCTCTTGTGACAGGAGAGGACAGAAAATCAACCTCTTTGTCCTGCCTTCCCTCTCACTCGTCCATGACCCCTGGTTCCGAGTCCGTGGCACTGGAAACCTTCGCCCAGAGTATCCTTCAGTTGCACCTCCTCACTACAGTGGCCTTTCTTAGGGTTACCCATATCCAAAGGACATCGTATCCACTCTCTCATTCCCACTCTTCTACAGAGGAAATCTGTCCTTTTTACACTGATAAGGAATGAGCAAATAAAGTTTTCTCAAGGATGGCCAGCTCTTACAGAAGCAAAAAGCAAAGTTAAAACTGATGTTCTTTTTATAAAATGATTGTTCCGATTTCTGAATTCCTAAAGACTATCTTAAAGTCCTGTTCTTTTCCTGATTTTGTCTCTGAGGATCCAATCTCAAACTCTCTTCTTAGCAGCTTACATTTATATTTTAAACCTGTAAGATTTGAACAGGGAAATATACAAACAGTGTTATGTGTGCAAAGCTTATCAGTTGCAAGCACCAGAAAAATTAAACAGTTTTGTTCATTTTTTAGCTAACAAAGAAACTAGCTTTAAAAAAAAAAAAAAAAGTCCATTTTTAGTGTTAAACTACATTCATGTTTTTTGCCCTCAAGAAATGATAATTATACTAGCAACTAAAGATATTGCCAATGAAATCTTTAATAAACATCATAGTAAACAAAAGTACATTATTGCTGCCAAAGAAGACTACCACTGGCTGGCAATCTAATTTTTTTATTTATTTATTTTTTTTGAGTGCTCCTCACAGGCGGGAGCACAGTGGCTCAGTCTCGGCTCACTGCAACCTCCGCCTCCAGGATTCATGCAATTCCCCTGCCTCAGCCTCCCTGGTAACTGGGACCACGGGCGCATGCCACCACGCCTGGCTAATTTTTTTGTATTTTAGTAGAGATGGGGTTTCACCATGTTGGCCAGGAGGGTCCTGATCTCCTGACCTCGTGATCCACCTGCCTCTGCCTCCCAAAGTGCTGGGATTATAGGCGTGAGCTGCCATGCCCAGCCTGGCAATCTAATTTTTAAGGCTAAGTGACAGATGTTGCTGATTTGATTATCGAATATGGTTAGTTACAGAGCTATTTGTTTTTTGTCTGTTTTTGCTTTTTTTAAAAGAATATAAAATGTTTTCCTTTTTTCTCCCCTCTGTCTCTATAGATCTGTTTTCCTTTATTTATTATTATTTTTTGACAGAGTCACACTCTGTTACCTAGGCTGGAGTGCAGTGGCGCAATCTCAGCTCACTGCAACCTCTGTTTCCTGAGTTCAAGCGATGCTCCTGCCTCAGCCTTCTAAGTAGCTGGAATTACAGGCATGTGTTTTTAGTAGAGATGGGGTTTCACCATGTTGGCCAGGCTGGTCCCTTCTAGATGGAAACAAATTAAACTTCATATTGATGGAGTCTTGTGTGTGTTTTGTTTTTAAATCATGAAATATACATACAAAAAAGCCCACATAATATAAATATTTTAAATAAGACAAATATGTATATACATACACATTACTCAGCTTAAGAACTAGAACGTTACCAAAATCTTTGAAACCCTCTCTAGATCCCTCCTTAGTAGCATCTCCTTTTCTTCCTCCACTAGTAGCCACTGTCCGCAATTTTGTATTACCATTCTTTGCTTTTTAAAATACTTTTATCACGTATATACATATACATGTGTGTGTGTGTGTGTGTGTGTGTGTATATATCCCTGAAAAAGACATTGTTGTTGGCCAGGCATGGTTGCTCATGCCTGTAATCCCAGCACTTTGGGAGGCTGAGGCAGGTGGATCACCTGAGGTCAGGAGTTCAAGACCAGGCTGGCCAACATGGTGAAACTCTGTCTCTACTAAAAATACAAAAATTAGTCAGGCGTGATGGTGGGCACTTGTAGTCCCAGCTACTCAGGAGGCTGAGGTGGGAGACTTGCTCGAACCCAGGGGGCGGAGGTTGCAGTGAGCCAAGATCACACCATTGCACTCCAGACTAGGTGACAAGAGCAAAACTCTGTCTCCAAAAAACAAAAACCCACCTTGTTTATTTTGCATATTTTTTAATTTATAAAAATAGTATATCTCTGTAGGCATTCCTCTGATATGCTTTTTTGCTTAACGTTATATTTGTGAGATCTGTGATGACACCTTTCAATGATGCATAATTTTCTATACTCTGAAAATATCATAATGCTATAATTTATGTATTTAACCTCCTTAATATTAGTGTTATTAGTGTTATTTCCAGTATTTTGCTCTTACCAATTGATAAACATTTTTATGTCTCCGTATGTACATGTCTGAGTGTATCTCTAAGAGATACGTTTTAGAGTTGAATTGCCAGATCATGGTATTACTATTATTTTTCCTGTTGCCACTGATACCGATGTGAATTCTGCCTTATCATTGGGTGTATTATTGGTGAACTATTTTATTTGCGTTATTTGCATGTTGTCTACAGGGAGGGACAGTTCATATCTGTGCTTTCCACCATGCTTAATTGTCTGGTCCGTTTTGCTAGTAACTTCAGTATTGGTGCGACTCTTTCTTAATGGCCAGAATGGCTGTTTGTCAAACACTGATCAGCAAATTAACATTCCTTGAGCATTTACTGTGTATATAATACTATAAAGTGCGTCATGATAGGTTGGAAGAAAAAAGCATTGCCTTTGATATTAACAGTTGGATATTTATAGATGGATAAATATGACACATTTTTAAACCTTTTAGGAAAAAAAACAAATAATACATTAATCAAGATATTGTAACGCCTGTAATCCCAGCACTTCGGGAGGCTGAGGCGGGTGGATCAGATGTTCCTGGGGTCAGGAGTTTGACACCAGCCTGGCCAACATGGTGAAACCCTGTCTCTACTAAAATACAAAAATTAGCCGGGCGTGATAGTGCGCACCTGTAGTCCTGGCTACTCTGGAGGCTGAGGCATGAGAATTGCTTGAGCCCAGGAGGTGGAGGTTGCAGTGAGCTGAGATCATGCCACTGCATTCCAGCCAGGGCAACAGAGTGAGACTCCATCTCGGCGAGGGGGAGAAAAAAAAGTTGTTATAGATCCCCACACTAAGGACTAAGAAATTCTGTTATAATCCTGCATTTCTTTGGAGGCATTAGCTTGTAACCCTAAACAAATTATTCAGTCCTTTTAAAAATACCTTCTCACATTTGAAAAATGAGTACAACAATATTTGCCCTGCCTATCTCATAAGCATGTTGTGAGGATAAAATGAGACAGTGACTATGAAAATACTTGGAAAATTCTTTATCATGATACAAATATAAAGTGCTATTTAACATTCATGGACTTACGCATTTATAGCTGTCTGATACGGTATATTTTGTGTTAGCTAAGATATACCATTTAGTATATCTACTGTGTTAGATGCTTTTCTATGCATGGGAAATACAGCTTTTCTCGAGAAACTTGGTTTACCAGCAAAACAAAGAGCCATAGATAATTAGAACAGGGTGGTGTGTATCATTCTAGTCCTCTGATTTGTTGCTAGTCTCAGCAGGTAAGGGAGGTATAGAGATGACTTGAGATGTTATAGAAACTATAGCCATTGGTGGAGTAACAGACCTGATTGTATAGCAACAAGTGACCTATGTTGTTATAAATGTCATTCCGTCTTTATTCTGCTGAGGCACTCACAACTAAATTTAAAATGTACCATTTTCCTAGCAATTTCTCTTTGAAAATGGAGGGTGAAGAACACAAGTATAATATTAAGCAGAAACAACTTTAGTCATCTGGAAAACGTTTGTAATATAAGTGATATTTGCTTTCAAGAAAGAGTAGGCTTATATCATTGTTTTCCAGCCAATTTTAGTACTTGAGGGTTTTAAAATATAGTCGTTTCATTATGGTGATGGTAGTGGTGGTGGTGGCAATAATGACAGAACATTTCAGAATTATGTGCCTTAAAAAAATTCTACCCACCAATGCAAAAGTTAGTACTGTGTCACCAGTCTAAGACATACACCTGTACACATTCAGCCACCGGTTTTAGGAGCTGCCTGTATTCTGGGTGGAGACCCTGTGCTTCTCACATTTAGCAGTTGTATTAGTGAAGCTTCTCCAGAGAAACAGAAACAATGGATTGTGTATATATTTTATGTATTATTTATTTTTCATATATTTTATATATGAAATTATGTATAATATATGAATATATATATTTCCACACTCTATATGTATATAGTGAAGACTGCAATCTGAAATCTGCGGGGCAGGCCAGGAAGCTGAGAACTTAGGCAGGGATTCTACATTGTAGTCTTGAGACAGAATTGCTGCTTCTTACAAAACCTGTGTTTGCTCTCAAAGCCCTCGACTGATTGGATAAGACCCCCACACATTGTGGAGGGTAATGTGCTGTACTCAAAGTCTACTGATGTAAATGCTAATCATGTCTAAATGTCTTCATAGCAATGTCTATACTGGTGTTTGACCAAACTACTGGGTACCATAACCTATCGAAGTTGATACATACAATTAACCACCGCAGCTGACTTTGGCCTTCAAAGTTCAGTCAATGATTTAAGATTACCCAGAGCCTATCCATACCATGTAGATAATTACATTATTTTCCGTGTAGATGATCAGTAACCAACAACTCAGAAGGTGGGGTTCTTAGCTTCAATCTGTTTCACTCCAAAATATGCAATTCTATGTAGGACGTGCATGGATTCTTTCCAGATGAGGGCTGCCATGTCCCTCCAGTTCTTCTACTCTTAAGGTTAGGGTTGACGCTCCTGTTTGGTATTTGCTGGAGTGAGGAACTACATTTTATAGCAAGTTCCCCGATTTCCCATGCAACTGCTGTAATAGCAGTATAGATCCTATGTTCAGACCTCAGCCAGCAGTGCAAACTGTTCAGCCTCCCTAGAATTTAAACTCAGACTAGAGTGCTAGGAAGTGCATGTGATTCTCCTACCTTACTTTTCCTTGGCTGAGACCCTCTCTGTGAATTTTTCAAACATCATTCCTTCTTGTCCACCTGCAGTGCTTTTTGATATTTCTTTAAAAGTGGCAGCTAGATCAACTTCAACAACAACAACAACAAAAGTCCTGAAAGAAAGCGTCAGGCATTCAGAGTGCCTGTGGTGACACCATCTATCCATCCAGACTTCTCTGTGGTGTCTTTTGGTACTTACTTTGTGCCCAGGACAAGCTCAGGAACCTCAGAAGAACTGTGTAGTTATGGTCCATGCCCTCCGGAAAGTTAAAATCTAGTTAGGGGACATGGAACTGATCCTTATAGTGAAGCTTATCAAAGAGAAGACATTTATCTGGCCAAATACTTGAGTTCGTTATTTTATATGTTAATAATCAGAGGAGCTTTTCTTATTTCCAGGAAGTTGTAGGCCACAGGCATGAACAATTAGATCTCATTGGTTAGCCTATTAGAAGGGATTCATTCTTTGAGTTATTAGACCCCACACTTAATCCCAGAAAGAAAGCTAAAGTCATTTGAAGGCAGAGTGAAACAGGACTCCTCCTTATTTAAAAGAAAAAGATGTTAAGGGAATATTGACTGAAGTCTGTAAAATCTTAAAGGAGATAGGTTATACAAAACCAAAATAACATAATAATTGTATTACTGAATTTCCAATTATTGTACACATTTGAAAACACAATGCTGTTTCATTCTAGTCAAATATAATTATTCCCATAATTCTATTTTGTTGTGTCTTAATTGATTAAATATCTGTTTAGAAAATTCTGATCGAAAACAGATCTATCTTAAGCAGTTTTTTTAAAACAAAGTATATGTTTTACATATTTGCTTTTACTTAGGAAAAAAAACTTACTTAGAAAAATACAACTTGGGTGTAGCAGCATGTGGTATAAACAACGGAACTATTTTACCTTTTACTTTCCTATGAATGAGCCAGTATATATTTATTGCTGGAGTTCCAGCTATAAAATTTAGGTAAGGGGTTTAAATATACCCTAGAGTATTATTTAAAACTAAATTTATTTCTTTCAAATAGAATACCAACCTTGGTCTATGGCATTTGGGAGAGAAATTAAAATATTAAATTTTTATTGCCTAGTAAACTGAAAATAAAGGTTAAATAAATACAAAGCAGAAAAAATATATACAAAATCACAACCTCTAAAAGGACAAACAGTCCACTGTTCTCTACTGTGGAAGCTTTATCAGCACTGCTGAGTAATTCCACCTCTAGGGCAGGGCTAGCTCTCAAAAATGTAAACAAGTATGTACTTTGTTTATATAAAGAAATGTACAGCTTGGTTAATATTTCTTTATAGATCTCAAACAGCTAAATGGATTGTTTCAAAGCACCAGCAGGGGCCAGCAAAGAGCTCTTAGAGATTTTCAGAACAGAATTGGCATTGAGATATGTTTATTTGATGTGTTAAATCCTTTTTAGACTTCTTTACTTACCACAACACTCTCTTAAGTGAATGAATTGCAGAGACAGTGAAATAAAATATCCTATGTGTTCAAACTATCTTGGGTATAGTTTTTTTTTTTTTTCTAATCTGCATATATTTTTATTGGAATGTTTGCTTAGGCTATTTCTTGGCAGAGTTTTAATAGTCAAAATATAAATGGCATCATTTAAAGACTGTTCTACTTGGCTGGAAAAGGCCTTAAAATTACAGGACAAAATGCTTAGTGACAGCTTCTCTTAAACTTTTTTTCTCGAACCTATGCTTCAGTTTTGCAATGGTATTACTAGGTTAATTTTGTAGTTCTGTCCTTAAGCTTTCACTTTTTATGTAATTAGCACTTTAGAAGCTAAAATATGTATCTGTTTGATGTAGTGCTAAAGTTTAAATTCATCCTAAAGTTTTGGTATTTCCAAACTTACAGAACTGTTTGAATTCACAAATTAAAAAAAAAAAATTAACAGTCCCTATATTAACTAACTTGACTAGATTCCTAGTATGACTACTATTTGGAAATTCAATCTTTGATTTGATACTTAATTACATGGGGTTTCGTTCCTACCAACTTCCTGTAATTCTATACCTATGGGTAAAAATATTAGTGGTCAAAGCTGGCTGGAGAAAGTATAGGCACTGCGATTCACATAGTTAAATGTTCATTTAGTAGAGCTGGGGTGAAAAAATACTGTTTCAACATGAAATGTTAGAAGATTGTTGTTCTTGTGTTACTCATTCATGCAAATTGGAGAAGGTATAATTGAAACAAGGTTGGCTGTGTTTGAGTCAGTGTGCTGCAGCTGAGCTCAGCTTAAAGGTCGCTGGAAATCAAGTGCTTTGTAAGTGAAGGCATTTTGACTACAAGCGATTCAAGACATTTTGGAAACGTCAGTCTCTGGAATGGGTCGTCTTTTTCTTTCTATGATATCTGGTATCTAATGTTTTACTTAGGATAAAGACTACTACTTAATAGCTCTTTTAGGCACCACAAATGATTTTTTCTTTTGATGCAGTGCAGCTGCTTTTAGCCTGTCTACGGACAGAGATCTTTGTTATGACTTTCAGCCCTTAACATGTTTGGAAATGAGAACAAATGGCACAAAGCTTACGATTGCACTTTGCAGCCAGAAGAAGCAATACTTACCCTTTGTCAGAAACCTCCGGAGATGACTTGGATAGCCATGTTCACATGTGCTTCAAGAGACCAACACGGATTTCAGCGTCTAACATTGTTCAAATGAAGCTGACTCCCAGACAGACTGCACTAGCTCCGTTAATAAAGGAAAACGTTCAGTCTCAAGAAAGATCGTCTGTTCCCTCATCTGAAAATGTTAATAAAAAGAGCAGCTGTCTACAGATTTCACTACAGCCAACAAGGTACAGTGGATATCTTCAGTCTAGCAATGTCTTAGCTGATAGTGATGATGCTTCATTTACTTGTATCTTGAAGGATGGTATTTACAGCAGTGCTGTGGTCGATAGTGAATTGAATGCAGTGAATGATGGTAACCTTGTAAGCAGTCCAGCCATTTGTAGTGGTAGCCTTAGTAACTTTTCAACCAGTGATAATGGGTCTTACAGCAGCAACGGTAGTGATTTCGGGTCATGTGCAAGTATCACAAGTGGAGGTTCATACACTAACAGTGTCATCAGTGACAGTAGTAGTTATACATTGCCACCAAGTGATGATACTTTTTTGGGTGGAAACTTACCTTCTGACAGCACCTCCAATGGAATTGTGCCAAACAGGAATGCTACTCCATGTGAAATTTTTTCAAGAAGTACAAGTACAGATCCTTTTGTCCAGGATGACTTGGAACATGGATTAGAGATTATGAAATTGCCAGTGAGCAGGAACACAAAAATTCCACTAAAACGTTGCTCCTCCTTAGTCATTTTCCCTAGGAGTCCTTCAAATACCCCACCAACTTCTCCGACAAGTCCATGTACTCTTCTGAGCAAAGGATCCTATCAAACTTCACACCAGTTTATTATTTCTCCTAGTGAAATTGCACATAATGAGGATGGCACTGGTGCTAAAGGATTTCTTTCAACAGCTGTCAATGGACTTCGGTTATCTAAAACAATTTGTACCCCCGGCGAAGTAAGAGACATACGGCCGCTTCACAGGAAGGGCTCATTACAGAAGAAAATTGTTCTTTCGAATAATACTCCCAAACAGACTGTCTGTGAAAAGTCATCTGAAGGATATTCTCGTGTTTCAGTGCATTTCACCCAACAAAAAACAACTACATTAGATTGTGAAACAACAAATGGTGATTGTAAACCAGAAATGTCAGAAATTAAGCTTAATTCTGATTCAGAGTATATTAAGCTCACGCATAGGACATCCGCATGTTTGCCATCCTCCCAAAATGTAGATTATCAAATAAATATCAATGGAGAATTGGAAAGACCAAAGTCACAGATGAACAAAAACCATGGTATTTTACAAAGAAGTATTTCACTGGGAGGAGCTTATCCAAATATTTCCTGTCTATCCAGCCTTAAGCACAATTGTTCTAAAGGGGGACCATCTCAGTTACTCATAAAGTTTGCATCTGGAAATGAAGGTAAAGTGGATAATTTATCAAGAGACAGCAACAGAGATTGCACAAACGAACTGTCTAATTCTTGCAAGGTAAGTTTCCTTTGATCTTGATAAATATTAATTTATATGAGAATAACTTAATGAAATATTTGGAGAAAATTTATTATTATAACCAAGCAGTTTTATATATTTTCCTGGTCCTTAGCTAGCAGTACTTTGTAGTCATAAATTTTATATTTGTAAATCTGAAGAACCCTATGTATAGTTTTTTACTGTATTTGTTATTTTACCAATGTACAAAATGTGTATTTTTAAAAATCTTCCTAAGTGATTTCAGCTGTAAAACTTTACAACATAAAAACAAACTTTGAATAACAGTCTATTTCATAAGATTTTATCTTGGTATCTTTTTCCTTTAAATGGTATAGTATTCTATTTTGTAGCTCAGTATTTTATTCCTATTTTCAAAACCATCATTTTGCTTTCTCCCCTTCTTAATCATTATGAAATAGAGTAAAATTTAGAATGCTTATTTAAAATATTAAACAAAACCCATATCAAAGTGTGAAGATCTTGTTATAAATTATCATAGAGGAACTATATCTTTAAAATACATGTATTGATAAGATCATTCATAAAAGCTATTATGCTGCATGTTTAAAGCAGAGGAAAAATAAATGGCATATACATTTGTATATACCCTTAACTATGGAATTTTGTTTCCACCCTATTTTTCTTGAGCCACGAGTTAATACTGTCTTCTAAAATGTAACTCACGCTTTCAACAATATTGAATTCTAAGTTTTAATATTTTTGAATTTGGTTTAAATTGCTAGGCATTTCCCACAATTTTCTATTTACCTTTTCATTTTTGACAATTCAACTTTATTATATTAGTAATTTAACTCTTTTGAATCTTAGCCAAAAGTTCTTAAGTATTTAAAATGGTTTGAACTGAAATGGAATTTTAAAATTTCTGTATTTGGAATGTTTTGCCAGATTCCAAGAAATTTAAAAAATTTTCTAACTAAAGCAGTTTTACATGACAGTACATAATAGTTTGGGGAGGAAAAAACCTTATCTGTTTATCTGTGTTTTTGTAGCATCCAATATGCTTATTAAAGATTTTTTTTTTTTAATCTTCTGGATAAGTAGCTTTAGGTGAATAAAATAATAATTGCTAGTTTATTTTCTCTCTTCTGAAATCTAGTAAATATAACAATTGTTACCAATGCCCAGATGTTAATATAAGCCACTACTTTACTGAGGATAAAAAAAGATCAGATTTCAAATTCTGATCTATATTTTACAATTTTTAATTCCATTTAGGAAACTTTTCTAAAACCAGTTTTTAGGAGATTATAATCCAGTCAATTATTTTTCTTCCTAAAAGGAAGAAATGAAATGGCACTGAGAAGCAACATTAATACTATGCTAATTGAATTAATGTTACTTATAAATTTCTTTTACACATAATGAAATAACCTGAAAGGAATAATTCATGTATAAATATTTGCAGAAATAGCTTAAAATAGTTTATTTTATGTTAATAATTATAGTTTGTTATGGATACTTTTGAGAAGAGTATTTTAAATGTGTTTTTTAATGAAATGTGGATCAAATGCCTTTTGCATTGTTAAAAATATCCATTGTTACTGGTTTTATTTATGCTTAGGTAAACTAACTTAAATATTTTTTGTGACAATTAAATGTATAACTTTGTGCAGATTCTATCTTTTGGTAGATTATTAGATTATAAAGTAGTTCAGAAGTATGCAGTTTGCTGGAGATTTAAATTGTCCCCCTTTTAATGTTTATTAGACTTCTCTTTATAAAAGCATTGTAAACCATACAGTGACAGTTAAATTTAATTTATACTATATCTAAATAGATCTAATTGATAAATCAAGGCTTGTTTTATGAAGAATATTCTAGTGTTGCTTTTTCTAAATATAGCAGTGGCAACAATGATGGATTTTAGAAATAATCCTGTGTTTATCAATAATTATATATTAATCTAATTATAGTGGTATATTGTAACTCATTTATAAATAAACAGCTCCCAAAATATTTCCCATGACTCCAGTTAGTCTGGGTTAGTATTCTGATATGCTGAGTCTGGATTCACATTTAACAAGTTGATATTAGAGTAGCATTTAGTAATGTCAGCTATCTGTACTGAGCAGTCATGAAATTAAATCACTGCTTTGGTCAGAGACCCTGGTTTCTAAAGCACTGAGAGTCTACACATTCTTTTCTTATATGTTTAGCTACCAGTCTCTAGCAGTATAAGATTGAGTTTCTAGCTTTCAATAATCAACAGCTCATTAATGACTGAGTTTTTAAATCTAGTGAGAACTTTTACCTGTATCTGGGACACTGTCTGTGTTCTGTGTTTACAACCAAGTGAAGATGAGACTTTGTAGTCTGTCTGCATAATGTTTATTTCAGGCATAGCAAACAAAACATAACAGTGACTGGCATATGTTTATTATGTATGCCTTTTGAAATACAGTATTACTTTTGTAAAGGCTATATAATGACTTTTGATCTGAAAATAAATATTTGATATTTTAACAGTGTGTGTAATATTTTGTCCGTTCAATCAGGAAGCAGGTTAAGGAACTAAAGTACTACGTATACAGTTATAAAAATGATTGCTATTCAGATTTCTAAATCTGTATAGTAGTTAGTTTTCTCTACTGTTATTTTATTTCCCCCATCTTTTATTTTCTGAATCTCCTATGTTATGTTGTTAGGATGCTCAGAGATTTCAGTACCCTATTATTTAATGTGCATTAGCATTTTGCCCAAGCTTGAATGTCTTCCATTCTTTGCTTATATTCATATTTTTATTAGAATTATTTTTTACATTTTTTTCTTTTTGTTATAAAAGTTTTTGTTCATTATCTGTAACTTAATCCTAAATAGGTAAATTGCTACTATTCTAGTATAGTAGAACTGTAATAAACTTATGTCTCAATTATTTCAAAGCCTTTAACACTGATCTCAAGATTATACATTTCAATATTTTCTTATTTAATTGTTCTTCCTAAAATAGATGTTTTAAATATATAATTAATTAAATGTTCCATTATTTTCCAGTCCCTATTTTACTAAATTTAGCAGAATATTTAGAGAGATTTGGTTAAATTTATTTTGAGCAGCACTTATAAAAACCAATGTAATTTATAAATATTCTAAAATGTGATGCCATAATGTTAATGACTAGTTTTAGAAAGTTGGTGAAAAATATATATTTGTACATGTATATTTCTTAGAACTGAGGAATCGTTATTTTCAGACAGGTTCAAAGTGCTGAGTTGTTTGCTTGAAAATATTTTGTTTTCTCTGTAGATGTGTCTTGTTTAATTCATCCAGTACACATTTGAGTGCCAGGCCCTGTCCCAAGTACTGAGAATAAAAGATGAGTAAAATACAGTCTCTATTTAGGGGACCTCCCATTCTAGTAATAGGGACATGCTGGTAAACATAAAAATTTTCAGTCTAGTATGTGATGTGCTAAATAGAGGTGTGTATGAAAAAGTAGAAAGATGCGACATTATTCATCTGGAGAGAGGACCTGGTTGGTAGAGGAAGGTTTCCCAGAGGAGGTGACATTTGAACCGAGTCTTGATAGGTAAACTAGAGTTCATCAGACAGAGAAATCAAAGAGGTTCTAGGGCAGGGATTCCCCATCTCAGCATTATTATATTGGGCTGGACACTTTTGTAGTAGGGGCCGTCCTGTGCACTGTCGGATATTTAACAGCATCCCTGGCCTCCACCCACTAAATGCTAGTAACACCCCTTTCTCCCAGTGTGACAATCAAAAAGTGTCCCCAGACATTGCCAGATGTCCCCTAGGGGCAAAATTGTCCCCTGTTGAGAAAAACTGTTGTAGGTGTCAGCAGCAGCATATGCAAGACTGGAGATGTGAAAGAATCTCACACTGTAAATAGTCCAGTGGGGCTCAAGCATAGGGTAGCCTGGGGATGTGGGAGGAGGTGATCTGCCAGAAGCCGGTCGGAGTTGATTAGGCCTGGTGCTTCATGCTGAAGACAAAGAAGGTGGTCTTCTGCTGAGAGTTGGTAGTTGGGCAGTGGAAGTCTTTAGAGAGTGTGAAGTGCTCTCTTTAAGGTTTTTAGAAGATAATTTTTCATGATTTCATGGATTATAAATGAATTTAAGTTTTCTTAACTTGGATGATTGGGTTAACAGTGATGTTATGAACTAAGATGAAGAACTCAGGAGAGGGGCCAGATTGGGAGGGTGAAGAAGAAATCACAAATGAAGTTTATGTGCATCAGAGGCTGCCCTGGTAGTGCTGCTTTCAAGTAGGGCAGTTGGAGATACAGGACCAAGGCTCAGGAGAGAGGTGAGAGTTGGAAATGTAGATTGGGAGTCAGGAGTACAGTCAAAGCCTGAGGTAAGGATAAACATGTTAGGGAAGGTATACAGTGAGATGGGAAGGGAAGATAAATTATAATTCTGGGGACTACCAACTTTGGTGAGGTGGTAGAAGAGGGCATAAAGAGGAGACTAAGGAAGAACCACATAGAGGCCAAGAGAGCATGGAGGCACGGAGAGCATGGAGGCGTGGAGAGCATGGAGGCGTGGAGGCTTGGAAGCATGGGTGAAAGGTGAGGGAAGGAGGACAGCAGACAGTACCACAGAGAACATAAGTATTCACTGGATATGGTAGTTAGAAGGTCTGTTAGCAAGAGTAGGCTCAGGAGAATGCAGGGTTAAAAGCCAGATTGAAGAAAGAATGAAACAGGTAAGGAAGCAGAAACAGCCAGTGTAGGTTGCTTGCTTGGTGTCATAAAATTAGCACGAGATAGCATAGGCATGGTATATATTTAGTGATTGTTATACGGAAGGCATATGTGAAGTAGATATAAGATGTATAAGACAAACTCACTCTCTACAGGGAGAGTACAGTCTCTTTTTCCTGGAGAAAAAAATAAATGTTACAGTCTTCTGTTCTTTCACCTTGGAACTATAGAATAAGCAAGTATGACCAGTGAAAACTGAAATGGAGATTCAGCAATATCAAATGAAGGAAACAGAAAATTACAAGTGAAAACTTGAAATTGCTTATGAATATTCATAACTCATTTTGGACAGCATTAGTCTAACTTTCTCAGTCCCCTCTCTACCACCAAAAATAAGACAAAACAAAATAGAGCTTCCATGTAGAAAACAAGTCAAGGTTTTAAGGCCTATTCCCAGAAACTACTTGGAGAATAGGCAATTCTGTCTATTTTGCGGGCTTCTTCTAGGCTATGGAGCCTACCATGTACTAGCTCTTGTGAGGCCTCACCCGTTTGTATCCACTCTCCCTTTACATCACAGGTGACGGGGAAATAAGACAGACCAGGAGAAGCCAGGACAAGAGCCTAGGCTGAAGGGGCTTGGCAGAGTCTCTGGGTGAGACCAGGCGATATGTTGAGGTCAGGAAGGTGGTTAGCAGAAGGAGCAAATGAGTGCTGAGAAAGGGAACCAATTGTCTTGTCAGCATATCCTGGAAATAATCCAAAGTATTGCTCACACGTCTGGTTCAGTATCCTTTGTTCCTTGTGTAAAATTGGAAGACTGTGGTCAGATGAAGACAGATACTTAGAGATATAATAATTTCAAAACAAGGGGTGAGCAGATCTGTCCCAGTTCAATGAGATGTTTTGGGAAGGGCTCAACATGGGAGCAATTGTTGAAAAGCAATTTTACCCACACTAAGATTGAAGCGAACTGTTGGGATACAACAAGAACAGCAGACCTGAGGGCTTAGACGAGCAACCAGCTAGTGTATATGTGTAGCTCGATTCATGGGTGAGTCACAGCCAAGAACACCTTGAACAAGTAAGTAAATTCATGGCATTTCTAGTTAGGCTCGAGGATGTGTGTTGGGGGAGAAAGAGCGTAGGCCTTCTCTTGACTTAGAGGTATTATAAAACCATAACACTATGAAACATTTTTATTACCTTAGTAGTAAAATACATTACCCAAGCAAGATGATATAGTAGACCATGTCTTTAAATTCAGTTATAACTAAACTTAGTTATAGTATAGTTATACCTGAAGTTAAGTACAGATATACCTAAAATAATATTATCCTGAATTGCTTCCTTTTATTTACTTTTTCTCTCAATATTTTTTTTTTTTTTTTTTTTTAATGATGAGGTCTCATTATGTTACACAAGCTGGATTTGAACTCCTGGGCTAAAGCAATCCTCTTGCCTCAGCTTCCTGTGTAGCTGGGACTATAGATGTACTGCTGTGTCCAACTTGTAGGCTACCCTTTAATACTTTATTAAGGAATTAGAGAATGGCTTATTAAGATGTCAGCAGGACCAGTGATTTTTAAATTCTCATGTGCATGTAAATAACATGGCGATCTTATTAAAATGCAGATTCTGGTTCGGGTTCAGTAGGTCTCAGAGTGGGAGCCTGAGATTTCTGTATTTCTAACAGATCGTACCAATGCTGCTAATTCCCCAGACACACTTTGAGAAGTAAGTCTTAAGGCCGTTCTTTGATGCGAACAGTAATACAGTTCAAAGTCGAAATATCCCTTGAGTCCCTGAAATGCCATTATTGTGGCCATTATCATGAGTAATTCATTAAAAACATATCAATAATACTTCAGATACTAAATGCACATGCAGCAGAAAAAAAAGTTAAAGATGGAGATATGGCAATAGGTAGGCAAATGTAAATTGACTAGAATTGATTAGAGAAGGATTCTGGAGAATGGATTAAGCAAATCTTTTCTGGGCTCAGATTTGCTAGAATACAGTTCCCTAGTATAGAGAACAATGACTAGTTCAAAATAGACACTTAATAGATATTTATTAAATTAATGAATAAAGCCAGGGACCCTTTGTGATGGGGTAGAGATGACTACAGAATCCTGATAGGTGAGTATGACCACACAGCCTTGCACAAACAGATAACCAAACTAGGATATTTGAGGGGTGACTGTGATGATGAGTGGGAGCTACGTGATACTTCATCCTTTTGCATGGAAGAGTGGCACTCTTAAATGAATACCTTGTCCCTGGGGTGAATGCCAGTGGAATATTATGATCGTGACTCAAGGGTTAGTTTCCACAGTGAAGTCTGATTCATAGCCTACATATTCCACTAACTGGTACCGTATAACTGTGTGTCTGGATAGAGGCTCAGATCAAGTTTTCTGAAAAGAAGGGTGAATGGACAAAGATCTTTAAGGGTATTCAGACAAAGGCCATTTGACTAGCTTTCTTTCAGTTTATCATTGTTTTATAAAATGACTTCCCTCTAGACTTCATGTAAGAGCTGGGATTCTCAGACTAGTTCCTGGAGTTTTAAGTAACTGTCTCAGCTAAGAATGACCTTTACTTTTGTGACAAGGCTGAAAGACTGAACCGTCTTTAAGAGTCACACAGCTTACTGGAAACTCAAGTCGCCTTCAAAGCAAATGAGTTTAACAAGTATTTATCAAAAATAGAATATGTGCCTGCCATAAGTGGCAAATATTCTTCCTGGATTTGAAGAGGTTATAATTGAAATGAGAAAACAGCATAATCCATTGAAAACAACTGGAGAACAATATAGTATAATATATAATAATGTTTATATACCTACTTCATGCAGGTGAACACCTTAACATTGAGATATATGATTGCCCATGTGATTTTTAATTAATTTTTACCTTTTATCAAGGTAACATATGTGCCTATTTTAAAAGTCAGATATTATTTCTTTGAAGATTTTCTGTCTTTTTCTCCACGTTCTCTCTTCCTAGAATTCCTGTTTGCCAAAGTTTGCACTTCCTGGATTGACCTTAAAATTTTCTTTTCTCTCCTGTTTTCTGTTTCTTTGCCTCCTTAATCTACTTCTTGGAAGATTTCTTCCAAGTTTTCCCCTTTCTTTAATTTTAAAATTTTGTTTACTTTTTATTCTCTTTCTCTTTTTTTTTTTTTTTGAGACAGTCTGACTCTGTCGCCCAGGCTGGAGTGCAGTCCCATGATCTTGGCTCACTGCAACCTCTGCCTCCCGGGTTCAAGCAATTCCTGTACCTCGGCCTCCTGAGCAGCTGGGATTACAGCTACGCGCCGCCATGCCTGGCTGATTTTGTATTTTTAGTAGAGATGAGGTTTCACCATGTTGACCAGGCTGGTCTTGAACCCCTTACCTCAAGTGATCGACTGCCTAAGCCTCCCAAAGTGTTGGGATTATGGACGTGAGCCACCGTGCCCAGCCTAAAACTTTATTTTTAATTTATAAAATTATTGTTTCTGATTATTTCCTATTCCTAATGTCCTGCTTGTTTTATGAATATAATCTCTTTATTTCTCTGAGAATATTTTACTTCAGATTTGGTTTATTTTCTTTCTTAAGTTTTGTTTCAGGTCCTATTTCATCTCTGGATCCTTTTGATCCCTTTGCTGTAGTTATTACTATTTCTCTTTATTACTGGACATTTTCCTCCAGGTATCTGTTGTTCATATTTGAGAGTAAGTCGCTATGAAATTGCCTGGAGGTTGTATAATTATGTTGGGCTTTTCAACTGGTGGGTTCCACTGTTGGGAAACCCCCCAATTATTAGTGTCTTCTCTCTGAGGTTAATTTGTTTCTCCAGAGAAGAAACTTCTAATGATTGCCCAGTTATGTTTTACAGCCATGGTTAGTGACAAATCAGGAGTGAAGGTGAAGGTGATTCCTTTACATAAGTCCTGCAACTGAGCGAATTCCAGGTAAAATATGTCTTAAAAGTGATATTTACTTAGAGAATTCTTACCGTGCTGATGGTAATTTAATTCATTTGCAGTAAATGAGATACCTGATTTTCTTTTCTTTTTTTTTTTTTTTTTTTTGAGACGGAATTTCGCTCTTGTTGCCCAGGCTGGAGTGCAATGGCACGATCTCGGCTCACTGCAGCCTCCACCTCCTGGGTTCAAGCAATTCTCCTGCCTCAGCCTCCCGAGTAGCTGGGATTACGGGCATGCACCACCACGCCCGGCTAATTTTGTATTTTTAGTAGAGACAGGGTTTCTCCATGTTGGTCAGTCTGGTCTCGAACTCCCAACCTCAGGTGATCCACCCACCTCGGCCTCCCAAAGTGCTGGGGTTACAGGCGTTAGCCACTGTGCCTGGCCAAAATGCCTCATTTTCATACCTGTGTTCTGACATACCTTGTGTATATTCTAAAAGTATATGCACTCCTAGAAAGACTGAAGTAAACACTCTGTAGTAGAAAATGTGGTTTCGTTAACATATTTCTCAACTTTTTGCATTCCTGTTAATACACTGAAGTGCAAATATGCATACCTATCACTCAGAAGAAAAGGATCAACCTGTTTAAAATGTGTATGGAAATATGCCAGGTGTGGTGGCTCACACCTGTAATCCCAGCACTTTGGGAGCCTGAGGTGGGCAGATCATTTGAGGTCAGGACTTTGAGACAAGCTTGGCCAACATGGTAAAACCTTGTCTCTACTGAAAACAGAAAAATTAGCCAGGCGTGGTGGTGCACCCCTGTAATCCCAGCTACTCGGGAGGCTACGACAGGAGAATCCCTTGAACCCGGGAGGCAGAGGTTGCATTGAGCCAAGATCGAGCCACTGTACTCCATTCTGGGTGACAGAGTAAGACTGTGTCTCAAAAAAAATAAAATAAAATGTGTATGGAAATAGAACAAGGAGGAAGAGACCATAACAGCCTTCTAGTAGAGTTTGATATTGGATAGTCACTGTCACTAGGACTTGAAGCCTCAAGTATGATTTTTAACTTGGAGAAAACCTTGAGTTATATATATATATATATATATATTTTTTTTTTTTTTGAGATGGAATCTCGCTCTTGTCGCCCAGGCTGGAGTGCAGTGGTGCAATCTCAGCTCACTGCAACCTCTGCCTCCTGAGTTCAAACGATTCTCCTGCCCCAGCCTCCCAAGTAGCTGGGATTACTGGCGCCCACCACCACACATGGCTATTTTTTTTTTTTTTTGTATTTTTAGTGGAGATGAGGGTTTCACCATGTTGGCCAGGCTAGTCTGAAACTCCTGACCTCAGGTGATCTGCCCACCTCAGCCTCCCAAAGTGCTGGGATTCACAGGCATGAGCCACCATGCCCAGCCAACGTGTGTGTATGCGTGTGTGTATGTGTGTGTGTGTGTATATATATATATATATTTTTTTTTTTTTTTTTTTTTGAGACAGAGTCTCACTCTGTTGCCCAGGCTTGAGTGCAGTGGTGCAGTCTCGGCTCACTGCAACCTCCGCCTCCCGGGTTCACTCCATTCTTCTGCCTCAGCCTCCCGAGTAGCTGGGACTACAGGGGCCTGCCACCACACCCGGCTAATTTTTTGTATTTTTAATAGAAATGAGGTTTCACCATGTTCACCAGGCTGGCCTCGATCTCCTGACCTCATAATCTGCCCACCTCAGCCTCCCAAAGTGCTGGGATTACAGGTGTGAGCCACCTCACCCAGCCCCGGTATATTATTTTTTAAACCCTTAGCCTTATATTTGTAAAAGTTTAAAACAGCATACTTCATGTGCCACATTTTAGGAAACTGTCTGAGATAGTGATTATCTCCATATTAGAAATAAGTAGAAAGGCCCAGAAATTTTTAAATGACTTGCTGAAAATCACAAATCTAGTAAATGTCATACTTCAACCAAAGCTCAACTCCATTATGTATTTTAAAGCACCTTTCTACTACCGCTAGCCAAAAGGACTCTCATCGGGCACTGGGAGAATCCTACAGGATAAAGCTGCTTGGAAAAGATCACTTTGGTAAAAATAGCATCAGAAAGAAAAAAAAAGAGTTGTCTAAAGGAAGAATTCCATTTGGGCTGACTACAATCGGATGAGTAACATTTACACTCTGAAGAGCATATAGTCCAGATCAAGTGCTGTCTTACAGCCATTGCCGAGTGAAAAAACAGTTTAGGGATTATTATTAAACATTACCAGAGAACCGGTTTCTCTCACAAATTTTTTTTTTTTTTTTTTTTTTTTTTTTGAGATGGAATCTTGCTCTGTCACCCAGGTGGAGTGCAACGGCACGATCTCAGCTCACTGCCACCTCCACCTCTTGGGTTCAAGCGATTCTCCTGCCTTAGCCTCCCGACTAGCTGGGATTACAGGTGCCTGCCACCATGCCAACCTAATTTCTCTCAAATATCTCCTTCCTTTTCTTCCAACTTGTGATTTATGATTACTTTGTTTTTTTTCTGATCACTTTTATTGATTAACACATACTTTGTCTTCTGCCTCCTATAATATAGCTTATGAATTTCATCCTTAAGTTCTTTTTATTTAATAAGTGTTACAAACAATCTACATTATTATAAACTAGTTTTTTCCCAAATATTTAAAAACTTTTTGTTAGGGAAAATTTCAAACATACACAAAAATACAAAGAATATTGCAGTGAACCCCTATGTATGACTCATCCAGTTCTAAAATATATCAACATTTTGTTGATTATATCATCCATCTCCTCCTCGCTTCTTCTTTTTTCTAGAATCTTTTTTAAAAAATACATCATATTCTACCCATAAACATGTTGAAATGCATCTGTGATGGTTAGGAACCTTTTACATATATAAAACCACCATGCAATTGTGACAAAATTAATGGTAAAATTAACATTAATTCTAAACTGCTTTGACTGGATAAATCTCTAAGTCACTATGTCATTTTAGTATTAACAAAGTTCAAGATGGGTACATCTCTTTTGACTTGTGTCTATCTAATACTTCTATTTTCTGATATTCACATCTCTTTGGGATGGAGCGTGTCAGTTATTTACCATAGGATTTTCTCTTTCTTTAATCAGATAACTTTTGATAATATATGGGTTACCAATATAATTGAGGCCTTCCTTTGGAACCTAAAACCAAAAGGTTAGAGTTCAAAAATTTGGAATTTATCATCTAACCACATCTTATCTCGGCCTTAATTGCCATACTGTATTTAGGGTTCAAACATTTGGGATAGCTACCTTACTCATTCCTGGGCAGAGGTGAAAATGTACTCTATGTTGAAGTAACTCTATTAATTCGTATTATAGCTTTTCCAAATCCTGATTTTTATATTTATATAATATGAAATTTATGCAACACTGCTGCAGTGTTTCAAGTACTGGAAATTGTATATGTTTGGCAAATACTTGATGCTCAATAAAGAATAGATCTCATTATCTACCTTATATTGTTGTGAGAGTATCTGAAGGCACTGTAAAGTGCCATGATATATAACACATAATAATTGTTTTATAGATGTACAAATGGAATCATATAGGTAATTAGGAATCCAGATGGACAGTTAAGTAATGGGAAATGCATGAAAAGATCGCATTATTAAAAAGTCAAGTAAAAATACACAGACCACGAATCTGGGGAAGCACTTCTTCATAAGAAACCGAAGCAAAATTCAAAGTCTAAGATTTCTAAAGCCTTATTAACAAGCCACAATTCTTTTTACTTATACTCACAAATTTTGATTAGATGTATTAGGGACAGTGTCAACACTAGTTGTACTGAAGAAGGACAGAAATAAGAATTATACAGCAAATTAACAGGAGCAAATAATTAGCAGCTAGAAAGTCCTGTATGTGGGCCACAAGCCCCGTATCGAATATCCAATAATTGGTAGTTCCAAAGCGAACACTTTTGTTTCTTTGATCCCCCATTGAAAATTTTGACTTATGGAGATGATCTCATAAACATGAAACATGAAATGGTAGACTTCTTTCTCTTCAGTTTTTAAACTAAAGAATTCCCAGTGCTCTCAATAGTTAAGATATCACAAAGGATAAATGCTTGAGGGGATGGATACCTCATCTTCCATGAGGTGATTATTATGCATTTCATGCCTGTATCAAAACATCTCATGTACCCCATAAATGCATACACCTACCATGTACCCACAAAAATTAAAAATTAAAAAGTTAAGATACCAGTTTTCACTAATAGCATTATTTTTATTTAAATGAGTGTATTATATGTGAAAACATTAAAATAAACATCTTATTTTGTAAAAACCATTATTATAACTTGGTTTTTATCTTACTCTTGATCTTTAGGAATCAGTTCATCTTCTAGCTATCATCAGTGTTTTTGCCTCATACTTTTAACAAAATATTAATACATTTGCAATGGAAAATATATCCTAGTATGCCAGTTTATCTTCATATTAAAATGTTTAGTTGGCAGTTGTTGACAGGGTAAAAGCAAAGTAATTCAGCTATTATAATTTTACATTTATATAGTTACTTTTTGAGACATACATAAAAGCTCAATTTAGTCAGTTTGGTAGGACCTTTGTAAAGCTCTCTTATAGCTCTCTCTCCCTTTACTGAAAGTAATTATGTATTTGGCTCTTAGGATATTTTTTAACCTTCTAAAGTTAATTTGGGTATGACCCTGGCATGTTATTTATAAATATTAGCAACAGGTGGTAAAACTGCTGAAATATACGGATACCGTGATTTTGGAGCAAGCTAGTCAAATCTGTTTATTTACTACATGTAATGTAAGTTTCCCAGGCTTCACCAGTCTGCAGGGACCACTAGATACAAAATAACAATTATAACCT
This sequence comes from Piliocolobus tephrosceles, assembly GCF_002776525.5. NCBI lineage: Eukaryota > Metazoa > Chordata > Mammalia > Primates > Cercopithecidae > Piliocolobus > Piliocolobus tephrosceles. Next base: position 110,489,709 of record NC_045439.1, read on the forward strand.
AAATTTCACTGACTTAACTCTTCTTTTCTACTCATGAAAGATCCTAAGCAGCTATGAAGCGCTCTTCAGTATTTCTGGGGTTCCCGGGCATGGCTCCCATGCACTCTTGAACAAATCCAGTCCTGTGGAGCAGTGTTTCCAGGCATATGCAGCACACCTGTTGTCACTTTGGAGTCCTGCTATGTCCCACTGGGCCCTGGTTCTTCCTCCTTTCCTTAGGATAAGGTGTTGTCCAGAAGCATCCTAAAAAAGCTTATCTCAAGCTTTTCTTAGGTATGATGAACCAAACTGGCTTAAAAAAAAGGCGGGGGGAGTTATGATTCTGAACACAGAGTGGTGGGGCATCATTCAGCTTTGAGGACATGTCTGAATCTCAGAGATAGCAAGAACTAAAAACAAGATCTTAAAACCAGGAAGTACTGTTTTACTAAAAAAATTTCCTACAGCACCACTGTCCAGTATAGTAGCCAGCAGCCACGTGTGGCTACTGAGATTTAAATTAGCTTAAATTAAATTGGATTTAAAATTCAGAACCTCATTTGCACTAGACACATTTCCTGTACTCCATAGCTACATGTGATCACTGACTCCTGCATTGGACAGCAGTAGTACAGAACATTTCCATCAGTACAGAAAGTTCTGTTGGACAGGGTTCCCCAACATTAGGTCTCAAGCTGCAAGACATTGATATCCCTGTACTTCCACAATGATCCAGTGTATTGAGGAAAGTGCCTAAAGCTGCAGTACTAGGTGGTTATGGCTGAAGGAGTGGAGCCCCATCCCAATAGCCTTATTTTTCTTTACTGGTACCCGCCCTAACGTTTAAGCAAGAAAATGTTGGTTTTAAAGGGGTTCATTGAGTTATTTTCTTAAGCAACAGTAACCCACATCCCCCTTTTTCCTGTTTTCATTGATATGTCATAGTCTTCAGTAAAAATTACATGAATTTTCAACCCTGGGAAAAATCTTAAAAACTGTTTATAGATCAGCTAAACTTACATTTGATCAGATAACCAGGTAATCAAATTATAAGAATAATCAGTTTCTACTTCTGACATAACGTTTTTAAAAACTAAGAAAAGGCTATTCATTTCAAAAAGTAAAATTTTTTACAGAAAACATTTTATTCTGTGCCGAGGTTTGAAAAAGAGAATTAAGAAGAAGAAGAAAAACTACTTTGGGAATCATTTGATAATTATTTTGTTTGTTGTTTAGAAATACTCTCTGACCATATGTACAATCTTTACACATACTTCTTGCAATGTGTTTATTGTACTGAGAATAAATCTTTGTTTTCACTGATCACTGCGCATCATTGGTGCTTACTACTATTTGTTGATGAATAGGGACAAGATACTACAAATCTAACAAACACATTTTACTTTATAAAGGTCTTTTCTTGGCCACGCACAGTGGCTCACGCCTGTAAGCCCAGCATTTAGGAGACTGAGATTGGAGGATCACTTTAGCCCAGGAGTTCAAGACCATCCTGGGCAACAGAGTGAGACCCCTGTCTCTATTAAAAAAAAAAAAAAAAATTTTTTTTAATTAGCCAGTTGTGGTGGTACTTGCCTATAGTCCCAGCTACTCAGGGGCTGAAGCGGGAAAATCACTTGAGTCCAGGAGTTCCAGTTGCAGTGAGCTATGATTGTGCCACTGTAGTTAGCCTGGGCGACAGAGTAAGACCTTGTCTCAAAAAAAAGAAAGAAAGAAAGAAAAAAAACTTGTTTGTTGTGAAATACAAGAGAATAGAAGACATTATCCCCACTTCTGATAGGGCAGTCTAGGCAAGGAAGACAAAGAACATATATAAGATGTTTTGAAATTATTAAAGAAGGATCAGAGTGTTGAAATTATTGTAAGCATCAAGGCTGCTTGCCCATGAATTAAGGAAGTTTGCAGGAGGATAATCTCAATAAAGTCTATTGACTGAAAACTTTCATAAATCCTGGGTTGTTAACAGTGTTCTCAGGCCCACTAATGCTAATGTTGTTTAATACATAGAAAAAAATTGAATATGAAGTTCAGGAGTTTATAACTTTTAGATTCAGTTACCTTTGAAAATGATTATAACCAGAATCTGGAGCAATAAATCTAACAACCAAATGGTGAGCTAAATAGTGACTTCCAACTATGTGCAGTTGTTGGTAGGCCTTAACACTATATGGAAAAACTTAGGAATTATTTTTAACCTTCCTTTTGAAACATTGTGTAAACCTTCTTAGATGATACTTAAAACTATTAAATGGGGTAGTTTTATCTGAATGTAAGTTCACTTGAGTTGTGAATTTCACCTCTCATCTATGTGTTTTTTTATTGTAGGGTAATGGCAATGGAAGATCAGGGTTATAATATGGCACTTGAATAATAGAAATTCATGTAAAATATTCTAATCTGTCAAACTTTACCAACTATGTGCAGATTCCACAGCCAGGGATGGGAGTGTGGCTCGTGGCCACTAGAGGGCAGGAAAGGTCAGGAACCGGATATGGAAGCCTGGGGAAAAGTATAGGGGAAAGCTTGGATCACCCCTTCATAAGGAAGACAACTTCCCACAACTTGAAGCAAACACAATTCAGTCCCTGGGGCAGGAAAGCCAGTAAAGGATGCAGGAACATAAGCCACAGTCAAAGCCAGGAGGACACATGGGCAGGGAATTAATAAACCAGTCTGGAGCCCAAACATTGCCAGGCTGTCAAACTGTTGGCAGAAAGCTAAATTCTGGCCGGGTTGAAGAAGGCAGTCACATTGCAGGGAGTTGAGCAGGTCATTTAACCCTCACGATTATTGCTCCAAGTTGAACATAGACCCTTTTGAAATGGGCAAAGTGGGACTTTAAGAATCTAATGCCTGAAAAGTCAAAGGAAATCTGATACCATCTTCTTTTGATATTGTAGCATTTCCTGTCACAACTCCTGATTTAGTTTTGTAATGCTAGAGCTATTCCTATTTCCTTCTTGGAAAATTCCCTCCACATCCTAGAGTACTTCCTCAGGTCTCATTAGCTAGTATTTACAAAGGAGGGATTAAGTAAGACGAAGATGGTACAGAACAGTTTTCCATTAAGACATACCATATCAATAATCACATTTAATATTTTATAAATTTTATATTTATAAATGTATAAATATATAATTATGTTTAATAATTTAGAATTTATCTTTAGGTCTTAAATATATAAATTATGTTAAAACTATAAAGGCAAGGCACATTGGGCTATAACAAAGAATAAAAGTTTTCCTTAATATTTCTGTTTACATGAATAGAATTTTGTACTTTTCCTTTACAGTTTTTATACAGGTTTTAATTATATGTGCATGTTTGTCAACCATGCAAGACTGGAGTCTCCATGATATCAGAAATACCCTCCTGAACTTAACCTGGAGCCTGACTCTAGAAGCTAGTCACTAATATTTGTTGACCTCAAGGAATTTACTGTGTGATTGGAGTGCAAGAGAACTATAATACAGATGTTAAAAATGGATACAAGGTGAAGTAGAATTACAGAGAAGGAAATTAGCAATTTAGTCTCATCAGGTAAATTTTTTATTAAAATGGCATTGAGGCCGGGCACAGTGCCTCACTCTGTAATCCCAGCATTTGGGGAGGCCAAGGCAGATGAATCACTTGAGGCCAGGAGTTTGAGAGCAGCCTAACCAACATGGCAAAACCCCGTCTCTACAAAAAAACACAAAAATTAGCCAGGCATGGTTGTGCACGCCTGTAATACCAGGTACTTGGGGAGGCTGAGGCGGGAGAATTGCTTGAACCCAGGAGGTGGAGGTTGCAGTGAGCCAAGATCGTTCCACTGCACTCCAGCCTGGGCAACAGAGTGCGACTCTGTCTCAAAATAAATAAATAAAGACAAAAATAAATGAAATGGCATTGAGCTGGGTCTTATAAGTAGTAAAGGATTTACACAGGCAGAGACAAAAAAGAAACTTTTCAGGAAGAGGGTGTGCTGAGTGAGCTTGAGAGGGAAAAATATAGGATCATTGCAGCTATTGGGGGGCTTTTGTTAATAGAAGGCTGCAAGGTAGATTGGAAAAAAGCAAACTAGAATCCCATGCCAAGGAATTTAGTTTTTCCTCTGGACCAGTATTTTTGAAATGTGGTCCTCACCAGTCTGTAAGATGCCATATGAAACCTACCCCACTGACAGATAAGTTTGTATAATGCCACATGCTATATCTTGGAATACCACAATGCACATTAGTAAATCTGAGTTCCTAAAGTTCGGTAGGAAATAAACTTTTGAACTTGGTTTAACCAGATGTATCCCAATTATATGACCAGCATTAGATGGCCTGCTCGTTCATCTTCAGCTGTAAACAATCATTGCTCACTCCTCCTGGTTTTGCCAAACATTGAATAGAGACGTGTTTCTCAATGTGTATTGCTGGTCAGATGCATTAGTATCACCTGAGAACTGCAAATTCTCACACATCATCCCAGATCAGCAGAATCAGAAATTCTGGGGGGTAGAGCCCAGCAATCTGTCTTTAAAAAGCCTATGAGGTGATTGTAACACACACTGAAATTCAGCCTGTATCTTGAAACTCTAGATTAGGTTGGGCACAGAGCCTCCAGCTTTCCTCAGCTACCACAGCTTCCTTTTATCCATTTTAAAGTGGTTTCCTGTTTATCTCTTTTAAAGTTCACCTTCTCACACTTACTTGTTTTTAAATTGAACATCCAAGATTTTACACAGCTCAGCTCCTTAAGTTTCTTAGAATTGAAGGCACTGTATCTTTTGCAACAGTAGCAACCGTCTGCTAATTTCATTTCTCATTTAAACTGCAGAGATAATTCTCCAGAGAAGGTTAACTTCCATCTCTTCGAAAGTTATATTTTCCTTTCCCTAGTAGCTTGGCAGACATTTCTAAAAAGAAAAAAAATTAATGTCATAATTAGCACTCAGAAGTGTGAATCTCTGTTTTCAATCGAGAGTGAATACTTTTCTTTTGGAAAGGAAGAGCTTTATCCATTTTAGCTGTTACTTAACAGTGGCTATTTCCTGGCTAAATTATAACTTTATACACTTAGTTCTCTTGTTATTTTCTGATGTTCCGAAATATAAATTTGAAACAATGGGATGAGCCCCTCCCTTTTTTAGAGGTGGAGAGAAAGTTGAAACAAATGCAAAACCTTTTTCTCATCTTTAGCAGTCATCAGGTTTAGGAGCATACAATATAAATTGCTTCCAAAAGTGTTGGATATATTAAATTTTAACTTTGGAAATAATTATAAAATCCTATTTATATTTGATACGGACACAACCTCTGATTCCTGTTATGTCTTGTCTGCTTCAGATTCCTTCTTTCCTGTAGCATATTAAAAAATGGTTTGTGTTTTTAAATCCTCACAGTAAATTACAAATGAAACTTTAGAGCATGTAAAGATAAACTTGACCAGGTAAATCGTCTGTTTTCACAAGTCTGTGATAGAAAGTAGAGCACTCCAAAGAAACTGAAATTCAAAGGACAATAACTCAAACCGAAACTGATTTAGAAAGTGGTTTCTCCTGACTTCCACCTCGCCCCAATCTATGAGGTAAAAGTGCATTTTAAAGATGTGAGGGTTTCTAAGGGCTGTAGAATTTCAAGTAGTGTGAAACTATTATCAAAGAACGAAGTACAGGTGTCTCTTGGTATTTGCAGGGGGATTGGTTCCAGGATCCCAGACACCAAAATGAGCAGATACTCAAGTTCCTTGAATAAAATGGTATAAAATTTGCATGAAACCTACACACATCCTCCCATACACTTTGTCATCTCTAGATTACTTATAATGCCTAATACATTGTAAATGCTATGTAAATACTTGTGCTGCATTGTTTTTTAATTTGTTTTTTTATTGTTATTTTTTCCTTTTCAAATATTTTTGATCCCGGATTGATTGAATCCACAGATACAGAGAGGTGACTATACAGTTTGTGTCTTATAGTCAGGTCTACCAGATAGGCTAGAGGCCGAGCAAATCATAAGCTTAAGACATGGAATGCTTGCTTTATGCAAAGATACCCAGTTTCCAGAGCACTATGATTTTATAGCACAGATTAAATTGTTTAACTCCATTTCCTCCTTGATATACTAAAAAGATTGACTCAGTAAATTTTGAACTTCTAGGAAAATGTTTTAAATAAGCACATTGTAGTATAAAGCACAATTATGGAAGTAGGAAAAAAGCAGCTATGCAAATGCAATTTTATTTAATAAGATTGGTTTACCTTAGAAAACAGTTAAATTCCAGTGATTTTTATGAGCCTTTTTTCTATCTATAGTATGTAGTATGAATGCATATAGTATGGATTTTGAGAGGAAGCATGTTTATTTAAAATAATAGTTTTTATTATATTCAGCAAGCAGAAAAATATGGTTTCTTATTTGTAAAATACTGTAAATGGTCCATTCATATAAGCTCTGCTTATTTTTCTGAGAGACTCGTGTGAATATCGTCTATGTCCAAATACCCACTTTTCATGTGTTCAAATAAAAAAAGGTATTGTCTTATAAATAGAATGGAAATTTAAACTCCGCTTTAAACAGAGAGGTTCTTAGATAAATTCACTTTTAGTGTTTCAGCTTCACAGTTTTTAATTCTGTTCTAGTCTTTTGTGATCTCTGAAGTATTTCTTGATCTCTTAGCTTAATTTAAATAATATGATTAATAATGGCTTGAACATTTTTATGGCTATAAATTCATTCAATTTCTTTTTTTTTACTGCCTGCCCCAATTGTTGTTTTCAGAATTATGTGATCTATGCAGAGGAATCATGACGTTTGCACATAGAGGATTTTAATACAGCTCTGTAAAGACAGTTGTTATTAGCAATGATTAAGATATTAATACAGATGTAAGCCTCTTGATCTTGAATCTTTGATCTTGATCTTATCTTTGAAGAAAGGTAGTTTAAACTTATATGTGCTTCTTGGCTCACTCAGAAAAATATTTCCTTCTGTAGCATCCAATTAATCACTAAGATCTGTTTCTATTTCAGGTTAATTTACTGTAGTCTTTATTGTTACGCAAAGTAAAAACTATCTTAGGTTTATATGCAAAATTATAAATACCGGCTTATCAGTTGAGGCATTGTTTGTGATAGCAAAAGATTTGAAACCATTTAGATTGTCTGTCTAAATTTAGATTGACAATCTAATTGTGTGTCAATAGGGAACTAGTTAAGTAAATTTTGATGTACCATGTAATGGCATACCATACAAACACAAAAAAGGTAAAGCATCTCTATATATATTGATATGTGAACAAAGTATGAGAGACAGTGTTGTAGGGGGAAAGCAAGATGCATAACACTGTGTCAGAGAAAACTCTACAGGGATGGATACTCAGGCACAAAAATAAAACAGCTATCACCTTTTGTAAGGACAGAAGGTAGAAATGGATAGCTGGAGGGTAGAAACTCTTTCGTTTTCTTTTTGATTTTGTACTTGGTATATGTGTTACTTAGATTTTAAAATTACTTTTTAAAAAATGTTCTTGAAAGAAAAGTGCTGATAGCTAAGTCTGAAAACTGAAAAACCATAAACTGTACTATATCGAATGTTCAGGTCTAAAATTTATTTTTACTCTTTAAAAAGCATGATTGAAACAAAAAGTTTGATATTACAGCAGAAAACCTTGGCTGTCTTGTTGGCCTCTGGCTGTGAAGAAATTATTCTTACTATAATCCTTTGCTTTATACAGTAGATTTGCCCTGGAAAATTATTTATAATTCATATTTATTTATTTTTTATTATGATGATTTTTTTTTGAGATGGAGTTTTGCTCTTTTGCCTAGGCTGGAGTGAAGGGGTGCGATCTCAGCTCACTGCAGCCTCTGCCCTGCCGGGTTCAAGTGATTCTCCTGCCTCTGCCTCACGAGTAGCTGGGGTTATAGGTGCCCACCACCACGGACCCAGCAAATTTTTGTATTTTTATTAGAGACGGGTTTTGGCCGTTTTGGCCAGGCTGGTCTCGAACTCCTAACGTCACATGATCCAACCGCCTCGGCCTCCCAAAGTGCTAGGATTACAGGTATAAGCCACCGTGCCCAGCCTATAATTCGTATGTAATAGAAACCCTTTTTAAAGCAAAGTATTCTTCAAAGTTGTGACACTTTAACATCACTGTTTTTTAAATTCTGATTTTTTATTACATTGGATTCTCTTAAAGCATAACATTTAGCCACTATTCATTCTTATTAAAGTTAACAACATTTGTCCTCCTAAAATTAGAACATCTTTAGTTCTAATTAAAGTTTTTACAAAAACAACAATTTGGATTTTTTTCTTTTTATGTTCTAAAAATTGTTTTAAGAAACTGAAATTCATGTCATTATAATATTAGAAAAGGTATTATTTACTGACTGCACTGTGCCCATTACAGACGGTCCTGTTTAAAATCACCTGGTGTTCCAAATTCTTTTTCAGATTTTCAGGCATTCTTACATTACTTGTATTGTACCAAATGCAAATTTGTTTTATGAAGTAGGCTGCATGCAGTTCAAATATAGGAAATAACTCTTGCAAAGAAATGCTTGATATTCAGAATTTGGAACAATTGGTTGGCTAGGGAAATATTAATGAACATCACAGACTGACTTGCCTTCATAGGAATGAATTTAAAACTATTACTTTTCCTTTGTAAATGGAAAAAGAACCTCTAATTGTCCTGTATTTATAGCAACCATATGTCCCAGACTTTCCAGGATAGTTCCCAGTTTCAGATTCTCCATCTCCTTCTGAGACTATGCATATTGACTTTTAGTTTGGAAAATTTTCTCATTTTTCAAACATTGGAAATACAGCTATTTGGGATCATTTCATTTTATGTAGAAGTGAAGAAACTCATTTCAGATCATTGGCTTTAAATAAGATACTATTGCAAGAAATATTTAAAATGTAGGTACTTGAGACAAGAAAATTTGCACTATGTGGGATTTTTGTTCTTTTGTTCCCAGAGACAACCAACGAACAAGGAATATAGTGCAATAAAAACAGGTGATTTTTTTAGGGAGATGGTATGGGATGAGTTTTCTTTCTGTCCCTCAGTGACCAGGCACTGCTTCTCCATGGAGATGAAAGCTGTAGGGCAGATTATAAGAGATTTTAGAAAATAAGCACAATAAATACATGAAAAGATGCTCAACCACATTGGCTGTCAGAGAAACGCAAAAAACCACGATGACATACTACTTCGCATGCGCTAAGAAGGGTATTGTCATAGAGAGAGGTCATTGTTGATAAGAAAGGGGAGGAACTGAAATCTGCTTACAGTGCTGATAGAAATGTGAAATGATGCAGCAACTTTGGAAAACAGTCTGGCAGATTTTTAGCAAATTCTATTCCTGAGTATATACCCAAGAGAAATGAAAACATACGTTCGTACAAAAGCTTTTACTCAAATGTTCATAGCAGCCTTATTTATAATAGCCAAACAGTTGAAACAGCCCAAATGTCAATCAGCTGAAAATGGATAAATAAAATGTGGCATATCCATATAATGTAATATTCAGCAATAAAAAAAGAATGCGACAGTGTGGATGAATCTTGGAAACATGCTAAGTAAAAGAAGTCAGTCATAAAGGACTACGTATTATATAATTCCACTTATATGAAATATCCAGAATAGGCAAATCCGTAAAGACAGAAAGTGGTTGGTGGTTGCCTAGGACTGAAGGAGGAGGGTTGGGGAAATGGGGAGTGAATGCTGATTGGTAAGGGTTTTTTTGGGGGGGTAATGAAAATGTTCTGAAATTGATTGTCTAAAGGTTGCACAACTCTGTGAAAATATTAAAAAACATTGAATTGGCCGGGCGCGGCGGCTCAAGCCTGTAATCTCAGCACTTTGGGAGGCGGAGACAGGCGGATCACAAGGTCAGGAGATTGAGACCATCCTGGCTAACACGGTGAAACCCCGTCTCTACTAAAAAATACAAAAAACTAGCCGGGCGAGGTGGCGGGCGCCTGTAGTCCCAGCTACTCGGGAGGCTGAGGCAGGAGAATGGCGTAAACCCGGGAGGCAGAGCTTGCAGTGAGCTGAAAACCGGCCACTGCACTCCAGCCCGGGCGACAGAGCGAGACTCCGTCTCAAAAAAAAAAAAAAATAAAATAAAATAAAATAAAAAAATAAAAAATAAAAAACATTGAATTGTACGCTCTAAGTGGGTTAATTGTATGGCATATGAATTAGATCTTAATAAAGCTTTTTATTTTTAATTTTTATGAGTACATAGTAGGTATATATATTTATGGGGTACATGAGATATTTTGGAGCAGGCATACAATGCATAATAATTGCATCAGAGTAAATGGGGTATCCATCCCCTCAAGCATTTATCCTTTCTGTTACAAAGAGTACAATTACGCTCTTTCAGTTATTTTTAAATGTACGATTAGTCTGGGTGTGGTGGTTCATGCCTGTAATCCTAGCACTTTGGGAGGCTGATGTGGGCAGATTGCCTGAGCTCAGGAGTTTGAGACCAGTCTGGGCAACACTGTGAAACCCATCTCTACTAAAAAATACAATAAATTAGCTGGGTGCGGTGGCACATGCCTGTAATTCCAGCTACTCAGGAGGCTGAGGCGCAAGAGTTGCTTGAACCTGGAAGGTGGAAGTTGCAGTGAGCCAAGATCACATCACTGCACTCCAGCCTCAGTGTCTCCAAAAAAAAAACCCACTAAATTAAATTATTTTTTACTATAGTTACCCTATTGTGCTATCAAATACTAGATCTTATTTACTCTTTTTTTGTACCCATTACCCATCTTTACTTCCCCCAATCCTCTACCCTTGCTAGCCTCTACTCTCTATCTCAGTTCAATTTGTTTTCATTTTTAGTTCCCACAAATAAGTGAGAACATGTGAAGTTTGTCTTTCTGTGCCTGGCTTATTTCACTTAACATAATGACCTTCAGTTTCATCCATGTTGTTGCAAATGACCAGATCTCATTCCGTTTATGGCTGAATAGTACTCCATTGTGTATATGTACCATATTTTCTTGGTACGTCTGTTGATGGACACTTTGGTTGCTTCCAAATATTGGCTGTTGTGAACAGTGCTGAAATATCTCTTAAGCACTGAAGTGCACATGTCCCTTCAATACACTGATTTCCTTTCTTTTGGGCGTATATGTAGTAGTGAGATTGCTGGATTATATGGTCATTCTATTTTCTTCCAGTTAATAGGCTGTCTCCCCACTTTCTTGATTGATTGTTGTGGACTGTGCAGAAGCTTTTTACCTTGATGTGATCCCATTTGTCCATTTTGATTTGGTTGCCTGTGCTTATGGAGTATTGCTGAAGAAATCTTTGCCCACTCCAATGTCTGCAGAGTTTCTTCAAAGTTTTCTTTTATTACTTTCATAGTTCAAGATCTTAGATTTAAGTCTTTAATCCATTTTTATTTGATTTTTGTTTAAGGTGAGAAATAGGAGTCTAGTTTGATTCTTTTGCATGTGGGTATCCAGTTTTCCCAGCACCAGTTATTGAAGAGACTGTCCTTTGCCCAGTGTATGTTCTCGGCACCTTTACCCAATATGAATTCACTGTAGATGTATGGATTTGTTTCTGGGTTCTCTATTCTGTTCCATTGGTCTGTGTGTCTGTTTTTATGCCAGTATCATGCTATTTTGGTTACAATAGCTTTGCAATATAATTTGATGTCAGGTAATGTGATTTCTCCAGTTTTTTCTTTTTGCTTAGGATGCGTCTGGCTATTCTGGGTATTTTGTGGTTCCATATAAATTTCGGGATTATGTTTTCTATTTCTGTGAAGAATGTCATTGGTATTTTGATAGGGATTGCATCAAATCTGTAGATTGCTTTGGGTAGTATGGGCATTTTAACAATATTGATTCTTCTGATCCATGAACATGAACTATTTTTCCATTTTTTGTGTCCTCTTCGATTTCTTTCATCAGTGTTTGATAGAGATATTTCACATCTTTGGTTAATCCTAGATAATTTATTTGTAGTTATTGTAAATGGGATTGCCTTCTTGATTTCTTTTACGAATTGTTTATTGTTGGCATATAAAAATGCTACTGATATTTGTATGTTAATTATGTATCATGCAACTTTACTGAATGTATGAGTTCTAATGTTTTTTTAGTGCAGTCTTTAGGTTTTTCCAAATATAAGATCGTGTCATTTACAAACAAGGATAATATGACTTCTTCCTTTCCAATTTGAATGCACCTTATTTCTTTCTCTTGCCTGATTGCTCTAGCTAGGACTTCCCTTACTACATTGAATAACAGTGGTGAAAGTGGCATTCCTGTCATGTTCCAGATGTTAGAGGAAAGGCTTTTAGTTTTTCTCCATTCAGTATGATATTCGCTATGGGTCTGTCATATATGAGCTATATTTCTTTGATACCATTTTTTGTAGGTTTTTATCATGAAATGATGTTGAAATTTATCAAATACTTTTTCAGCATCAATTGAAATGATCATTCTGTTTATAATCAATACTTCATTCTGTTGATATGATGTATCACATTGATTAATTTGCATATCTTGAACCATCCTTGCATCCCTGTAATGAATCCCCCTTGGTCATGATGAATGATCTTTTTAATAGGTTGTTGGATTGGGTTTGCTTGTATTTTATTGAGGATTTTTGTATCAATGCTTATCAGAGATTTGGCCCTGTAGTTTTCTTTTTTAGATGTGTATTTGTTTGGTTTTGGTCTCAGGGTAGGTAATACTGCCTTCATATGATGAATTTGAAAGTGTTCCCTCCTCCTCCTCCTGAGTAGGATTGGTATTACTTCTTTAAATAGTTGGTAAAATTCATCAGTGAAGCCATTGGATGCTGGGCTTTTCCTTGCTGATAGACATTTTTTTACTACTTCAATCTCATTACTTGTTATTGGTCTGTTCCTGTTTTGGATTTCTTCATGGTTCAATCTTAATAGGTTGTATGTGTCTAGGAATTTATCCACTTCTAGATTTTCCAATTTATTGCATATACTTGCATATACTTGCTCATAATCTCTAATGTTCCTTTGATTTCTGTGATATCAGTTGTAATGTCTCCATTTTCATCTCTGATTTTATTTATTTGGGTTTTCTCTCTTTTTTTCTTAGTCTGGCTAAAGGTTTGTTAATTTTGTTTATCTTTTTTTAAAAACCAACTTTTTATTGTTGATCTTTTGTGTTGTTCATTTCAATTTCATTTATTTTTGCTCTGATCTTTATTTTATCTTTTCGTCTACTAATTTTGGGTTTGGTTTGCTCTTGCTTTTCTAGTTCTTTAAGATGTGCCTTTTAAGCTGTTTATTTCAAGTTTTTTTCTTTTTTGATGTAGGCACTGTTAGCTATAAACTTTCTCCTGAGTACTGCTTTTGCTGTATCCCAGAGGCTTTGGTATGTTATGCTTCCATTATTTGTTTGAAGAAAATTTTCAGTATCCTTCTTAATTTCTTCATTAACCCACTGGTCATTCATTCAGGAGTGTACTATTTAATTTCCATGTTTTCATATCATTTCCAAAATTCCTTTTGTTATTTATTTCTAGTTTTATTCCTTTGTGGTCAGAGAAGATACTTGATACTATTTCAATTTTTTTTTTTTTTCCCCTGAGATTGAGTCTTGCTCTGTTGACCAGGCTGGAGTGCAGTGACGCAACCTTGGCTCACTGCAATCTCTGCCTCCTGGGTTCAAGGAATTCTCCTGCCTGAGCCTCCCTAGGTGGGACTACAGATCAGCACACCCTGCTAATTTTTTGTATTTTTAGTAGAGACGGGGTTTCACCGTGTTAACCAGGATGGTCTCGATATCCTGACCTCGTGACCCACCTGTCTCAGCCTCCCAAAGTGCTGGAATTATAGGTGTGAGCATCCATGCCTGGCCCATTTCAATTTTTTAAATGTTTTAAGGCTTATTTTGTGGCCTAATATATGGCTTATCCGTGAGACAGATCCATGCACTGAGAATAATGTGTAATTGGAAGCAGCTGAATGAAGTGTTCTATGAATATTTATTAGATCCATTTGATCTGTAGTGCAGATTAAGTCAGATGTTTCTTTGTTGATTTTCTGTCCAGATATCTGTCCAGTGCTGAAAGTGTGATGTTGAATTGTCAAGCTATTGTTGTATTGGGTTCTGTCTCTCTCGTTATCGCTAATAATATTTGCTTTTTATATCTGATTGCTCCAGTGTGGGATGCATATAGACTTATAATTGTTATATCCTGTTATTGAATTAACCCATTTATTATTATATAATGAATGACCTTCTTTGTCTTTTTTTATAGCTTTTGTCTTGAAGTCTATTTTATCTGATACAGCTACTCATGCCTTTTTTTGATTTCCATTTTAATGAAATATCTTTTTCCATCCCTTTGTTTTTAGTCTTTATAGGTGAAATGTGTTTCTTGTAGGCAGCAGATTGTTGGGTCTTGTTTTTGTTTTCTTTTTTTTAATCTATTCAGCCACTGTATGTCTTTTGATTGGAGAGTTTAGTCTGTTTATATTCAGTGTTATTATTGTTCAGTAAAGACTTACTCCTGCCTTTTGTTGCTTGTTTTCTGGTTGTTTTATAGTTTTATCTTCCTTCCTGTCTTCCTTTTAGTGAAGGTGATTTTATCTGATGGTATGTTTTAATTTCTTTCTTTTAATTTTTTGTGTATCCTTTGTATGTCTTTTTATTTGAGGTTTCCAAGAGGCTTGCAAATATTTTATAAGTTATTATTTTAAACTGATGGTAACTTAACATTGATTGCACAAAGTAACAAGCCAAGAGAAAACCAATAAAACCTCTTTGTGCCCTTGCTTTTTATTTTTTTGCTATTTCTATTTATATCTTATTGTACTATGTCTTAAAAAGTTGTCATAGTTACTATTTTGGATCAGTTCATCTTTTAGTCTTTCTACTTAACATATGAGCAGTTAACACACCACAATTACAGTATTATCATATTCTGTGCTTTTCTGTGTTCTTACTGTTACCAGTGAAATTTGTACCTTCAGATGATTTCCTATTGCTCATTAATATCCTTTTCTTTCAGATTGAAGAACTCCCTTTAGCATTTCTTGTAGGACAGGTCTGGTATTGATGAAATCCCTCAGCTTTTGTTTGTCTGTGAAAGTCTTTATTTCTCCTTCGTGTTTGAAGGACATTTTCACCAGAAGTACTATTGTAGGATAAAACTTCTTTTCCTTCAGCACTTCTAGTATGTCATGCCACTATCTCCTAGGTAATAAGGTTTCCACTGAAAAGTCTGCTGCCTGATGCATTAGAACTCCACTGTATTTATTTTGCTGCTTTTAGGATACATTCTTACCCCTGAACTGTGGGAGTTTGGTTAATAAATATCTTGAGGAGTCTTATGTAGGTCATATCTGCTTGGTGTTCTATAACCTTCTTGTACTTGAATATTGATCTCTTTCTCTAGGTTTGGACAGTTTTCTGTTATTATCCCTTTGAATGAACTTTCTACTTCAATCTCTGTCTCTACTTTTTTAGAGGACAATACCTCTTCGATTTGCCCGTTTGAGGCTATTTTCTAGATCTTGTGGGTATGCTTCATTGTTTTTTATTGTTTTTCTTTTGTCTCCTCTTACTGTGTATTTTCAAATAGCCTGTCTTAAAATTCACTCTTCTTTCTTCTGCCTGATAAATTCTGATATTAACAGACTCTGATGCATTACTCAATATTTCAGTTGCTTTTTTCAGCTCCAGAATTTCTTCTTGATTCTTTTTAATTATTTCAGTCTCTTTTGTTAAATTTATCTGATAGGATTCTGAATTCTTTTTCTGTGTATCTTGAATTTCATTGAGTTTCCTCAAAACAGCTATTTTGAATTCTCTGTCTGAAAGGTCACATGTATCTCTCTTTCTGGGATAGGTCCCTGGTGCTTTATTTAGCATATTCTGTGAGATCATATTTTTCTGGATGGTCTTGATGCTTGTGGATGGTTGCCAATGTCTGGACATTGAAAAGTTAGGTATTTATTATAGTCTTCACAGTCTATGCTTATTTTTACCCATCCTTCTTGGGAAGGCTTTCCAGGTATTCAAAGGGACTTGGGTGTTGTGATCATGATCTAAGTTTTGGTCACTGCAGCCATATGTGTGTTAGGGAACATTCCAAGCCCAGTAGTGCTGTGACTCTTGCACTTATAGAAGTACCACCTTGGGACCAGGCATGGTGGCTCATGCCCGTAATCCCAGCACTTTGGGAGGCCAAGGTGGGCGGATCACTTGAGGTCAGGAGTTCAAGACCAGCCTGGCCAACACGGTGAAACCCAGTCTCTACTAAAAATACAAACATTAGCCAGACATGGTGGCAGGTGCATGTAATCCCAGCTACTTGGGAGGCTGAGACAGGAGAATTGCTTGAATCCAGAAAGTGGAGATTGCAGTGAGCCAAGATCATGCCACTGTACTCCAGCCTGGGCAACAGGGTGAGACTCTGTCTCAAAAAAAAAAAAAGGAAGAAGTATCACCTTGGTGGTCTTGGATAACATCTGGAAGAATTCTTTGGATTACCACCAGACAGAGACTCTTGTTCTTCTCCCTTACTTTCTCCCAAAGTCTCTCTGTCTCTCACTCTCTCTCTCTCTGTCTCTCTGTGTGTGTGTGTGTGTGTGTGTGTGTGTGTGTGTGTGTGTGTGTGTGTGTGTTGAGCTGCCTGGAACTAGGGGAGGGGTGACACAAGCATCCCCATGACTACCACCACTGGGACTGCACTGGGTCAAACCTAAAGCCAGCACAGCACTGAGTCTCACCCAAGGCCTGCTGTAACCACTCGCTGGCTGCCACCTCTGTTTGCTCCAAGGCCCTAGGGCTCTACAATCAGCCAGGCTTGTGACCTTCTCTTCAGGGCAGCAAGTTACCCTGGGCCCAGAGTGCCTTCAGAGATGCCACCTAGAACTCAGGGCCCGGAGTCAGAAAGCTTAGGAATCTACCGGACACACAAACCATAAGACAGAGTCCTTCCCATTCTTCCGTTCTCCTTCCAAAGGCAGATTCTTCCCATGGCCACTCCTGCCACAAGACTATGGGGAGTACTGCCTGACTACCTCCAGTGTTCACGCAAGGCCCCAGGGCTCTTCAGTCAGCTGGTGATGAATGCTGCCAGGCCTGGAATTCACTCTTCCGGGAAGTGGGCTCCCCTCTGTCCCAGGGAAGGTCCAGAAATGCCATCCAAGAACCAAGCCTTGGCATCAGGAACCCCAAGAGCCTGCTTGGTGCTGTACCCCACTGTGGCCAAGGTGATACCTAAACTGTAATACAAAGTCCTCTTTACTCTTCCCTCTACTCTTCTCACGCAGAAGGAGTCTCTCCTTATAGCCACCACACCTGATAATGTGCTGGATTACACCTGAAACCTGTATGTCTAGAGTCTCACCTAAGGCCCACGATGTATGCTATTTGGCTACTGCTGCTGATTATTCAGGGCCTAAGGCTTAGTCAGCAGGTGTCCTAGCCTACTATGGCTGAGCTGGTATCCAGGTTGTAGGACAAAGTCCTCTTTACTCTTCTCAAACGAAAGGAAGGAGTTTCTTTCAGAGCTGCATGCTGCACTGCCTGGGGTTGGTGTAGGGGTGGCACACGCACTCCCTTGGCCGCTCCTCCTGGTGTCTCACTAGATCACCTGCCCCCCAAGTCCACTGGCTCCAAGCCCAGCACAGCACTAGGACTTACCTGGGAATTGCAGTCCTTGTGGCCTAAACTGCCTTTCAAGTTTATTTAGAACCCCAGAGTGCTTTAGCCCACGGTGGTGAGGCTTGTCAGAACTCAAGCTGCCGCCACTAGGATGGACAATTCTCTGCCGGCTATGGCTGATCTAAATGCCACCTTCATGGACCGTGGCTAAGTTCTGCCTGGTGTTACTTTCCGCTGTGACGCTGCAGCACTGAGTTCCAATGCGAAGTCCCACCGTCACTGAGCAATCCCAGCCCCAAGTGTACAGATTCTCCATGCCATGCAGACACTGCCAGGGGATGGAGGGGCTGGGTGTCATCAATTGAAGACTGTCTTTCCTACCCTCTTCAGTGCCTCTTTCAGTGATGTGAAGTTCAAACTAGATACTGTGATTGCTCACCTGATTTTTGGTTCTTATGAAGGTGTTTTTGTGTCATTTTAAAATTTTGTGTTTCTGCAGGGAGGATGATCAGTGGAGGCTTCTATTTGCTTATCTTGCTCCACTTCCTACCTAAAAGCTGTTACTTTTAAAAACCAAAATTAGGGAGAGACTTCTGCACATTTGTTGGAAGATTTGGTCTTATACCTTCTGTAGCAGTGGTTCTTAATGAGGAATGATCTTGCCACCCAGGGGATATTTGGCAAAGCCAGAAAATGTTCTTGGTTGTTATAACTGGAGGGCAGGTCCTACTGCCACACAGTGGGTAGCGGCCAGGAATGTTGGTAAATACCCTTCAATGCACAAGGCAGCCCCCACAAAAACAAACAAAAAAAATTATCTGGCTCAAATTGTCAGTAGTGCCTAAACTGAGAAACCCTGTTCTCTGCCTGTATTACTCTAGTGACAGTTGATCACAGCTATGTTTTTTAAGCACTGCAAGGTCACAAATCATCAGACATACAGATGTTCAGTGTATTCTGTTTACTCAGGACAAGGCTATCTAATAAGACTAAACCAAAAAAAAAAAAAAGTTTTTTTTTTAATCTGATCAAGCCTAAACCTAAATTAACTAGATAATTAAATTACTCAAAATATTTCATTCCTCAGTCATCCTGGTTGAGATTTTACTATTTTTTGTTATATTTTACTTATTTACTTAGAACTTCTTAAAGATCAGACTTATGAAGTATAACATCTGCTTGTAATAAAAATAGGAATAAAGAAACATACTGGCTGGGCACAGTGGCTCACGCCTATAATCCC
Source organism: Piliocolobus tephrosceles (assembly GCF_002776525.5). Lineage (NCBI taxonomy): Eukaryota > Metazoa > Chordata > Mammalia > Primates > Cercopithecidae > Piliocolobus > Piliocolobus tephrosceles. The sequence continues at coordinate 110,508,567 of NC_045439.1, forward strand.
AGCACTTTGGGAGGCCGAGGTGGATAGATTACTGGAGGTCAGGGGTTCAAGACCAGCCTGGCCAACATGATAAAACCTTCTCTCTACTAAAAATACAAAATTAGGCGGGAGTGGTGGTGTGCACCTGTAATCCCAGCTACTTAGGAGGTTGAGGCAGGAGAATCACTGGAACCCGGGAGGTGGAGGTTGCAGTAAGCCAAGATCATGCTATTGCACTCCAGCCTGGGTGAAAAGAGTAAAACTCCATCTCAAAAAAAAAAAAAAGGAAAAGGAAAAGAAAAGAAACTTACACTTACATATAGCCTTGAAAACATCATTAAAAGCTAACTTACTCATTTCAAAAATTATCATCAACTCATGTTCTAGTATAGGAATTTGGCATTAAACCAAGCTAATTTGTTAGGCCTCAGTCTCCAACCGTACTCCTTTTCTTGTATAAACCTGTTTGAAATGTCCACATACTGGTCCAGGAAAAGGGGAACAGGGATTTCATTATATATGCCAGTATTTTAAATATATATTAGCTGGCCAGGCGCAGTGGCTCATGCCTGTAACCCCAGCACTTTGGGAGGCCAAGGCAGGCAGATCACGAGGTCAGGAGATTGAGACCATCCTAGCAAAGATGGTAAAACCCCGTCTCTACTAAAAATACAAAAAAATTATCTGGGCGTGGTGGCAGGTGCTTGTAGTCCCAGCTGCTCAGGAGGCTGAGGCAGGAGAATGGCGTGAGCCCGGGAGGCAGAGGTTGCAGTGAGCCGAGATCACACCATTGCATTCCAGCCTGGGCGACAGAACGAGACTCCGTCTCAAAAAAAAATGTGTGTGTGTGTGTGTGTATCTGTATATATATATGTGTGTATATATATATATATAAGCTAACATGTATTGAATACTTACTGTGTGCTAGGTATTATGCAAGGCACTTTGTATTCTCTTATTTAATTCTCACAAAACCCTACTAGTAGATATGATTATCCCTACTCTTCTAGGAAACATCTCTCTTGTAGCTGTCTTCCTGCTCCAGTATGCACTGGTTGCTGTCTAGGTGTTACATAACTGTTACTCTGAGACTTCCTTTCCCTGTCTTTCTGAGATTCCTCTTTGCTTCTCTCCTATTTTGAATCCCCTGCATCTTCCATATCATGGCACACTCCCTCATTTTGGTGAAGTATATCCTCCATTACCTCCTGAAAATACCAGTATCTGAAAATGTCTTTATTCTACCATCATAATTGAAAAAGATAGTTTTTCTGAATGTAGAATTCTACGTAAGAAATACCTGTCTTTCATTATTTTGGAGGAATTACTCTCTTATCTTTCAGGTTTGTGTATTATCTACTTCGTTACTCTCCAAGCTTTTAGAATTTCTTTATCTCTGGTGCTCTGAAATGTCACAGTGATATGCCTTGCAGCAAGTCTTTTTCTTCTTTCATGTACTTTGCCTAATATTCAGTGGGCCCTTTTATTCTTTTTTTTTTTTTCTGGAGACAGGGTGTTGCTCCGTCGCCCAGACTAGATTGCAATGGTGTGATCTCGGCTCACTGCAACCTCCGCCTCCTGGGTTCAAGCAGTTCTCCTGCCTCAGCCTCCTGAGTAGCTGGGATTACAGGCACGTGCCACCACGCCTTGCTAATTTTTGTATTTTTAGTAGAGATGAGTTTTCACCATGTTGGTCAGGCTGGTCTCAAACTCCTGACCTCATGATCTGCCCACCGCAGCCTCCCAACGTGCTGAGATTACAGGCGAGAGCCACTGTTCCCCGTCAGCCCTTTTTAGTTTTAACATTCTCTTCCTTGAGTTCAAGCAAAGTTACTTAAAATGCTTTTTTGATAATGTCCTCCCTTTCCTCTTTTCTTTCTGGAATGTCTATTATTTCAGTGTTGACTTTTGAAGTTTCTCCTGTAATTTCCTTATTTGAAGAATCCTGTAGTCTATTGTCTTTTAGTTCTACTTTCTGAGAATTTTTTTAACTCTCTCTTCTAACTCTATCTTGAAGTTTTTATTTGAGTTATATTTTGTATTTCTATGAGATATTTCTTGTCCTCTGCTTTTTTTTTTTTTTTTTTTTTTGCAGCCTTCTGTCTTGTTTGACGGGTGGTTTATCTCCTCTTATCTCAGAATATTACAGTTTTTCTGAGGTATTTTTCTTGCAATTTGACTTTATTCTTATTCATCAGACTTATTCGTCAGACTCCCATCTTTAATTTAGGTCTGTGTGTTTCATGTTATAAACTTTCCCCAAATATTTAGTAGTCCTTAACTGTCCATAATGTGTAAGATTCCAGTATTTATTGGAAGGGTTTTGTTCATGGGCATCTATTGACTAGTGGACTCCACTTTGGGGTGAGCAGAGAGAATTAGTCATTTTGTTGGAAGACTTCCAGGATTTAATATCTATAAGTCTGTCTCATTGGGTTACTTAGTTGTTCCAGAGAGGAATTTTCTTTCCTGGCAGGTATATGTTTGTCTGCCAGTATTGTAGAAGCCAAGTGAAACAAAGGAGTTGGAGAGGTACTTACTGTTCGGTATTAGGACTTTCACTTACTCTCTCACTTCTCTCTCTGCTGTCATCTACTCTTCCAGTCTCCCTTTTATATTTCTTTTACAGTTCATGTAAATTAAATAGGACAGCATGTATTCTTTTGTATCTTCTTTTTATAATTAAACTCTTCAGGCCAGGTGTCGTGGCTCACACCTATAATCCCAGCACTTTGGGAGGCCAAGGTGGGTGGATCACCTGGGGTCAGGAGTTTGAGACTAGCCTGGCCAACATAGTAAAACCTGTCTTCACAAATAATACAAAAAATTAGCTGGATGTGGTGGCACACGCCTGTAATCTCGGCTGCTCAGGAGGCTGAGGCAGGAGAATCACTTGAACCAGGGAGGCAGAGGTTGCAGTGAGCAAAGATCGCACCTTTGCACTCCAGCCTGGGCGACAAGAGCAAAACTCCGTCTCAAAAAAACAAAACAAGCAAACAGAAAAACACTTTTCTTTGAGATTTATCTGTGTTATTTTTTATATCCATTCATTTCATTCCATTGCTGAGTAATTCTACTAAATGCATATACCACAGTTTCATCTTTCAAAGGACGTTTGAGTTATTTCCAGTTTAGGCTATTATGAAAGAAATTCTGTGAACATTGTTGAGTAGTATTTTAGAGGATATTTGTTTTTATTCTCCTAAGAAAATACAAGGAATAGAATTTCTTGGTCATATACTGGTATATGTTTAACTTTATGAGAGAGTAATATTTACCATTTATTTATCTTCTTGTTTGAAATATCTGTTCAGGTCTTATGCCCATTTTAATTGGATAGTTTTTCTGTTTATTATTGATTTATATTATTGACTTATAGTAATATTTTATAAATTGATCTCTTTATTATTATAAAATGTTTCTTTTTATTTGTGGCAATACTCATCATGAAATCTAATTTCTGATATTATTATAGCCACTTATACTTACTGTATACCTGATTATTTTTTCCATACCTTTATTTTCAATTTATCTATGTATTTGCATTTAAAGTTCATCTCTTGAGCCTAACAGTGACAAACACCTTGAACCCAGATCTTTATATCTAAATCTGATTATCCAGTAAAATTTATCAGAATTCTCTGGAGAAGTGGCTGATTGTAGAGCAGAGATAAGAAAAGTATATGCCGAACCTGAAACATTTTGTGGTGCCAAAAAGTAAGGAAATACACAAAAAAATTGAGAAGATATCAGAAGTGTACAAAAACTTACCTGACGTGACTCTCAATGACCATATCTGGGACAATTTGAGTAAAAAAAAATTGACAATAATGGATTGTATCTTATAAGATAATAAAAAATAAATATCAATGAGCCTATGATAATATAAATTAGTGGCTGAATGTATAAATGGGAGGAAGGGGAAAATTCTTTATTTCAGCAGAATTATAATTAATTAATATAAAATAGAAATGGTAGAAATAGAAAGTCAACATTTGGCAAGCACCACAGTAATAATTGTTGCAGGCAAGAATCATCAATGGATGCTAAAGTTTGTGAGAAAAAGTATGATAAGAAATGGGTTATTTACGTATCGTCAAAGGCTTTTCTTACAAGATACTGTTAATTACAAAGGGGAAGATATTGAGAAACATGGAAGACAGCACCTTAACCAAATGATTGAAGTTAATATCATTATAATACAACAAATCAGTATCATGTGCCTCCTGATATGATGCGCTAAGAAGGGCACAAGCATCACCTTTATGCTATTCTTGCAAAAAATAATCTAAAGTCAACCATGAAGAAATCTTAGAAGGATGTTCCATAACTAGTCAGTACTGCTCAAAAATGTCAAGATTATAAAAGACAAAGAAAGACTAAGGTACTTTCCAGATTAAAAGAAGCTAAGGAGACAGGACTACCAAATGCAGTATGTGAATCTGAATTGGACCCTGGACTAAAATGAGGCAGACAGCTGGTGAATTTTGAATCAAGTCTGTAGAGCAGTTAATAGTATTTCTGGTTTTGATCATTATAATATAGTTATTTGAGATGTTAACATTTGGGGGATCTGGGTGAAAAGTATATGAGGATTCTCTTGCGGTATTTTTGCAATTTTTTAAAATCTGAAATTATTTTAAAATGGGAAGTTGACTGGACACAGTGGCTGACACCTGTAATCCCAGCACTTGGAAACACCAAGGCAGGAGACTCGCTTGAGCCCAGGAGTTTGAGACCATCCTGCGTAAGATGGCAAGACCCCATCTCTTCATAAAAAAAAAAAAAAAAAAAAAAAGCAAGAAAGTGAAAAAAAGAAAAATATTTAATAAAATATTTTTAAATAATAATGATAGATGTCTTTTATAGGCAACATATGATTAGGTTTTGCATTTTTATTCAGCTTGACAATCTGTGTCTTTCATTGGACTGTTTAGTTTGTCATAATTTATATGGCTGGATTTAATTCTCAGAATGTGCAGTTTATTTCTGTTCATCTCATCTGTTTCTTTGTTTCTCTTTTCCTGCCTTATTTTGAGTTAGTCAAATATTTGCAATATTCCATTTTAACTCTTCTCTGTGCTTTTTAGCTCTGCAGTCAATTAATGATTAACTTATATCAATCATACCACTTTATATAAAATGTAAATCTTGCAACAATATAGATTTGATTATTCCACCTATCTTGTGCGCAATGCTGTCATTTGTATTACATCTACATGTATTTTAAACAAAGATTTGAGAAGGTACCTAAAAAAAAAAAACTTACCCACATGTTTACCATTTTCTGTTACTCTTTACTACTCTCTTTAGATCTGAACTTCTATCTGGTGCCACTTATCCTCAGCCTGAAGAACTTCCTGTAGCATATTCTGTAGTGCCAACAATTTGTCTGCTGATGACAAATTATCTCAACTTTATCCACTAGTATCTTGATTTTCCTTCCCTTTTTGATGGATAGTTTTTGCTAGATATAGAATTCTTGGTACATTTTCCATTTCAGCACTTATAGATATCATTCAGTTGTCTTCTGGCTTCCATTATTTTTGATGAGAAGTCAACCATTATCTGTATTCTTATTCTCCTGTGTGTAATGTATTGTTTTTATTAGGCTGCTTTCAAGATTTTCTGTTTATCTTTTTTGTTTTCAGCATTTAATAATGATGTGCCTACCCATTTTTCTTTATGTTGACCCTGCTTCAGTTCACTGACTTTATTACTGTCTCAGCTTGTGTTTTTCTACATGTGTGAATATTTTGGCTGTTTTTTCCCCCAAATATTTCTCTGCCCTATTACCTATCCCCTATTATGGAACTCCAGTCACACGTATGTCAGAATGCTTGAAATTTTTCTGCAAGTTCCCTTTATTTTTCATATTAGATAAATTCTCTCTCTGTATCTTCAAGTTCATGATACTTTTCTCCAGTCATCTTCCATCATCTTTTAAACCCATCTATTGAATTTTTTTATTTCATGTATTATATTTTTCAGTTCTGAAATACATTTGGCCAGGCGTGGTGGCTAACACCTGTAAACCCAGCACTTTGGGAGGCTGAGGCAGGCGGATCACCTGAGGTCAGGAGTTTGAGACCAGACTGGTCAACATGGTGAAACCTTGTCTCTACTGAAAATACAAAAATCTGCCAGGCATGGTGGTGCATGGTACATGCCTGTAATCTCAGCTACTTGGGTGGCTGAGACAAGAGAATCACCTGAACTCAGGAGGTGGAGGTTGCAGTTAACTGTGATTGCACCACAGCACTCCAGCCTAGGGGACAGAGCAAGACTCTATCTCAAAAATAAAATGAAATAAAATAAAATAAAATAAAAACGTGCATTTGATTCATTTTTAGTTTCCCTTTTACTGCTGAGATTCCCCATCTTTTCATTCATTATGACCTTATTTTTCTTTTAAGTCTTTTGAACATCTTTATAATAGCTGCTTTATTTTCCCTGTCTGCTTATTCCATGATCTGAGTCATCTTGTGACTGATTTCTGTTAATTACTTTTTCTCTTGATACTGGGTCATATTTTTTTTATTTCTTTGCATGTCTAGTAATTTTTTTTATCGTAGGCTGGACAATGAATGTAGTAACAAATAGAGACAGTGAATTTTATTATATTTGCCTGAAGTGTGTTGATTTTCTTTTCTCTTCTCTTTTCTTGTCTTTTCTTTCTTTTTCCTGAGATGGTGTCTTACTCTGTCACCCAAGCTGGAGTTCAGTGGCACGGTCCCGGCTCACTACAACATCTGCCTCCTGGGTTTAAGCCATTCTCCTGCCTCAGCCTCTCAAGTAGCTGGGATTGCAGGCATCTGCCACCACACCTGGCTAATTTTTGTATTTTTCGTAGAGATGAGGTTTCACCATGTTGGCCAGGCTGGTCTCTCGAACTCCTGACCTCAGGTGATCTGCCCACCTTGGTCTCCCAAAGTGCTGGGATTACAGGTGTGAGCCACTGTACCCAGTGTTGATTTTTGTTCCAGCACGTTAACATAGGAGAACTCCAAATTCTGCTTCCCTTTTGGTGAACATCAGCTGAAATCAATGCTGAGCCCTCTCAATCTTCCAGCTGTTGACTTTCACCTGTTCAGTTTAGGGTAAAACTAGGGATTTGGGTAAGGGTTTATATATAGATTTGGAAGAACTCTGGAGGCTTCTTTTTTTTTCTGGGATTTTTCTCCTCTTTTTCTAGATATGCTGTCAACCCCAAACTAGCCCTTCTGACTCCTCATGGCAGTAATAGTGCAGATTTCAGCTTAAGTTCTAGGCTTGCCTGCATTATGTGGACTGTGGAATACTACTAGAGGAAAAGCCATGTAAATACTGAATCCTACCTAGTGTAGTTCCTTCTTTCAGGGATTGACGTCTCTCCAGTTTCTGCTTGTTTTGGGTTATTCTATTGTACTTTCAAATAGCTCCTTTAGTATTTTGTCACGGAATATAATGGTTATCTGCAGAAGGATTAATCTAATGTATGCTACTCTGCCATTACCAGAAGTTGTACCACATTACTTTTTATTTTCCATTGATGCTGCATAGGATTGAATTTTAAAAATTCTACATTTTCTGTGAATGGTGGCACTGTCTATCAAAATCTTCTAAAGGAATTGAGCATATTACTAATCATATTTTTTCTTGTTTCTCTTATAGACAAGAGATGATTTCCTAGGTCAAGTGGATGTTCCACTTTATCCATTACCGGTTGGTATAGGTGCCCATGATTTTCCTTTTGTGTTTATGTTTTTAATTTAATAAATACTTACATATATACAATATAGTTAATGTAAATAATTGCTTTATCAAATGTATACTACTTTTATTTATTAAACATACCGTTTTCTAAAAATTCATTTCAGTTTTCCGTTTCCATTTTCTCTTTAAGATTTCCATACATGAACCCCAGTGAGAAATAGAGAATTTCTGATGTTTGTTGGCATTGTGAAAACATTGTGTAAAAAAGATTAGTTTGAAAATATTCTGCTGAATAACTAGAATGAGGAGTGCCTAAGCTCTCAGAAGAAAACTAAGGTAGTTTATGACAATAGAAACATACAACACTGAGAATCAGGACTAAGAATATAGCAAGGAGGAAAACAGATTCAGGAAACATTGCAAAATAGAACATTATTGAATCACATGTCTGACATGGAGGCTTAAGAAAATAAGAAGTAAAGATAATACAAGTTGAACTTGGAAGATGAGAGGGGCATCTCATATAGAAAAGTGAGGAAGAAAACCCATTTTGTTTTGAAATTCAAAAAATTTACTTTTGGACAGAGTTTTGATAGGAAACAAAGAAAATGAAAGTTTAAAGTAGACTGCTGACAGAGAGGTAAAAATCAGTTATGTAGGGAAAAGGGACTAGAAGGATTGAGTGTTATCACTGTCCAGGCAACAGCAGAATCTCCGAAAATAATGGATTTTCCTGATAAGACAGATAAGAACGGAGGGCCAGCCATTGACTCTCAGTCAACATGAGTGGATCAGAAAAGAAAGAGAAGACAGACAAGGGGAAACAGGAAAAGAACCAAGTAAAATAATGTCATGAGAATTTAAGAAAAGAGTTTCAAGGCAGACTTGGTAGTTAACAATGCAAAACATCAGAGAAGGATAATAAAAACTAACAGCTGATGAATTTTAAAGAAAGAGAAAAAATACTTCTTTTTCAGTCTTTTGAGTTATATTAATTAGCTCTCTCCAGTCTTTCCAGAGCATAATCTTTTTTTTTTTTAAACAGGGTGCAGGACCATAAGCTTTCAGTAATATATTTAATCCAGTCTTACTTTCAGGCTGTTGACTTTTTTGGTCTACTAGAATTATCTCCGTGCTTTAACCAAGCCAGCCTGCAGACATGTGCATAGTCCATACTCTTCTGGGATGTCAACATACTAACCACTCTATATTGTGTTTCTGCTTACTGTCTTCTGCCCTCCCTTTGGCTCCACAACCCACCTGCTCAGCTAGTTTTCATCTGAGTTGTGATGCCGGCTGCAATTCCTCTTAGGCAGGAAAGCGAAAGGGCTGTCAAGTTAGCATTTGATAAACTAAAGCTACTTTTTTTTCTCACTTCCAACTGAAATTATGCCTTAGGTGATAGTTCATGGGTGTTCTTGAAAAGTACATGCTTTTGGTGTTATAGATATATTTTGAAAACCCACTATTTTATTCTAGACAGAAAATCCAAGATTGGAGAGACCATATACATTTAAGGATTTTGTTCTTCACCCAAGAAGGTCAGTAAGTATAAAATAATAGCATATTAAATTTTTTATCTCTTCTTTACACCTTACAGTAGCTTCATTAGAAATTCAGGATTTAAACCTCTGTAAATACACTGCTTCTAAATATTATTATTATTTTAAAAACTTCATTGCTATTTCAGATTAAAAGTACTATATGCACATTGCAAAACACTCTGAAAATACAGAAAGTGATCACACCCCTTTGGGAAGGATTTGTCCTCCTGATACTGATCAGACTAGGAGGCTAAAATTTGTCATTATTTTATATTTACTTTTTATCTTAAAGTTTATGTCATATTGTCATACTGTGCTTTAAGAAATCACAAACATGAATTCATCTAAAACCATTATCCAACTCGACGTGCACAAAGCCAATTTCAGAAAAACCTAACTATATTTTGCATACTTTAAAAAGTATTTCAGAAGACTCAAATATTTAGAGAAAATAACATAAGACTGGAATTTAAAACCCAAATAACATGCTTATAATTCCATTTTCCCAAAGTTACTTGATGTTTATCAAAAAAAATTTAAATTTAAGCTGTAACCAGAACTCCTTTTGATCTTCTATACCACATTGACAAGTAAAATCTAGTCAAAACATGTGTGGATTTACTCTCAAAAAGGTCAAACTAAAGCAGAGAAAGGACATCTGTGAAAGCAACAGTATTTGTCTTGTTTCTTAAACTATAAAATGCATTTGAAAAGGTACTATTGGAACTTAGTAAAATTTTTCACTTAAAGTGATGTTTTTAAATTACTGTTTGTAATATAAATATTAAAACAAAATGTAAAGGAGTGCTCACTGACTGTTAATATTTACTCTGTAAAGGAAGTCATATTTAATTTCTGTAGATGTCTGGAATGTAAATCTCCTTTCGTCTTTTAATTTTAGACTGATTGTGACATCTGCATATCAAGAATGACTAAATTGTTTTTTCTTATTTGATTGTCCTAGCAGCCTGCTTTTCAATTTGTCACATGCTTTCTAGCTTCTTTATCTTTAAAAAAATACAATTTGCTTCTTCTGTCTGCAATGAATATTATTGCAAGTGTAGAAAGAACTTTATTCAGATAGAAAATGTACGACTACATTCCTAAATTTGTTTGAGCCCCATTAAGTCAAAACCTTGAGGCTTCTTTTCTAATTGAGAAGACATGAAACATACAATTGTAGAGAAACTTTTCAACAAAACATTATCTGAGCACATTTTCTGTATCCATCTTTTATAGCCACAAGTCAGAATGTTCACATCTCCTTCAGTATGGAGACACAAGCCACATTAGCAGCCTGGGAAATAAGCATCGGGGATTTCACTGACTACTCAGGAAAGGATACACTGAATATGCCAAATTCATGAGAACTATACAGAGAAGAGCTAAAAAGATCAGGGGAGGCTTGGGAGTAGGGGTAGGTAATCTCTTGAAGACAGAATAAAAAGATTAGGACTCTTGTCTAAAAAGACAAAGGGTAATTGCTACATATCGGATATCTGTAAAAATCATCCCCAAAAAATCTATATAGAAAGCTGAGACAAGCAAGGATTTCTTAAGTAAATCATAGGATGCTAGAATTGATGAGGGCAATAGATAGAATTAAGCCTTAAATTAGAAGCTTATGAAAGCACTGTAATCGCAGCACTTTGGGAGGCTGAGGTGGGTGGATTGCTTGAGCCCAGGAATTCCAGACCAGCCTGGGCAACATAGCAAAACCCTGTCTCTACAAAAAAAATACAAAAATTAACTGGACGTGGTGGCGCATGCCTGTAGTCCCAGTTATTTGGGAGGCTAAGGTGGGAAGATCACCTGAGCCTAGGAGGTCAAGGCTGCAGTGAACCGTGATTGAGCCAGTGCACTCCAACCTGAGCAACAGAGGGAGATGCTGTCTGAAAACAAAAACAAAAAAGAAGAAGAAGAAGCTTATGAAAGACAGCTTTTCAAAAAATTTAAAATATTACTACAGCAGGCAGCAGCCTTTAGCTTAGACAACTAATTATTCAACGAGGTGTGATACAATATAAAAATAGATTAGGTAAATTAATGTGTGACAGATTCAAACAGCTGCCAAAGAGATGTAGCAGGTTTCAGACACTTATCAAGCCTTGCCCTCTACTCTTCTGTCATCCAAAAAAATATGGCCAGATTAGTATCCCTAAAGCACATCTCTGAGGATACCTTTCTCTATCCCCCAGATTCTCAGTGATTTACCAAAATATGCAAAATAAAGTCTGAAGTTGTCTGATTTTGCGTGACCTCTGGACCATCCCAACCTCCTGTAGTCCCCTTAACATATCCTGTAATCCAGTCAAACTCAACTATTGCCATTTCCTTAATTGCACCTGCAGTTTCCCACCTGTTTCCTGGATCTTGCCCTTTTCTCCACTCATAATGCCTCTTCCTCTACTGCCACAGATAAGAATCCTCCCCAATCTCCTAATCCCAACTCAAAGGCCAGCTTCTCTTTGACGTTGTCTCTGATGTTTCACTTAAACTTCCTTAGCATCATCTTTGTGGCATAACAATTATTTATGTATATATGTTTCCCTTTTCTCCACCTTCTATTCCTTTCCCTAGATATCTTCTGCCCTGGAACTTGTCTTTGAACCTCCCTTTGTAGACCCCCTGGTACCTAGTGGGTGTTCATTAAACTCTTACTAACTGAATACTTTTCTCTCTGGTGTTAAAGTTTTATGAATATTTATTTTCTTTTCTACAGTCACAAATCAAGAGTTAAAGGTTATCTGAGACTAAAAATGACTTATTTGCCTAAAACCAGTGGCTCAGAAGATGATAATGCAGAACAGGCTGAGGAATTAGAGGTGAGATTTTATAAATATTTGGTTAAACTAAAAAAAAATTTAATTTCTTATTTTACTGTACTCTGAAGAACAATAACTATTGAATGAAGTTAACGTGTAAATAAAAATTATTTACTTGGACATTTATTTCACCCAAGCATTCATTAATAGTCTTTCCTCTAAGGATATTTCTGTAGAATGAATGGCCATTATTGATGGCCTTCTTAAAGATTAAGGAGGAGAGAATAGAATATAAATCTAGTTTTTCAAAGTTCTCTAAAACTGTATATTCTCTCCATTAAAGTAAGAACACAATTTAGTATTTTGAAGTTAAATATATGGACATTTTGAGGAGACTCCACTGATTAGGAACTCTTTTATGAAATTTAAGTCCTGTTAATATTCTTATGGTGGGAGGGCTCATAGGAAAGGAGGGGAATTAGGGAGCAAGGAGAATTTAAGTGATCTAATAAAGAGCCTTCTGTATGTGGGGCAAGTAGAATTTAACAATTTTCATGGATGACAGGATGAGAGGAAAATCCAAGTCAAGATTTGTGTAGAGTTACGTGCATCTGGAATAAGCAAGTAGGAGGCAGAAAATATGTATTTGGAATAGAATTGGATAGGGTTTGGAGACTGGAATCCTAGTTGCACACTATCTAGCCAGACCTGAGTGAGTCATTGAACTTTTCTGAACCTCAGGATCTTGTTTGCAGTGTGACAGGATGGCACCAGATGACCTCGAGGGTTTCTTCCAGCAGAAAAATTTATGATTTGGAAAGGGGTCAAAAAAACACCTGCTCCTTGAGGTTCCTTTTGAAAGCACATTATCATCAAAAAGAAGTATTTATTCAGTAGCTGTATTAGTCCATTTTCATACTGCTGTGAAGAAATACTTGAGACTAGGTAATTTATAAAGCTTTAAAAAGAGGTTTAATGGACTCATAGTTCCACATGGCTGGGGAGGCTTCACAGTCATGGTGGAAGGTGAAAGAGGAGCAAAGTCACAGCTTACATGGTGACAGGCAAGAGAGTGTGTGCCGGGGAACAGCCCTTTATAAAACTATCAGATCTCATGAGACTTATTCACTGTCATGAGAACAGCACTGGAAAAACTCACCCTCATGATTCAGTTACCTCCCACTGAGTGCCTCACACGACACGAGGGGATTATAGAAGCTACAATTCAAGATGAGATTCGAGTGGGGACACAGTCAGACCATATCAACAGCAGTTACTGAAAGCAGAGCACACAGCGTATGGCACCAAATTGCTCTGGAGGCTTCTTATTTGGTGCCTTGCTTAACACTTTTGCCTCTTTGACTAAGGGCCTGCTTATGTCTCCATAAGAACAGTGAAGCTGAGGGCCTTCCCCAGGGGCTAGGCTCTACCTCACGTGCCCATGTACCTTGAGAAAGAAAGCTCTAGAACAGGTAGTGAATTTGCAACAGAGCTTTCTGGGAAAATTTTAAATGCACTGAGATTTTGCTTTGCAAGAAAATCCATAATAATAGAAGGATAGAAGGAAGACTTTTTTTTTTTTTCCCCTGGAGTCAGGGTCTTGCTCTGTGGCCCATGCTGGAGTGCAGTGGTGCAATCTCAGCTCACTGCAACCTCCTGCCTCCTGGGTTCAAGCAATTTTCGTGCCTCAGTCTCCCAAGTACCTGGGATTACAGGCATGTGCCACCATGCCTGGCTAATTTTTGTATTTTTAGTAGAGACGGAGTTTTACTATGTTGACCAGGCTGGTCTTGAACTCCTGGCCTCAAGCCGTCCATCTGCCTCGGCATCCCAAAGTGCTGGGACTACAGGCGTGAGCCACGGTACCCGGCCAAGAAAGAATCTTTTCTTCACTCACAGTATAGGTAGCCCCTAGTTTGGTGATCAGAGAACTTGTTATCCTCTCAATTCTCTCTTCACTTATTTGATTAACTTTTTCTTATGTATTTTTATCTGATTTTCATATAATAATCATTTTTAAAGTTTTCAAGTATTTATTCAGTAGAAATTTCTCTACCTGGCTTTTTGGTGTACCAGAGTATCTTGCATAATGGAATTCTGTTTGAAATGAAGGATATCTGCTGTAAAGAAAGCAAATTATTTATTTAGTAACTTAAAAAAATTAAACAGCATTTCGTTGTTTAGTAACCTGCTCCAAGTTTTGCCCACATGCACGCATCATAGGACCCTATTCACAGTTGAGTTTCTGTGGAGAGAACTGCTTCACTTCATTTTGTGGTCTCATGTCTCAATGTTTGAATTCCCTCAGAATGCACCTTATAATTTCAGGAGATGTAAGCGTGTAGGAGTTTATTTATGAAAGGCCCTAGGAATTCAAACACATGAATCTGTGCTTATTTACCTTCTGTGTAGCTAATGACTAGAGGAGTCTTGCCTAGTCCTTTGACAGCTAGTTTGTGACTGTATAAATTCTACTATTTAAGGAAAACAATTGTAATTTTGAAATGAAGCTCACTCTTAGGTAGTTTATATTCTGTAGTAAAGTATGGCTATAATAGATAATTATGTCACGGTTGATTTTTGCACCGTTTGCACCTTTAGGGTTAGTTGTATGTATTTTACAAAATTAACATATAAAATGTTGGTTGTACCTCTGAATACTTTCTTCCTGACCCTCTTTGACTTGATTAAATTGTGAGCAATTACATATTGGCTTTGAGGTTAGTAATTAAATAAGGTTCATTGATACTTAGAAAGTTATTTTATAAAGAATAGCAGCTGATACATATTTAATAGGAAGGCCGGGTATCCAAAAATTGACTGTGTAGAGGCATTCTATCCAGTCTTTCTAAATAGTGTTTGATTGTACAACTTTACTTCCACAAACTTGAGACAGGTTTTTCTTAAGCCTTTAATTAAATTAATTTTTGTTCTTTCTCTTCTTGAATTTACTCAGATAATATAAATACATTAAGCAGACATTTAAGGGAGAAATCTCTAAGAAGCTTTAAAAGAAATATTCTTTTGGTACCATTTTTCTAGTGCTGAGTATTTTTATAATCCTTTACAGCAGTAGTGAGAACTATTTTATTAATAAATTGTATTAATCTTAAAGGAAATTAATCAATGATTATATTCAACCAAGAAACATTAAGCTTATATTTTCTCACAAGAGTAAAATATAAAAACTTAACTTACATGTTTTTGGGATTAAAACCAGAAAAATGCAATCTGATTCAATATATGCAAGACTAATTTTTAGGTATGCTAGATCCTATATTATCATAGTTTAAGGGAAAGGAAAAGAAAGAAGGAAGATAAACATGGATGGGCAGACAAAGTAAGAAGATATAGGGAAAGAAAATAATGGAATTTGGGCAATAAAAAGAAAAAAAAACAGATAACAATTCTTATAAAACAGGTAAAAAGGAAAAAAAAAAAAAAAGAGAAGAAAGGTTGGGCACAGTAGCTCACGCTGGTAATCCCAGCACTTTGGGAGACCAAGGCAGGAGGATTGCTTGAGCCCAGGAGTTTGAGACCAGCAGCATAGCGAGACCCCATCTCTACAAAAAATAAAAAATTAGCTCGGCATGGTAGTATGCACCTAAAGCCTAAGGTGAAAGATAACTTAAGCTCAGGAGGTCAAGGCTGCAGTGAGCTGTGATGGCACCACTGCACTCCAACCTGGATGTCAGACCATGTGGAGAGAGAGAGAAGAAAGAAAGAGAAATTCCCATCCAGACCTTTTCTCCCAAAATAATTTATTCCATCATCTTGCCTGTCACCTTCTATACAGAGCTAGCCAAAACAGATCAACCTTGCTGCAGAAACCCCCTATCCATTTCTCCCTGCTACCAAAAAACATTCCTTTCCTTCCCAACTCTTTCCTGAGGCCTCGTTTTCAAGTCTAGCCTTCCAACATAGAAGAATTCTCTTCCATCTTGGAAGCAATCCACTGCCTGTCACGCAACAGTCATTTACTGCTGATCTCCAGGCCTATAACAGAAACTCTATGTATCTAAGGAAATTATTCTGTGTCAGTTATCCAAGTACCGAAAATGTTTGCCACTTTGTCATTTGCTCTTTGTAACATATATGCATGTTAGTAGTTTTGGCCATACACAAATTTAGGTGTTTTGTTGTCAAATTTATAGATCTTCTCTTTCATGCCTTCAAGGTTTGGTGTCATACTTAACAGTGTCCCACTCTTAAAAAATGTATTTCTAAAATTTTCAACAGTTTGTTACTAATACTTTTTAGTTTCACTTTTAAACGTTTAGATATTATTCAGTCTGTAACTTTTCCTGATACAAGGCATGAGGTAGGGATTCAAGTGAAGATTTTTCCAAATGGGTGCCCATTTTCTAAGTAATCTGCTTATTTTGCCACAGATTTGAAATGTCTTTATCATATTCTAAAATTGCTATAAAGTTTTTTTTTTTGTTTTTTTTTTTTTTTGAAACAGAGTCTTGCTCTGTCGCCCAGGCTGGAGTGCAGTGGTGCAATCTCTGCCTCCTGGGCTCAAGCAATTCTCCTGCCTCAGCCTCTCAAGTAGCTGGGATTACAGGTGCCCGCCACCATGCCTGGCTAATTTTTGTATTTTTAGTAGAGACGGGGTTTCACAATGCTGGCCAGGCTGATCTCAAACTCCTGACCTCAAGTGACCCGCCCACCTCGGCTTCCCAAAGTGCTGAGATTTCAGGTGTGAGCCACCATGCCCGGCCAAAATTCCTGTAAAGTTGTGTTTCTTTCTGGGCAAATCTATTGAGCTGCCTGTCAGTGCACGCACCAGAACCACACAGCTTTAATTGTTGTCATTTATAATATGTTTTAGCTGGTAGAGTTGATCTTCACTTCTTGCTCTTCTTTTTAAAAATTGTGCTGCTTATTCCTACTTGTTTATGTTTGTATTTGAACTTGAGAATTGCCTTGTATCTTTTTTTTTTGAGACGGAGTTTTGCTCTCGTTGCCTAGGCTGGAGTGCAATGGCGTGATCTTGGCTCAACGTAACCTCTGCCTCTCGAGTTCAAGCAGTCCTCCTGCCTCAGCCTCCCGAGTAGCTGGGATTACAGGCACCCACCACCATGCCCAGCTAATTTTGTATTTTTAGTAGAGATGGGGTTTCTCCATGTTGGTCAGGCTGGTTTCAAACTCCCGACTTCAGATGATCTGCCTGCCTCGGCTTTCCAAAGTGCTGGAACTATAGACCTGAGCCACTGTACCCGGCCTATTCTTTTAAAATCATGATGTAGTTTTGTTGGAATCTTGGTAAATTTGTAGATTAACGTGGGAAGAATTGACACCTTTGTGAGACTGAGTCTTCCCAGCCAAGATCAGACTATGTCTTTCCCTTATTTAAATCTTCTTTTGTGTCCTTTGGGGAGCATTTTAAAGTTTTCTTCACCAGTTTATTTCAGTTTCTAATGCTTTCCTAACCAATCAGTATTTAATAGAATCTTTGACATACTGCCTTTTCTTTTATGAGGTTTCTCATATAAAAGCATTAACTCTTGGTACCCTTTTCTATCAGTTCCTACTTTAACTGCCCTAACTAAGGCTTTATGTTAATTTTGCTACTTGTTAGTCTCTGAGAAACCAAACTTCCAGTGCATTTTTTTTTTTAATCTTTCTTTGGCTGTTTTATGACTTGATAAAATGCCTTGCCTTGATCTGGAGGAGAAAGAGAGAAATCAGACAAGGGAATCAGAATGACTTTTCCATCACTAGAGAATTCACTGTAGCAGTTATTTCTAAATCATTTGCCCTTCCCTGTCTTGCCCCTCTATGTATTTGACCTTTATTTAATGATTTTTTCCATGTGTCAGATAGTTATTGATTTCTACCATAAACAAGGTGCTTTCTCTGCAGGAAAGACGATGACGAATGAGAAATAATCCTTGCCCTCATTCAGCTGATAATTTAGAGCATAGCCTAAGATTACATGAGTAGTTTAAACTATGCTTCTCAATTTCTCAGTGCTTTCCAACTTTCCATGGTTGTTTATTTAAAAGATTTTTTGTCTTTTTTTTTTTTTAGATTTTTTTAAATTTTATTTTTGATTGACAAACAATAATTGTATATATTTATGGAGGACCATGTGATGTTTTGGTATATACTTACAATGCAGAATGATGAAATCAGGCTAATTAAATCTGTCACCTCACATACTTTTATTACTTTTTTGTTATGAAAAATTTTAAATAGATTTGTCAAGTTCTGTTTTATTGTTGTTTTGAGACAGGGTCTGGTTCTGTCACCCAGGCAGAACCTAGTGGAAACTTTACAGGCTTGTGCCTGTAAAGTTTTTTTTTTTTAAAGTTTTGGACAATTTTAGACAAAATTTCAATGGTTACCATTTTTGCAAAAAAAAAAAGTCTTCATTATCATAAAGTATATTATGGTCTTAAAAATTGAGAATTGTTAGTTCTGTCTATGCATAATTTCTAAAACTTGGTATAGAAAATCTCTTTTTAAATTTCCTTTAACATATAATTTCTAAAGTTAAAAAAATCATGCATAAACTTAATTGCTACCATCCTGTTTTTCAGCCTGGCTGGGTTGTTTTGGACCAACCAGATGCTGCTTGCCATTTGCAGCAACAACAGGAACCTTCTCCTCTACCTACAGGGTGGGAAGAGAGGCAGGATATCCTTGGAAGGACCTATTATGTAAACCATGAATCTAGAAGAACACAGTGGAAAAGACCAACCCCTCAGTATGTGCCGATGGCTTTCACAATTTTAATCTGGAAGCACTTTACGAATTTTCATTTTGAAGTCATGTCTCAGATGGATTCATAACAGTATAGTGATCCATAAACTATAAGAATACTAGGATTTTTTGGCCGGGCGCGGTGGCTCAAGCCTGTAATCCCAGCACTTTGGGAGGCCGAGACGGGCGGATCACGAGGTCAGGAGATCGAGACCATCCTGGCTAACACGGTGAAACCCCGTCTCTACTAAAAATACAAAAACTAGCCGGGCGAGGTGGCGGGCGCCTGTAGTCCCAGCTACTCCGGAGGCTGAGGCAGGAGAATGGCATAAACCCGGGAGGCAGAGCTTGCAGTGAGCTGAGATCCGGCCACTGCACTCCAGTCCGGGCGACAGAGCGAGACTCCGCCTCAAAAAAAAAAAAAAAAAAAGAATACTAGGATTTTTATGGCCCATGACTTTGAAAATCCTAACTCTGCTGTTTCTTTTTTTAAATGACTTGATAATATTCAAAATTATTTGACATTAGATACTACCCTTTTAATTGTCTCTTAATTTTAATAAGTTTTTAATTATTATATAGCCACAAATAGTACATATTTCTTTTTAGGCTGAATTAGAAGTCTTAGAGAATTTTATAGTTTATTATTAAAATATAATAAAATGTTAATTTCTACAGTACTCTTTTTAAAATATAAATTATTTGTAAAATATAAAGGACTGAATAATAAGGGTCTTACGTTAAATGCCCATTTGATAGTCTGGTCAATATCCACACAACTTCCAGCATGCACAGATCAAAGATGGAACGACTTTCAACATATTCTAACTTATGTCTCCTCAGTGATTTTTTTTGTTATCATTAGATTGTGTATACATTTATAAAATCTCCCATTCATATTTATTCTCAAATCCCCTTCCATTTTTCCTTCCATATAGTCTTGTAAAGTCTTCCTTTAGTCTTCTGTTTGAAACATACTTGTAATTTTTTAATGTGTTCATTAGTCTCCTAATTTTTGGCTTTGATATTTTGTGCCTGATATGTGCCAGGCACTTTCATAGATATTTTCTGTTCTCATATCCTTCCAAAACAAATCAGCAATTCAAGTACTTAATGGCACAGAAGCTTCAATCTTCATAGAGTGATGTACAGACTGCAAAGCTGAAGACACTATAAAATTCTGCAGAATTGCCCTGTTGCATACCTCAGTATTATGGCAAGCCTTACTTGAGCAAAATGACATTTCTTTCACTGTGGCTGATGTTGTTTTCAGGTAGCCAAAATCAAATATTTGGGGGAAAAAAATGAAGCTTTCCCTTAGAACCATGTATCAAAATTATGTTTTCTTTAGCTACAGTACAGTAAGAACTGGTCTTGCAACTAGCCTGAGCTCATGTGGCATTAAATAAATGAACAATAATTTTATTATTAAATATTTGAACAAAATTCTTGATCTGATAGACTGGTTATATTAAATGCAAATAATTAGAATAATATAAATGACTGAGGTAAGGGTGTTCAATCTGATTTTTTTTTTATTTTTGTGGGTCCCTAATAGGTATATATATTTGTGGGGTACATGAGATGTTTTGATGTAGGCATGCAAGGCATAATAAAACCACATCATGGAAAATGGGGTGTCCATCCTCACAAGCCTTTATCCTTTGTCTTACAAACAATCCAATTACAGTCTTCTGGTTGTTTTTAAATGTACAATTAAATTATTATTGACTGTAGTCACCTGTTAAGCTGTCAAATACTAGGTCTTATTCATTCTTTCTATTTTTTTTTTTAATGCTCATTAACCATCCAATCTGATTTATTGTACTTCTCCTAAGCTCAGACAAATCTTTACTATTACCATTTGCAGAACAGGCTCATGACTGTGTATTACCAAAAACAGATACCATTCCTAACAGATATGTAATTCCTAAGCTTTTCATTATAAAGTTCTTAAACCATCTTTCATTCTGCTCTTCACATTGATGCATGGAGTACTCTACTCCTGGCTTAAGACCAATTCTAGAAAATGTACTATCTGATATCACAAAGATGTATGTGTAACTCTATAATACTCTTATAATAACATGACAAAATAATATAATGAAATAATCTGTGAAGCACTCTGATATTCATTCATTCAACAAATATGTTTGAGTACCTATATGTGTTGGACATTATCCTAGACACAGTGACAAACTAAAATATCAAATCAGACATGTTATACCTTTCCACAAAACCTTAAACTCAGTAACGTACTCTAAATATACCAGTCTGCCTACCCATGATTGAATCTATGCATGTTGAAATAGCCTTTGGTCAAAGACAATACATTTTTTTTTTTTTTTTTTGAGACGCAGTCTTGCTCTGTTGCCCAGGCTGGAGTGCAGTGGCGTGATCTCGGCTCCCTGCAAGCTCTGCCTCCCGGGTTCACGCCATTCTCCTGCCTCAGCCTCCCCAGTAGCTGGGACTACAGGCGCCCACCACCACGCCCAGCTAATTTTTTGTATTTTTTGGAGAGATGGGGTTTCACCGTGTTGGCCAGGATGGTCTCGATGTCCTGACCTTGTGATCCGCCCGCCTCGGCCTCCCAAAGTGCTGGGATTACAGGCATGAGCCACTGCGCCTGGCCAGACAATACATTTTTTTATTGATCTAATGTAGATTTTTTTGTCAACAATCACAGAATCTTTGACAATCATTGTAACTACTTAAGACATGGATGATGGTTTTTTATACTTCCAATATAGGGACAACCTAACAGATGCTGAGAATGGCAACATTCAACTGCAAGCACAACGTGCATTTACCACCAGGCGGCAAATATCCGAGGAAACAGAAAGTGTTGATAACCGAGAGTCTTCCGAGGTACAAGTAGTTTCCTAGTTCTCCTTGGTAGACATGTTTCAGCAATAAAGTATGTGTGACTCAAGCTTATTCTGTTCATTTTAGAACTGGGAAATTATAAGAGAAGATGAAGCCACCATGTATAGTAGCCAGGCCTTCCCATCACCTCCACCGTCAAGTAACTTGGATGTTCCAACTCATCTTGCAGAAGAATTGAATGCCAGACTCACCATTTTTGGAAATTCAGCCACAAGCCAGTCAGCATCCAGCTCAGTAAGACGCTCTTAGATTTTGTTATGGCTTCAGTAGTTTATATTATGCATATTATACCATTCAACAACTAACTTTTATGTAAAATTTTGTCTTAAATGCAATAATATGTAATAATATGTTAGGGATCTTGGGACTTTATAACTTGGGCATTTTTCAAATATCCCCATCAATAGTATGGACCAGAGTCATGGCATCCAAATTTCCGTTATGTGAATACCCTCCAGTCAAAAATCACTAGGGACACATTTGTAATTGAACAACTTGGGTTTATTGTTCATTTCAGCAAGGGAGAACACGCACCATTGGTGTTTTGGTAACAGAATGTTAGAAAAGACTTCAAGGATTTGGGCTCCCGTTAGGTGATTTTGAAGAGGGTTTTAGGAAGCAGGACTTTGCTCTATGTGAGATGCTGTTGGGTAGCAGGGATAATTCTATGATTTCGCATCTCAGCTCTTACCCGTAGTGAGGCTAAAGCTATGATTAGCAAAGTGGAACAGTCACTCACATTTGCCAGGATAGGGAAATGTTTGGTATTTTGTGGCTTGGACAATGTGCATGTTTTGTCTATATTCAGCCACAATTACAGAGTTGTCTTGATTTTGTCTTGATCTTACCTATGAGTGCCAGGCCAGCTCCTGGATGTTAGGGACTGCTTTTCTCTCTCCCAGTTATGCTGAAGTTGGTTTTTTGTTTGTCTGTTTGTTTGTTTTGAGATGTCTCACTCTGTCACCTAGACTGGAGGTCAGTGGTGCTGTCTTGGCTCACTGCAAACTCCACCTCCCAGCTTCAAGCGATTCTCATGCCTCAGCCTCCTGAATAACTGGGATTACAGGCGCACACCACCACACTCAGCTAATTTTTGTATTTTTAGTAGAGATGGAGGAGTTTGACCCTGTTGGCCAGGCTGGTCTTGAACTCCTGGGCTCAAGTGATCCACCCGCCTCAGACTCCCAAAGTGCTGGGATTATAGGCATGAGCCACTGCTTCTGACCTGAAGTTTTAACATTATATCACAAATGTCACCAACAGGTATATATGAATAAGAACTGATATACTTAGAAGGAAATAGATGACATTTTCACTTCAGCCACTACTGTAAAAACTGTTGTCCATAGGGTTCAGAATAAAGTATTCCAGCATATGCTTCCATGATGAGAACTTCATAGCTGGCTGTCTAAACTCTATTCAGGGGAGATTCAGTAGGAGACAAAGATTGTTCTCTGAGAGGATGCTATTTGTCATTTCCAGTTGAGGTTTCCCTGCCTTTCATTTAGTTAGTAAATATTTATTGAGAGCAAGTAAATATTTATTGAGAGCAAGGTACTATATGCTAGTTACTGAGGATACATCAGTAAATAAAATTAACAATATCTCCTGCCTTCATGGGACTTATATTCTAGTGCAGGGGAAAGCAAACTACAACCAGTGGGGCAAATCGGCAGTTGCCTGTTATGAATAATTACCACTGGAATACAGCCACATCATTTGTTTAGATATTGCGCATCTCTGCTTTCACACTATATCATCTGAATTAAGTTGTTACAGCAGCAACCATAGGGCCCACAGTCAGTATTTACTGTCTGGACCTTAACAGGAAATGTGTGCTAACCTCTGCTCTAGCATCTTCTTCAAGAACCTTCACAGTAGATAGTTGTAGGTGAATATGAATATCCACCAGTAAATCTGCCTGCCTGCCTCCTGCCCTTCCTTTCTTCCATTTGTCTGTTCTGTCTTCATTCATTTCACTTTTTCACAGGAGAGTAGGACAGGGCAGTCAAAGACCTAAAGAATAAACTACATTAGGCCGGGCACGGTGGCTCACGCCTATCATCCCAGCACTTTGGGAGGCTGAGGTGGACAGATGGCTTGAGGTCAGGAATTCAAGACCAGCCTGGGCAATATGGCGAAACCTTGTCACTACTAAAAATACAAAAATTAGCTGGGTGTGGTGGTGCACACCTGTAATCCCAGCTACTCGGGAGGCTGAGGTAGAAGAATTGCTTGAACCCAGGAGGCAGAGGTTGCAGTGAGCCAAGATCGCACCATTGCACTCCAGCTTGGGTGACAGTGAAACTCCGTCTCAAGAAAAAAAAAGAATAAACTATATTGATTCACTGGTGATAAATCACATGCAATCCCATTCCCTTTCTTCCTGGTATTTTTTTTTTTTTTACTTAAAGTAATACCTGGCAACCATATAGTGTGATACTATGCAGCCATTGAAGAGAACAAGGTGGGCTCAAGTGTATATGTTGGATGGAACAATCCCTAAGAGATGTTGATAAATGAAAAACAGCAAGGTACAGAACAGTGTGTTTGTTATGCCAGGATTTATGTAGATTACTTAAATGCAGAGCATAAATGTGTATATGATTTACTCAAGAACTAAACAGGAAACTAGTGACGTTGCTTGCCTCTGAAGAGAGGCAAAGAATGAACAGGATATATATTGTTTGTACCTTTTGGTTTTTTGAGATAGGATCTCACTCTGTCACCCAGGCTGGAGTGCAGTAGCATGATCATAGCTCACCGCCATCTCAAACTTCTGAGCTCAAGGGATTCTCCCACCTCAGCCTCTGGAGTAGCTGGTACTACAGGCACATGCCATTGTACCCCCACTAATTTTTTAAAAAAATTTTTGTAGAGACTGGGTATAGTATTGTTGCCCAGGCTCCTTTCGAATTTCATAACATGAATGATTGTTATCTATTTTTAAAAAATATTTTAAAAGCACTGTATGGTTACGGTTATAAATTGAGATTGTATTTAGGTATATAAAATAAAACTTAAGGCTGGGCATCGTGGCTCACACCTGTAATTCCAGCACTTTGAGAGGCCAAGGCGGGCAGATCACATGAGGTCAGGAGTTCGAGACCAGCCTGGCCAACATGGCGAAATCCCGTCTCTATTAAAAATGTAAAAATTAGCCGGGTACGGTGGCACGTGTCTGTAATCCCAGCTACTCAGTAGGCTGAGGCAGGAGAATTGCTTGAACCTGGGAGGTGGAGGTTGCAGTGAGACAAGATCGCGCCACTGCATTCCAGGCTGGGCGACAGAGCAAGACTCTGGCTCAAGAAAATAAATAAGTAAAATAAATAAATAAATAAATAAAAATTAAATCGTCCATCTTACCGCTAGTGTATGCTCCCTCAGTCACTATTAGTGGTCAAAGACTAAAGAATAAATGATATTGATTTGCTGGTGATAAATCACATGCATACACATATGGAAACTTTTTCTGTATATTCATAAACATGCATGCATACACATATATTTGTAGATGATTTTTTAGTCTGAGATCATCTTAAACATACTTTTTGGTAACTTGCTTTGTTCACTTGCTGTCTCTTAGACATTGAACCATTTCAGTATATATAGATGTACTCCTTTAAAAACCAACTAAAACAATCATTAAACTCTGGCATATTCCATTGTACAAGTAGCCCTTAAGGTATTTCACCAGTCTCCTATTAAAAGACTTTAGATTGTTTACAGTACTATTATAAACGGTACTACAGTGGATATTCTGATTTAATTTGTACGTGCATTGTCAATTTTGATGTGGTTAAATAACAAAACTAAGATATTTCGGATAGTGATAATAGCATGAATAGAAAAACATAAGGAAAGAATGAACAAGAGATTTCCAGGAAACAAGTAGTCTGGAATGTCCAGGGGGTAGATTGCAAAGTGGGAAGTGGCAGAAGAAGTCAGGAAGAGGCAGGTCGTGGTGCTCAGGAAGCATTGTTTTCTGTGCTGTCATGGGCTTCAGCTCCAGAATGACAGGACTGACTGTGCGCTGCAGAATGCTCTGAACCTGCAGCGTGCAGCATGGAGAATGGACTTAAGGAAGTAAGACTTGCAATGAGGAAACCTATTAGGATATTGCTGTCATTGTCATTGAAGTGACAAAAGATGAAAACTTGAAGTTAAAACAACAATAAAACTAGTAACTAAAGTGGAGAGAGAATGTATTTGAGAATAGTTTCTGTGAGACATTCAAGAGAAGGTGTCCAGGAGGCAGTCCAGCACCCGGGGCGTGGGAGCTGGATGTGTGAAGGTGTCCACGTAGGGGGCTGAGAGCGACCACGTGCCTCAGCCTGCAGTCTCGACAGCTGCATCCTAGCCAGCCTTCTCTTCCCTGTCATACTTACCCTCACTACCTTAGCTGATGCTCAAAGACAAATCACAAATCTCAAGGTATTCTCCTTCTGTTGTGTTGGTTTTTCACAAGAATCATTCCAGCAGAAGAGGCAGCTTACAAGCCTATACTTTTGAGGAACAACCTGCACTTCCTGTGGTGAGTTTTACCCTCTCCCATCAATCAATAAAAATATAAAACTCAGCATCTCTTTTTATTTTTTATTTTTTGGAAGACTGAGTGTGAATGTTTGCCTTACAGGGAACTAATACAGCAGAGAATGTAGGCTCCAGGTGGTGATGTTCAGGGAAAGGCCTTAAAGACAAAACATGCAGAACTGTCTCTCCCATGTTAAAAGCAAAGTCTCTGCATGCTGGTGACTGTGGGTGGCATCTGGGCTTGTCGGTTGAAGCGCTGTGCTGGCTAGAGGTGGTCCGCTGAATGCAGCATACAATTCAGGATCACTGTGTCCAATTGCCGATGCTCTAGCATAAGCACATGGCGTCCAGCAGCCATGTCTGCCCTGTACATGAAACATAGCCGGGGTTTCATCACTCAGGTGTGCACTGGCATTGACACACCCAGTGGCCAGGCTGGAGTTTATCAGTCCCTGGTCTGTTTCTTCCCTGCGGTATCACATCCACCAGTCTACTAAGGCCTTCTGCTTCCTGCTCAGTGCTGTCCCAGCCACAGCCTGGATGGCAGCTTGAACCTTAACCCTGCCTCCATCCTCTTCCTGACACAAGCCTCACTACTCTGAGTGTGTCTCTCTTTTCCAGATGCCCTACTTGTTTTTGAAACCAAAGTAAAACTCCCAGACTCCCAGCGTCTTCAGCCTACCCTTCTCCTTATCCCCCAACAGAAGCCTCCTGCTGCCTTCATTCCTGTCTATGCTTTTTCTTCCAAGCAGACTGTTCCCATGTCCTGGTTCTCTCCCGCTTCTGAGTCTGCGTGCATTCCATTTCCCCGCTTGGAATGGCTTTCTCATTTTCTTCCCCAGCCATGTGGAACTTGGAATGGCAGTCTAGATATGAGCTTTGAAAAATAGGTATGTTCTAGCACAGCAATGCAGAGGCTTCAAAATCCTCAGCCCACGAGTGGTTTATCTGTCTAAATAACACCCTACACTAAGAAGGGGACACAGATCTGTACTGAGGAATGAGACGTCACCCACCTATGCATCCATTGCTCTGGTCAATATTGACCATCAACAAGAGGACAGATGCCATTGAAAGACAACCTTCGCCAGCCTTACTGTCACTCACTGTCATCTGTCCAGCCTCCTCCATTAGATCAGAGCCTGCTCAAGTCGAGTTCCTTGGTATTTTTTCCTCTGCACCTTATAATGTCCTCTATACAATGAATATGTGGAAGTTCTCATTGACTGACAGACATTCACCCAAGACACAACTTTAGGTGCTTCGGATGAGCAGCAGAATCTTGAGATGATTTATATTTTATGTACCAGAAAAGTTGTTTCTGTGCCTTCCTTTTTTTTCCCTCAATACATTGATTGGGTTTTTTTTTTGTTTTGTTTTGTTTTAAGAGCTTTCTTGGAGTGTAATTTACATACCATAAAATCCAGCCATGTTTGCTCATACAATTAAAGAGTTTTTGTAAATGTATACAGTTATGGAGACATCACCACAATCAAGTTAAGAACCTTCTATCACCTCTAAAAGTTCCCTCAATCCCTATGCCTACTCTCATTTGCAAGGAACCACTCATCTGCTCTCTGTTGCTACAGTTTTGCCTTTTCTAGAAATCTCATGTAAAGGGAGTCGTAGGATGTAAGCTTATGTGTCTGACCTTTTTCACTGACCATGCTGTTTTTCACATAGATCCATGGTATTGCATGCCTCCATTAGTGCACGGTATTCCATTGTAGAGATATATCCACTACATTTATCTGTTTACCTGCTGATGGACATTTGTAGAACTGGGCAGCATTTAAATCCATCATTTTGTGATCTAACAGTTCATCAAAACTGTCAGCAAAGTATGTAGGGCTCCTGTGTATCTAGTAAGCGGTGTCTTCAGTGTGGAGACTGGTGGTGACGTTTTTTATGTTGTAAGCCACCTTAAGGAGCCACACCAAACCAGGTCTAATCTAGTTCAAAATGACAACAGGAAGGCCAGATTTAGGACTTTTTTTTTTTTTTTTTTTTTTTTTTGAGACAGAGTCTTGCTCTGTTGCCCAGGCTGGAGTGCAATGGCGCAGTCTCAGCTCACTGCATCCTCCGCCTCCTGGGTTCAAGCGATTCTCCTGCCTCAGCCTCCCGAGTAGCTGGGACTGCAGGCATGCACCACCATGCCCAGCTAATTTTTTGGGTTTTTTTTTGAGTTGGAGTTTTGCTCTGTTGCCCAGGCTAGAGTGCAATGGTGCGATCTCAGATCACTGTAACCCCTGCCTCCCAGTTCAAGCAATTCTCCTGTCTCAGCCTCCTGAGTAGCTGGGATAGGTGCCCACCACCATGCCTAGTTAATTTTTTTTGTATTTTTAGTAGAGACGAGGTTTCACCGTGTTGGCCAGACTGGCCTCAACCTCCTGAACTCAGGTGATCCACCCACCTCAGCCCCTCAAAGTGCTGGGATTATAGGGGGGTGAGCCACTACACCCAGCCTGGATTTAGGACTATTTTAAGTAAGCCTAGAAATAACCAAACCTCTCTTTACTCATTTGTAACAAACTATGATAAATAGCATCTCCTAGCTTTTAGAGAAACAAGGCAGGAGTAACCCTTGATTCAGCAGATAAGCATGATTTCTGTTGTTAGATTACCTGGGTTCAAATCTCAGCTCCATTCCTTAGAAGCAATATCGCTTAACAGGTTACTTCCA
Organism: Piliocolobus tephrosceles; assembly: GCF_002776525.5. NCBI lineage: Eukaryota > Metazoa > Chordata > Mammalia > Primates > Cercopithecidae > Piliocolobus > Piliocolobus tephrosceles. The sequence goes on from NC_045439.1 coordinate 110,537,363, forward strand.
TCACTCTCGGCCTTTTGGCTAAGATCAAGTGTAGTAACAAGTTACTTCCATATTGTAAGCTTCTGTTTACTCACCAGTAAAAGGAGCCAGTATTAGTAATTATCTCATTGAAATTTGGGTGGGAAATAAATGATATTATCCGTGTTAAACAGAGTGTGTGCTTGTTATTTTTGGGATGTTTTATTAGGGTTGTTATCACTCTCGTCATTATTGTTCTAGTGTTTTTTTTTTTTCCCCAAGTGAAATACTGTACACTTTATTTTGCACATTTTAAAATATTTAAAATGTGGTTTACTTCACTAAAATGTATAATTTACCCATTTTTATTATAATACATGGTTTTAGTTCAAAATAAGATAAAATATGAATTGTTTTAAAGCAAGCAAGTAGTGAAGAAGGGATGTGGTGCTTTTCAAAGGACTCTTTCTTATTAATATTTGATTCTTCTGGCCAGGCACAGTGGCTTATGCCTGTAACCTCAGCATTTTGGGAGGCCGAGGCAGGTAGATCACTTGAGGTCAGGAGTTCAGGACCAGCCTGGCCAATATGGTGAAACCTTGTTGTTCCTAAAAATACAAAAACTAGCTGCGTGTGTTGGCACATGCCTGTAATCCCAGCTACTCAGGAGGCTGAGGCACGAGAATAGCTTGAACCCAAGAGGCAGAGGTTGCAGTGAGCCAAGACTGCACCACTGCACTCCAGCCTGGGCAACAGAGCAAGACTCTGTTTCTCTCTCTCTCTCTCTCTCTCTCTCTGTGTATATATATATATATTTCTAGAAAAGGCAAAATTGTAGCAACAGAGAGCAGATGAGTGGTTGATTCAGGCTGAGAGTAGGGATAGGGATGGAGGGAACTTTTGGGGGTGATAGAAGGATTCTTAAACTTGATGTATTTAATTCTTCTGTTATGCTTCACTGTAGCTTTTGCCTACTTCATCTGGATTACCACCAGGTTGGGAAGAAAAACAAGATGAAAGAGGAAGATCATATTATGTAGATCACAATTCCAGAACGACTACTTGGACAAAGCCCACTGTACAGGTATCCTGCATTTTGTTCACTTGCTTTCTTATAGGATTTCAACTGTCACATCCCTATGTCAACTAGTGTATCACTTTGTAGTATATGCTGGATACTTCTAGAATCTTCTTCTTTTTTTTTTTTTTTTTTTTTTTTTTTGGTGGGGTCTCGCTCTTGTCGCCCAGGCTGGAGTGCAATGGCGCGATCTCGGCTCACTGCACCTCTGCCTCCTGGGTTCAAGCAATTCTCCTGCCTCAGCGTCCCAAGTAGCTGGGACTACAGGCGCACACCACCATGCCCAGCTGATTTTTGTATTTTTAGTAGAGATGGGGTTCCACTATGTTGGCCAGACTGATCTGAAACTCCTATCTCAGGTGGATCCACCCACCTCGGCCTCCTAAAGTGCTAGGATTACAGGCATGAGCCACCGTGCCTGGCCGTAGCATCTTTTAATTATTTATTTTCTGACACTGATGTTAAGTGTCTACCATTCCCTATGAATCTCTAATATACACGAATTACCACTTGTTATTATATAAAACAAGTTCAAATGAGAATAAGGAAAAAGCAAATGATCTAGTTTTGGGATATTTTTGTAATTTGAATAGTTAAGATCATTATTTTAACTAAAAGATAATCTTGGCAATTGGTATCTATTAAAGAAGTTTATGCATGGCCGGGCAAGGTGGCTCACGCCTGTAATCCCAGCACTTTGGGAGGCCTAGGTGGGTGGATCACCTGAGGTTGGGAGTTCAAGATAAGCCTGACCAACATGGTGAAACCCCGTCTCTGCTAAAAATACAAAAATTAGCCAGGTGTGGTGGGCGCATGCCTGTAATCCCAGCTACTCGGGAGCTGAGGCAGGAGAATCACTTGAACCCAGAAGGCAGAGGTTGCAGTGAGCCGAGATCGTGCCATTGTGCTCCAGCCTGGGCAACAAGAGCAAAACTTCATCTCAAAAAAAAAAAAAGTTTATGCTGATGACACCTCCCCTTGGCAATAGTGTCATCTATAATATTTCCTTGTAAGTGTTTAGCAAAATATTTATTTTCTCTTACCACGTCTCTTCTTGAGAAAATTTTTAACACTGAAAAGTGCAGAGAATAATATAGCAAATGCACATATTCTTTATGCTCAGAATTACCATCATTAACAAGTTACCATATTAATTTATAGACGTTTTATTTTTTAAAATAAAGTCTTATAGATTAAGCTAAATTCCTTTTAGCCAAGCTCTTGGTCCCATTCCCCAGGGGGAGCCACTATCTTGAATTTCTTGTGTATTCTTTTAGCCTTTTACATAAAGAGCTTTAAAAATGTAAAATAAAATTAGCCAGGTGTGGTGGCACATGCCTGTAATCCCAGCTACTTGGGAGGCTGAGGGCGGAGAATTGATCGAACCTGGGAGGCGGAGCTTGCAGTGAGCCAAGATTGCGCCCCTGTACTCCAGCCTGGGCAACAGAGCAAAACTCCATCTCCAAAAAAAAAAAAAGAAAAGAAAATGTAAAATATTGTTTATATGCCTGTGTTTCTAATTTTGCAACGAGAGAACACTCATTTTATTTTACAGAATGAGGTGCTGCTCAATTAAAAAAAAACTTTGCCCTATAAGTCTACACCTTTTTTAGCTTAACATTGTTTTAAAGCTCTGTCCATGTTGTTATTTATAGATCCAGTGTATTTCTCTTAACTACTAATATTCCATCATGAATATGTTACATTTCACTTATCCATTTCTGTGGTAGATATTTGCCATTCATTTTGGCTGCCCAACATTTGAATCTACGTCTGTGTATGAGGAATTCCCCATCCTATGAATTTTGGGAAAACAAAGACCTCCTCCCATAGGCACCAGAGCTCCCCTTGCAGCTAGGGCTTGAGCTTGTGGACCTCGCTCCTTCAGTCAGATGCACCCACAGCAGACTGTTAACTACCATCTTACTGCTTGAGAATGAGTTGAGAAATTATAAATTAATGTAAAAATAAAGTTATACAAAATAATGTATTGGAAAAGTGTTATTAAATGTTATTAAATGTAATGCATTATTAAAATGTTGGGAAAATATTAATATGCCATAACTACATTTGAAAATGAGCCTCAAATATGTAGAGTCTCTTTAATGGAGGGTGTGTATTCTATTTGCAGGTTAGGTTACCTTTTTAACTGCATCTATTTGTGAGTTTTCTCTCTATAAAATATTACAGTATGATTTCATTAATGTGCTAGGCCACAGTGGAGACCAGTCAGCTGACATCAAGCCAGAGTTCTGCGGGCCCTCAATCACAAGCCTCCACCAGTGATTCAAGCCAGCAGGTGACCCAGCCATCTGAAATTGAGCAAGGATTCCTTCCTAAAGGCTGGGAAGTCCGACATGCGCCAAATGGGAGGCCTTTCTTTATTGACCACAACACTAAAACCACCACCTGGGTAAGTTTGACACTCTTCCATTTAAATTTATAACAACAATAATCATCTCTTATGTATAGTTCCTTACAATCTTTAAGTGTGTATTTCTATAACCTGTGTTTCCTAATATTCATTGAAAGATATGTTGAATTCTTAATAATATTATATGTATTCAAGAGAATGCTTATGCCTCTTTTTAAGATTGTTTTGGATTACGGAGATATTCATGTTTACTTCCTATTTCCAGTTTTTAGCTCACTAGCCACAAATACTTAGGAAGATATATAGGAATAACGCTTTGCTTTTATATGAGGCTTTATAGCTCCAAAGCACTTTTGAATCCATATCTCATTTAATATCAGGAAAACCTTGTGAGGCTAGGTAGAACAAGTATTTTTATTTTAAGATAAGGCTTAAAGTTGTTTAGTGCTTGGCTTACCACTAATAGAAAAATTACTTAAAGGCCGGGTACAGTGACTCACGCCTGTAATCCCAGCACTTTGGGAGTCTGAGGGGGGCAGATCACAAAGTCAGGAGATCAAGACCATCCTGGCTAACATGGTGAAACCTCGTTTCTACTAAAAATACAAAAAAATTAGTCAGGCATGGTGGTGAGTGCCTGTAGTCCCAGCTGCTTGGGAGACTGAGGCTGGAGAATGGCATGAACCCAGGAGGTGGAGCTTGCAGTGAGCTGGGATCGCGCCACTGCACTCCAGCCTGGGCAACAGTGCGAGATTCCATCTCAAAAAAACAATAAATAAAGAGAAAAATTACTTAAAATTAGCAGCAGATGAATAGATTTTAATTAATTATTAAAAGACCAACATAGCTCAAATAATACTAAAATTATTTAATAAATTAATACTGTTAAGATAATATATGTAAATTAAACCAAATAAATTGAATTTTGTTCTCTTTTTTAACATTCTGGATTGGCCTTTGATAACGTTTTTGGGCTTACCTTCCTGTTATTCAAAAATATTGATCAACCCTTGAACAGATAGCTGGCAAAATGCATGTTCTGGGGCTTAGAAATATCATGTGGTCCAGGGCCGGGCATGGTGGCTTACGCCTGTAATCCCAGCACTTTGGGAGGCCAAGGTGAGTGGACCACCTGAGGTCAGGAGTTCAAGACTAGCCTGGCCAACATGGTGAAACCCCATCTCTACAAAAATACAAAAATTAGCCGGGCATGGTAGTGCATGTCTGTCATCCCAGCTACTCAGGAGACTGAGGCAGGAGAATCCCTGGAACCTGGGAGGCAGAGGTTGCTGTGAGCCAAGATGGTGCCATTGCATTCCAGCCTGGGTGACAAGAGTGAAACTCCGTCTCAAAAAAAATGAACGAAAGAAATATCATGTGGTCCAATTTAATGTCCCACTCTTTCACCAGTTTTTACATAGAGAAAAGCCGTATGTGACACATTTCCTAAAGAGTGGGGCAAAAGAGATTACCAGTTAGTGGTGATCCCTGAGAACTACTCCTTATTCCTTTTGATATTATAGCCTGAGAGTGATAGATTTTAGAAGGAGAAAATATTATGTCACATATTTAGGAAATAAAGTATAAATTGACTTTTACAAGAGAATATTTTAAATATCCATTGATGCTAGAAAACATGGTAACAGACTGACTTTCATTGTTTTAAAATTTGTGTGTGTGTATTGTTCTTTATTTACTCTACCAAAAAAGGAAGATCCAAGATTGAAAATTCCAGCCCATCTGAGAGGAAAGACGTCACTTGATACTTCCAGTGATCTAGGGCCTTTACCTGTAAGTGTGTGGAAATGCTAACCCATCTAATTTGGCTATCTCAAATATTTTGTATTTTTGGATATAGTAGTTCTTTATCAGCTATAATTAATATTATTATTAAAATGTAGGCTGGGCGCGGTGGCTCATGCCTATAATCCCAGCACTTTGGGAGGCTGAGGCGGGTGGATCACAAGGTCAGGAGATCCAGACCATCTTGTGTGGATCGCGCCAACACACCATCTTGGCGAACATGGTGAAACCCCGTCTCTACTAAAAATACAAAAAATTAGCCGGACGTGGTGGCGGGCACCTGTAGTCCCATCTACTCAGGAGGCTGAGGCAGGAGAATGGCATGAACCCAGGAGATGGAGCTTGCAGTGAGCCAAGATAGTGCCACTGCACTCCAGCCTGGGTGAAAGAGCGAGACTCCATCTCAAAAAAATAAAAATTAAAAAAAAATTTAAAAAGGTTGATACCTTCTGAGAATGGAATGGAATATGCAAGTTAAACTAACCATACAACCAGTGCTATTTTTCTATCCATTCATCTAAAACCCTATCCTAACATAATGGAAATACATTCTTCATTATAGCCAGGATGGGAAGAGAGAACTCACACAGATGGAAGAATCTTCTACATAAATCACAGTATGTGCAATGCGATTTTTCATTATGTTATTTTTTGTTATAAATTTTATGTATGAGAAAGTACACCATTTTTCTTTTTCTTCCCTTCAGATATAAAAAGAACACAATGGGAAGATCCTCGGTTGCAGAATGTAGCAATAACTGGACCAGTAAGTCTCTCTGTGCCAATGTGCTCTGATGGGACTGTCCTCTCACCTGTCTCTTCAAGAGCAGATACTCAAGGGCATAACCCTACAGGCACTGAGAGGAAAGCACACTGGCCATTCTCTCTCCTCTCCCCCATTTCCCATACTCCAAGTCTCAGTTATTTGAAAAGATTCTATAACGTCATTATCTTTATCCTATGCCATAGCAGTGGGAGACAGGTGAGCCAGATAGTCGGAATGCTAAGGCAGTGTGGGCTGCTGAGCTCAGGCTGGTGCCTGCCACTGTCTGAACAATAATGTTGACAGTGCTCCACAAATCAGAGAGGAGCAGAGAGTGTATCTAGATGAGGAAGCAGCAGCACCCTATCCACTCCAGGGTCATTCTTAAATTTTTTAAAAGAAATCAGGCCAGGCTCACACCTGTAATCCCAGCACTTTGGGAGGCCAAGGAAGGTGGATCACCTGAGATCAGGAGTTCAAGACCAGCCTGGCCAATATGGTGAAACCCTGTCTCTACTAAAAATGCAAACAATATTAGGCATGGTAGCAGACACCTGTAGTCCCAGCTACTTGGGAGGCCGAGGCAGGAGAATCACCTGAACCCAGGAGGCGGAGGTTGCGGTGAGCTAAGATTGCACCACCACATTCCAGCCTGGGTGACAGAGCGAGACTCCATCTCAAAAAAAAAGAAAAAGAAAAAAGAAAACGAAAAAGAAATCATTGTAAATGCCCAGTATGTAAGACACATCCACACTTAAGTATAAATATTACCATGTATGATAACTGTAGTCAGATTGATAGGAAAATTATTATCCTTTTTTATAGCTGCTTTTTCCATTTTATTCAGATTTTGTTTTCTAATTCATAAAAATAAAACTGAAGATACCTTTTTTTATTACTATTTACTATCTCAACATGTAGTCCTTTAATGGCTCAAAAAGGCAATTCCTTGGAGTTCAAGGAAAAAGTACGCTTTTCACATTGCCCGTTTAATGGAGAAATCACTTTGAAAGTCTCTTTAGAAATGGAAATTTTTGTTTCTAGTATTTCTCTACCTGGAAGAAATTTCCTATTTCTGGCATGCTACCTTTTAAGAATATTGCATAATGAAAATTACAGCCATAGGAATTGTTGAATACAATTTTGTCTTAAACAGAGAAATTAAATATTTTAAAGTTTTGTATTTGTTTTTCTTCTAATTAAACTTTTCTTTCTAAATATTTTTCTTTTAATGCCCTTAACTTATGTTCGTAAAATACCCTGCTGGGAACTTTAAAAATTGTTCCAGAATAAAAACAACCTAAACTTCTTTATTTTTCCAAAATTTCCCACTAAAGGCAGTGCCCTACTCCAGGGATTACAAAAGAAAGTATGAGTTCTTCCGAAGAAAGTTGAAGAAGCAGGTTAGTGATGTTTGTGATAAATACTTGAGTCATCAATATGTAGATGGAAAGTAATGGGAAATGTTTTTTAAAGTAATAATTTGTTGTATATTTGTAACAACTTTGTGTAAACAGTTTTTCATAGAGAAAGGATGCTTATTTTTTGTGTAGCTGTGATATATCACTACAGACCACTGATTATTTTATGTCTTTATTTTGTAAGATATTTTATAATACAGAAAAATGGCATTTAAAGTTTGCTTTCCAGAGCTCTAACCTGATGTATCCTTGTGGGGTTCATGGGGCTTGATCTTGAGATCTGTAGAACCTGAGCAAGAGTGGCTCAGGAAATTATCTTCTGGCCTAGTCTTTGACTCTGTTGGAGGAGTCTGGATTTTTTTATGAGTTTGTTGTTTTCCAGCGGTAGTCATTCATTCTCTACAGCTTCGAATGTAATGTCTCTGCATAATTTAAAAATACAATCATGAGTGGAACTGTGCTCTTGTGACTTGTCTCCGTATGCTTATCAGTTATGTTCACTACACTTTTTCCCATCACCACAAATGCAATATGTTTGGAACTAAACTCATCATCTGGCCATCTATTTCATTTCTGTTGGTGTCTGCTAGTTTTAGTGCCTCTCTTACTTGCTCATCCTGTCCTCCTTTGCCTGCAGTTTAGGAATACTACCACTAGGTGGCCATATTGGGTTATACTTTCTTGCATTCTAAGCCAGAAGCTGGCTTTCACAAAGATTCAAGATGGTGGGTCGGCTACCTCAGATTTTTAACAAAAATAAAACATGATAGTTTTTTTAGTGTAAACATTTTATGCCCTAATAAAATCCTTAAATATCATCAACTTTCTAAACCCATTTTTAAGGATAATTTTGTGGGCCAGGCGCAATGGCTTACACCTGTAATCCCAGCGCTTTGGGATGTCGAGGCTGATGAAACACTTTTGAGGTCAGGAGTTCGAGACCAGCCTGGCCAACATGGTGAAACCCCCGTCTCTACTAAAAATACAAAAATTAGCTAGGTGTGATGTTACACACCTGTAATCCTGGCTACTCAGGAGGCTGAGGCAGGAGAACCGCTTGAACCCGGGAGGCAGAGGTTGCAGTGAGCCGAGATCACTTCATTGCACTGCAACCTGGGCAACAGAGTGAGACCCTGTCTCAAAGAAAAAGAAAAAAGGAAAGATAACATTGTGTCAAAATTTCTCTGGAAATTTGTTTTCTACTTCTAGATTTTGGGATTTTAAATGTTTGCTGATTCATTGTTCTGGTAAATATTTTCATTCTTAATGAGAATATGCTGGAGGAATAGAAGCACTAGCTTCTCCATTTGCCACTCTAAGTGGTTGAAACATGTTGTAGTATCTAATTGTTAATGTCTTCCAGGCAGCAGGAGATGGGAGGCAATGCCATTACAGGCCACAAAATACAAAAAAAAAAGATAAAAGCAATTATATTTGTTGATCTCTCACTGCATACCAGGCATTCTTCTTAGAAGTTTACATATGTTATTCATTTAATATCTACAATAACTCTGTAAGGAAAGGACTACTATTACATTTCACAGATGAGGAAACTGAGGCACAGAGCGAATAGGTAATGTGATCAAGTCCCATGGTTATTAAGTAGAAAAGCTAAGTGGTCTAGCTCCAGATCCCATGTTCCTAAGCAACATGACATATCATATTGGTGATTAAGAGAAGTAAGAGAGAAATTAATTAATTTGTATGGAAATTACCCAGAATGCAACAAAGGTAGGTAAAGGAATAAACATATAAAATAAAGGTTAAAAGACATGAAGTCGGCCAGGCTTGGTGGCTCACGCCTATAATCCCAGCACTTTGGGAGGCCGAGGCGGATGGATCACAAGGTCAGGAGATTGAGACCATTCTGGCTAACACAGTGGAGCACTGTCTCTACTAAAAATACAAAAAATCAGCCGGGCGAGGTGGCGGGCGCCTGTAGTCCCAGCTACTCGGGAGGCTGAGACAGGAGAATGGCGTGAACCCAGAAGGCGGAGCTTGCAGTGAGCCGAGATCGCACCACTGCACTCCAGCCTGGGCGACAGAGTGAGACTTCGTCTCAAAAAATAATAATAATAAATAAAATAAAATAAAAGGACATGAAGTCACTCCAGAAGGAGGGGACCAAGATCATAAGGAGAAGGATAAGAATATGAATTCTCACATTAATAAAAAGGCCCAAGCAGTATTTTAAAAATAAAATCTGTATCTAGACACATCATAGCAAAAGAGCAGAACACTTAGAATATAAGAACGTGTAGCACCAAAACAGAGAGAAAGAATATTAAAAACACCAGGTGCAGTGGCTCATGCCCGTAATCCCAGCACTTTGGGAGGCTGAGGCAGGAGGATTACTTGAGCTCAGGAGTTCAAACCTGCACTGAGCTATAATCATGCCACTGCACTCCAGCCTGGGTGACAGAGCAGTACTCTGTCTCAAAAAAAAAATTAAAAACCGGTGCTTGAGAGCCATGCACTGTCTTTAACCTTTTCCTCTTCCTTGTCCTCAACATCTTGTAGTTAGGAATAATGATGGCTAATAATTACTGTATGACAGATACTGTGTAAGCATTTTTAATGCATTATTCCATTAAGTCTTGAAACAACTCCCATGTGGATAGCTATCATTATTATTGTCCCTATTTTATAGATGAGGAAATTAATCCTTAGAAAAGACATGTAACCTGTCCAAAGTCTCACTCCTAATGAATGGTGGAGTCAAGATTTGAACACAGGGCCAGATTTCAGAATGCACGCACTTGTCTACTACTCAGTTCAAACACTCAAGTTTCTCCTGTAACCCTCTCTTCTTCCACTACCATTGCTCCTTCACAGGTCCCTCTATCTTCTCTCACTGAGCTATTCCAGGGATCTTTAACTGACCAGTGTGCCTCTTGTTTCTCCTCCTTAAAACCACCCTTTACACCCTGTCCCGTCAGCTTCTGAGAACCCAGCAATCTGACCATGTGGCTTTCCTACTTAGAAACTCTCTTCTCATCTGCATTCACACTGTCCACCCTCTGCCCCCAGACTGCTTTTTCACATTTTTTCACTATAATCCCTGCTTTCTTTCCCTTCCTCTCCCTTCTTCTCCTTGTGTACCCTGTAGGTATTAAATATATCAGACTCCTCATGTATGCTGTTCCTCCATCCTTCCCTCCCTTTCTCTCTGTCTAAAGACTTCTTCTCAAAGCCTTCTTGATTGCCTCATTTGAAGTCAATAGCTCAGTCTTTTATGCCCTGCAGAACATTGTTTCCATCTCTTATCATCAGCAGTTGTCCTCCTATTTTAAGTCTCAGAATTAGCAGCATTTACACTTGTTTTTCACATATGCACCAGATGAGAAACTCCTTGAGGAAGCAATGACATCTTACCCTGTAGTTTTATTCCCTTTATTCCCCATCATTGGCCCTACTACAATACCACCTGGCCCATAGTAGGCCTTTGATAAATGTTTACCTGCACCAGTTCCCTAGTATCCAGTCTAAAGTTGCTTTTCTGCAAGCTTACCATTTTTTTAATGACATAAGCAGTATAAGAAACTGCTCATATCATGCTTATATTGCTTATATCAACTGCTTACATTATTGTGTTTCTATAGGGCTTTCCATTTTCCCTAAGTAAATTGAGAATGAAACTGATTTTTTTTTTCCTTAGAGCTAACCTTCTTTTTTGGAGGTGACAGATGTTGATGGCATGTTTTCTCTTACTGATTTCCCCTGGAAATTTGCCCACGAAGTACTGAGGGATAAAATATTTAGATATATCTTTTGTAAAATGTACAAAAAGGTCTACCTAAAGCATAATTGTATACATTTGTCACATAAGCAAAAAAGGTACAAAAGATTAGTGAGGCAATGTAGCTCCATTAATTAAGAGCACAGACTCAGGAGCTAAGACTTTCTTAAGTTGTCTTCTTCAGTTTTATATGTAAAATGAAGACAATAATAGTAGCTTTTGCATAGTATTGTTATATAGTTAATTGAGTTAACCTACCATTCCAGGGGACCCATACCTGGCTGTATTAGTCCGCTTTCACGCTGCTGATAAAGACATACCCAAGACCGGGCAATTTACAAAAGAAAGAAGTTTATTGGACCTACAGTTCCACATGGCTAGGGAGGCTTCACAATCATGGCAGAAGGCAAGGAGGAGCAAGTCACATCTTACATGGATGGCAGCAGGCAAAGAGAGAGCTTGTGCATAGAAACCGTTAGATTTCATGAGACCCGTTCACTATCACGAGAACAGTGCAGGAAAGACCCGCCCCCATAATTCAATCACCTCTCCCCAGGTTCTTCCCAGGACACATGGGAATTGTGGGAGTTACAATTCAAGATGAGATTTGGGTAGGATCACAGCCAAAACATATCACTGGCACAGTCTGTAAATGTCACCATCTGTTAATGAGTGAAGGAAGATAGACTCCAGGGAGGAAAGTAGAGGTAGGGAAAACCCTGAACAGACAGGCAGGCAACAGCTAGCAGGCAGTGGCTATCCTACGGGTCACAGAATGGTGTTCATTGGAACTTAATATGAAAAGGACTATTAATGAAATGCCTTCATGGGGGCATTACCATCACCATCAATAGCTTCTTTAAGCTGAGTGCCATGGCTCATGCCTGTAATCTCAGCACTTTGGGAGGCCAAAGCGGGAGGATTGCTTGAACTTAGGAGTATGAGACCAGCCTGGGCAAGATGGCAAGACCTTAAAAACTTAAAAAATTAGCCAGGCATGATGGCACGCACCTATGGTCCAGTTACTTAGGAAGCGGAGGCAAGAGGATCACTTGAGCCCATGAGGTCAAGGCTGCAGTAAGCCATGTTCACGCCACTGCACTCCAGCCTGGATTACAGAGCTGTCTCCAAAAAACAAAAAGCTTCCTCAGATATAAAGAAGTCTGTATTACTAAGTAATTAGAGAAAATGCAGGAACTCTGTCATAGTGTAGAGGAAACCAAGACAATATACCTAGTTGTGTTTTCCCTGAGTATATTACGTAAGGAAAAAGAGACTTGGACACAGGGTGTAGAGGGAATGTTATAACTTTATGAGAGATAGGTTTGTGATTATGTTGAACTGATTTAAACAGTAAGTCTCTCCTCTGGATTTTCAGAATGACATTCCAAACAAATTTGAAATGAAACTTCGCCGAGCAACTGTTCTTGAGGACTCTTACCGGAGAATTATGGGTGTCAAGAGGGCAGACTTCCTCAAGGCTCGACTGTGGATTGAGTTTGATGGTGAAAAGGGATTGGATTATGGAGGAGTCGCCAGAGAATGGTTCTTTCTGATCTCAAAGGAAATGTTTAACCCTTATTATGGGTTGTTTGAATATTCTGCTACGTAAGTACCTTTACAATGATTATAGGCAGAAAAAGAAAAATCACTGCTTTAAAAGTAAGAGTCAAATGATACAAGGAAAATATATGTCATGCCAGAAAAGGGCAATTTTAACTAATGTTGCTTCAGAAGTGACTTTTTTAAAAGTTGTGGTGAAATACACGTTACATAAAATTTACCGTTTTAGGCCAGGCGCGGTGGCTTACGCCTGTAATCCCATCACTTTGGGAGGCCAAGGCGGGCGGATCACGAGGTCAGGAGACTGAGACCATCCTGGCTAACACAGTGAAACCCCATCTCTACTAAAAATACAAAAAAAAATTAGCCAGGCGTGGTGGCGGGCACTTGTAGTCCCATCTATTTGGGAGGCTGAGGCAGGAGAATGGCATGAACCTGGGAGGCAGAGCTTGCAGTAAGCCGAGATTGCATCACTGCACTCCAGCCTGGGTGACAGTGCGAGACTCCGTCTAAAAAAAAAAAAAAATTACCGTTTTAACCATTTTAAATACACAATTTAGAATCATTACGTACATTCATGTTGTTGTGCTGCCATCACCACCATCCAACTCTAGAACTTTTTCATCTTCCCAAAATGAAACTCCATACCCAGTAAGCACTTGCTCCCCATTCCCTGGCAGCCACCATTCTGCTTTCTGTCCCTGTAAATTTGACTCCTCTGGGTACCTCACATAAGTGGAATCATTCAGTATCTGTCTTTTTGTGACCAGCTCATTTCACTTGGCATGATGTCTTCAGGGTTCATCCATGTTGTAGCATGTATCAGAATGTCCTTCCTTTTTAAGGCTGAATAATATTCCATTATTTTTGCATATAATGCTTTGTTTAGGCCAGGCACAGTGGCTCACGCCTGTCATCCCAGCACTTTGGGAGGCCGAGGCAGGTGGATCACAAGGCCAGGAGTTCAAGACAAGCCTGGCCAACATAGTGAAACCCTGTCTCTACTAAAAATACAAAAATTTTGTGGCATGGTGGAGGGCACCTCTAATCCCAACTACCTGGGAGGCTGAGACAGGAGAATCACTTGAACCTGGGAGGCGGAGGTTGCGGTGAGCTGAGACCGTGTCATTGCACTCCAGCCTGGGGAACAGAGCAAGACTCCATCTCGAAAACAAACAAACAAACAAAACTTTGTTTATGCATTCATCTGCCAAAGGACATTTGGGTTATTTCCACTTTTTGACAGAAATTACTATTTTTAAAACCATTAAATTCAGTGGAGGAATGTGGTTCTAACAGTAGTAAACAACTCTTAAAAGAGGAAGATTATTTATAATTATTTGTCATATTAAAGTTTTTCAAATGAAGTATTTAAATGGGGTTGTCTTTACAGGGACAATTACACCCTACAGATAAATCCAAACTCTGGATTGTGTAACGAAGATCACCTCTCTTACTTCAAGTTTATTGGTCGGGTAGCTGGAATGGCAGTTTATCATGGCAAACTGTTGGATGGTTAGTATTAAGTATAAACTTTTACAATGTAATTACCTGTTCTCTTTCACTTGGTAATCATCCTAAATGTATTTGGTTTTTTGCAAGGTTTTTTCATCCGCCCATTTTACAAGATGATGCTTCACAAACCAATAACCCTTCATGATATGGAATCTGTGGTATGTCTTTTTCACTTGTAGTTTAGACAAAGTATAATTTAATAAGCAACTTGAACATTTTGAGTAATTTGCTTTTAATGACGTGGAAATTAATATATTACCATGTTTCAAAATACAAATGAACTTTTTCCTCAACATTTTATTATGAAAATGTTCTAACATTTAATAAAGATGGAAGAATTTTATACCACACACTTGTATATCCACTACTCACAATTGGTTTTTTTCTAGATTTACTGTATCACATACCTATCTGTCTATCCATCAGCCTATCTTAGTTTCTTCATGCATTTCAGAGTAAGTTATAGATAACAGTAAACATCCCACTAAATACTTCAATAGGTTGTACAAGTTATGTGTCTTTGGAATCAGTATTTGCATTACGATCTTTTATGATGAATATTGTGTGTGTGTGTGTGTATATATATATATATATATATATTTTTTTTTTTTTTTTTTTTTTGAGACAGAGTCTTGCTCTGTTGCCAAGCTGGAGTGCAGTGGCATGATCTCCGCTCACTGCAGCCTTCGCTTCCCAGGTTCAAGCAATTCTCTGCCTCAGCCTCCCGAGTAGCTGGGACTACAGGTGCGCGCCACCACGCCCAGCTAATTTTTGTATTTTTAGTAGAGACGGGGTTTCACCATGTTCGCCAGGATGGTCTCCATCTTTTGACCCCATGATCCACCCACCTTGGCCTCCCAAAGTGCTGGGATTACACACGTGAGCTACTGCTCCCGACCAAATGGTGTATATTTTTTAAATGGCAGTCGAAAGGCAAAGCATTATGGTTACGCTCCTAGAAAAAAACAGAAGCCCAAGGATTAAACACCTGACTGTAGCCACGTTGTTTCCTGTGCTGCTGAATAGCCTCACACAATGTGTGTACACATGAATTCTAGGACATCTTCCTTAGTACCGAGTTCATTTTTTATTTTCTTATTACATATTAACAGCACAAACAGTGTGCTTCTTTATAAATCGTAAGATTGCACAGTTATTTGAGTTGGTTCATTGAGCCTCTATATTTATTTAGAGATTTTTCTTTAACTTGGGCTGGGTATAAACAATGGCCTCCTCATAGCTACTTAAACATTTCACATACAGTACCGGACACAGGGGTGCGCAACTGTAATCCCAGCACTTTGGGAGGCTGAGGCGTGTGGAACTTGAGGTCAAGAGTTTGAGACCAGCCTGGCCAACATGGTGATACCCTGTCTCTACAAAAAATACAAAAATTAGCTGGGCGTGGTGGTGCATGCCTGTCGTCCCAGCTACTCAGGAGGCTGAAGTAGGAGAATCACTTGAGCCAAGGAGGTCGAGGCTGCAGTGAGCCACGATTGCCCCACTGCACTCCAACCTGAGGGACAGAGCAAGATCCTGTCTCAAAAAAAAAAAAAAAAATTAAATTAAAAAATAAAAATAAAACATTATAGTCACGTAGTCATATGAGGAATGTGCTAAGTGCTCCTGGATATCCAAAGCCAAAAGTTAGGTTGTATCTGAAAACTTCTGTATTCATTCCTTTAACTGGATAATACAATCTGTACCTCCACTGCTTCTACATAAACATAGATTCTGAACTTTTAAGTAGGCTCCACTTGATTGATTGATTGATTGATTGATTGGTGCATTTTTACTCTTGCCCTTACCTGTCATCCATCTCTTTTTGTAATACACACACATACACACATACATTTTTGTTTATGTGTGTAAGTAAAGGATGTGCATCTGACCTGTCATCTTTTACCCAATTACTCAGACCCTCTACATACTGGTTTTTTTTTTTTTGGCAATTTCAGGTGTGTTATATGTACAAATTTTAAATACATAATCTTTCCCATCTAGGATAGTGAATATTACAATTCTCTAAGATGGATTCTTGAAAATGACCCAACAGAATTGGACCTCAGGTTTATCATAGATGAAGAACTTTTCGGACAGGTTTGTGAATTTTGATCAGTTAAAATGTGAAACAAATGTTTCACATAAATTGTGAAACAAATGTTTAGATGTTAGTATGTACACTGAATACATTCCTAGGCTCTGTTTTTACATTTATTTTCCAATAACAAAAGTTGTCTCTCAGCAAGAATTTGTGCTTTCTTTAACATTTGACTCATTCCATATTTATTTTAGTAAAACTAATATTTTAAGTTTCCTTAGCTTTTAACTTGTGACTGGACTTAATTTAAAACACCAGGTTTCTTGTATAACTACAATATGTATACTTTTTTAAATTTTTCTCAGTAAAATAACATATCAAGTTATTGTGTTTAATTTTAGACACACCAACATGAGCTGAAAAATGGTGGATCAGAAATAGTTGTCACCAATAAGAACAAAAAGGAATATATTTAGTAAGTATTTTGTTAATAATTATTTTATGGGACATAATTTTGTACTTTACTCCAAAAGGACTCTGCTACCATCTTTCTCTGTCCCCTTGGCCAGAATCTCAGTGTTCTTTTTCTCTATCACAATGCGGTAGCAAGCACTCGTATTCAGCTTTTGCACTGGGCTCAGCTAGCCTTTAGTTTTTGTTTCTAACTAGAATAATTGTGACTCAGAATTTTGTCTTGGTTCACATGAAAATGAAATGTTGTTTCTTTTTAGTCTTGTAATACAATGGCGATTTGTAAACCGAATCCAGAAGCAAATGGCTGCTTTTAAAGAGGTATTCATTTTTTTATTTGCTCTCCCATAATTTCATAGTATAACCCATGAGTTTCTTTTTTGTAATTATTATACTTTAAGTTCTAGGGTACATGTGCACAATGTGCAGGTTTGTTACATATGTATACATGTGCCATGTTGGTGTGCTGCACCCATAAGTTTCAAATATTGGGCCTCATCACATCTGAGAAAAACAAGTGTATGGCTTGTTTTGTGAAATCATTCTAAATTATATTTTTATATTAACTAAATATTTCATTCAGTCATTCAAGAAGTCTAGACAATAAACATTGACAGGTCCCCTTTCCCCCAAGCCTTTTCCCTATTCCATTCCCTTCACCTTAGGACAGCAAAAGAACAAGAGTGCTTTAGGCATAGTATAACGTATTGTTTGTTTTTCTAAATAGGATCACCTTAGACGTTTTGTTTTTTGACTTTCTTCTTTTTTTTTTTGAGACAGAGTCTCACTCTTTCGCCCAGACTAGAATACAGTGGCCTGATCTCGGCTTACTGCAACCTATACCTCCCAGGTTCAAGCGATTCTCCTGCCTCAGCCTCCTGAGTAGCTGGGATTACAGGTGCCCGCCACCACGCCCAGCTAATTTTTATATTTTTAGTACACACAGGGTTTCACCATGTTGGTCAAACTGATCTCGAACTCCAGACCTCAAGTGATCCACCCGCCTTGGCCTCCCAAAGTGCTGGGATTACAGGCATGAGCCACCGCACTCGGCCTACTTTCTTCTTTTATCAAATATTTATTGGGGATATTTACATGTGAAGACATATAGCTGCCTTTCTTTGTGGCTATATTTTATTCAGAATATAAATTAGTAAGTTACTTAAAATTTCCCCAATTGGTAGACAGATTGTCAGAGCACTCATTTCTTAAGATAACTTACACTCTTCTGTTAAATAAATATCTGGCTGGGCGTGATGGCTCATGCCTATAATCCCAACACTTGAGGAGGATGAGGTGGGAGGACTGCTTGAGCCCAGAGTTTGAGACCAGCATGGACAACATAGGGAGACCTTATCTCTATAAAAAATTAAAAATTAGGCTGGGCACGGTGGCTCATGCCTGTAATCCCAGCACTTTGGGAGGCCGAGGCTGGTGGATTGCCTGAGTCAGGAGTATCAGACCGGTCTGGCCGACATGGTGAAACCCCATCTCTACTAAAAATACAAAGAAATTAGTCAGATGTGGTGGCGTGCACCTGCAGTCCCAGCTACTCGGGAGGCTGAGGCAGGGGAATTGCTTGAACCCGAGAGGCAGAGGTTGCACTGAGCTGAGATCACGCCACTGCACTCCAGCCCAGGCAATGGAGCGAGACTTCATCTCCAAAAAAAAAAAAAAAAATTAGCTTGGTGTCATGGCATGTGCGTATGGTCACAGTTACTTGGGAGGCTGAGGCTAGAGAATCACTTGAGCCTTGGAAGTCGAGGCTACAGTGAGCTATGAGCTATGATGGCACCACTGCACTCCAGTCTGGGCTACAGAGTAAAACCTTGTCTCTAAAGTGTGTGTGTGTGTGTGTGTGTGTGTGTATCACATACTCTTTCATAAATTCCGTCTTGAGTACTATGTGTATGGTGCTGTACCAGGCCAAAAGACATAAGTCCTGCTATTAAGGGATGTATGATGTAAAGAGAGAAATGAACAGAGGCAAGCATAAAGTGCTAGGTGAGCAGAGAAGAGTGCAAACCAGAGAGGGGCAAAGGAAGGGACAAAGAAGGACTAGAGGGATTGGCCAACCATGGAGAAGAGGGAAATGCAGTTGTAAGCAGCAGGAGCAGCGTATGTGAAGTCTGGCAGGAAGGTAGGCTGTACCCACAGGCAGTTGAGTATGCTGGGTGAGAGAATGCAAGAGGGAAACAATCAGCCTGCAGAGCTAACAGACCAGCTTATACAGGGCCTGTGTGTGAAGCGGTAGAGTCTGGAGTTTTCTCTGAATTTCAGTGAGGGGGAAGGAAGGTAGCATTAAAGGCTATTAACCAGTAAGACACCAAGATTCAATTTGTGTTTTAGATCATTCTGGAAGTGCTATGTAGAACGAGTTAGAGGAGAGCAACACTAGCAGCAGAGACTTCCCAGGAGAGTTGGGAAAGTGCTACATAATCTGGTGAGAAATGGTAAGGAATTAAGGGAATGGTGAGGGAGTTGAGATAGGAATGGGAAGGGAATGAAGATAGTGGTGGTGGTCAGAGCTTCATGTGCGTTTGAATGGCGTTCAGAAAGGGAGAATTCAAGGATAGAGATGTATGGATTTGGGGATCATTTGCCTATGTGTAGTGAAGCTGCGAACTTGATACAATGGAAAATGTGAAAGGGCAGTGAAAGTGGATGGCCTGACATGTGGAGAGAGAACTGGGAACACCAGCGTCTTAACTGTTGTTTTGAATGGATGGTTTATGAATGGACAGGTTAGGGCATAGGAGAAAAAAGAAAAAAAAAAAAAAAAAAAAGACTGTAAAGGAAATAAGGAAATTAACAAAGGCAGACAGAAAGGTATCAAGAGCAGAGAGAGTTTCAATAGCAAAGATGGTTTTAATCATATACTGCAAAGAAGTCAAATATGATAAGGAATTAAATGTGTTTGTTAGATATAGCTGCAAAGCCGTCTTTGACTTTTTCCAGAACAATTTCAAGGAAGCTGTAGTGTAGAAGTCTGATTGCAATGGGTTGAGTGTTAGATGGGAGGTGAGTGAATGGATTTGCTAGGTGCATAACACTGTCAAGAACTTGTCTGTGAAGGGAAAAAGAGGGTCATTAGTTTTGTTTTTGTTTTTTGTTTGTTTGTTTGCTTTAAAGGTAGATATGGCTTGAGCAAATTTAAATGCATAGAGAGTGAGCCAATAAAGAGAAAGAGATCTAGTGAGATGACCTCCCTGAGGAGCAGGTGAAGCACAGGTGCAGGCCTAGCCTGAAAGAAGAGGTGGCACTTCTGTCTTCCACTGCGGCAGGAATGAGGCCATGACAGGTGTTGGTGATGGTTGGGACGCAGGGATGCAGAAGCTTGAGGGAGTTCCATCATGCATAATTGCCTCTGTTTTCCCTCAAATAGAACTTATACTTACCTACGGTAAAGAAGGGGTGATGTGGAGGCTTGAGAAGGATGGCAAATTTGTTTTTTGTTGTTGTTCTTGTTGTTTTGAGACAGGATCTCACTTTGTCGCCAAGGCTGGAATACCTCAGCCTCCCCAGTAGCTGGGACTACAGGTTCACACCACCATGCCTGGCTAATTTTTGTATTTTTTTGTAGAGACGGTGTTTCACCATGTTTCCGAGGCTAGTCTCAAATTCCTTGAGTCAAGCAGTCCGCCCACATCAGCCTCCCAAAGTGCTGGGATTACAGGCATGGACCACCGTTCCTGGCCACAGGAAGTTTTTAAAAAAGCCACTTTGAGGAATAAATGAGAGAACAGACTGTGCACATGTACATTTTCTGGCCAATATTGAGATCTCAGTGAAGAGCCTGTGATTGTGTAGTGGTAGAAACTTGTGTGTCTGTGGGATTCCTCCAGTAGCACGCAGAAGCTGAAGCATAGGAAAGGCTATTGGCCCTGTCCATCAGGTTTTTAAATACATTTTTTTCTAGGGATTCTTTGAACTAATACCACAGGATCTCATCAAAATTTTTGATGAAAATGAACTGGAGGTAAGACATAACATTTTATGTTGAAACAGAAATTTCGAACCCATTATTTTCCTTGTTTGTAATTTGACTTTTCTTACATAGCTTCTTATGTGTGGACTGGGAGATGTCGATGTGAATGACTGGAGGGAACATACAAAGTATAAAAATGGCTACAGTGCGAATCATCAGGTTATACAGTGGTTTTGGAAGGTAATTTGAAACTTCTATTTTCGTAAATTACTTTTTGATAGATTGAATCATATTTAAGTCAACTCTTGATTAACTATACTGGTGGATTACATTTAACTGACACAGAAAAATATACAGACCAGCAAAAATGATCTTTGATTTTGTACCGTATACATGCACCTTCTGGGTCTCTAACTATTACTAGGTAAGTAAAATGTTCAGAAAGTAGTAAGCAGAATGACAGGCTGAGACAGGCACTTAGTTTTCTACTAAAAGTAGGGACTCTGAAAGAACTCGTAATAACCTGCAGGGTATTCCGAGGGACTCCTGAGTGGCTCTTTTAAAATGTCTCATAGAGAAATGTGTATGCCATTCAATAATATTAATATAATGTGTTTTTTGAGATGGAGTCTTGCTCTGTCTCCCAGGCTGGAGTGTGATGGTGCAATCTCAGCTCACTGCCACCTCCGCCTCCCATGTTCAAGCAATTCTCTTGCCTCAGCTTCCCGAGTAGCTGGGATTACAAGTATGCATCACCATGCCTGGTTAATTTTTTTGTATTTTTAGTGGAGACGGGTTTCACCATATTGGCCAGGCTGGTCTCAAACTCCTGACCTCAAGTGATCCGCCCACCTCAGCCTCCCAAAGTGCTGGGATTATAGGCATGAGCCACTGCGCCCAGCATATAATTTTTAAAAGTCGTAAGTCACAACTCAAGAGAAATTTTGTTACTTCATTAGGTTATAATCCCATTCTAAAAAGTTACCATGTAGCCTTACAAATAAAGTTTTCAAGAACTTTATAAACCACCCATAAATAAAAATGTAATTAAAAGAAACATCCACATCTAGTAAGGGATTATTAATATTCTAGCTAAATTCTGATAGCTTATGTTTCAGGATAATTTGTTTACCTTTTTCCCAGTGCTGTTCCCTAAATGATGTTTTTATCTTATTCAGGCTGTTTTAATGATGGATTCGGAAAAAAGAATAAGATTACTTCAGTTTGTCACTGGCACATCTCGGGTGCCTATGAATGGATTTGCTGAACTATATGGTAAGGATTTTCCATAGATCATTTAAAAAAAAAAAAACAGAGTGATGCCTATTGTCTTTTTGATGGCTGATGAATCCTCACGCTTCCATCACTTACTAACATTTAGCTTAATTTTAAAAAGAATTAAGATTTTGAAAGATACCATTAGAGACACTGGAGTAGGCTAAAATATATCTACACCTTCTAATCAGATAATACAGGGGAAAACTGGAAACATCAGATGACTTGGGTCACTTTCCCTTCTGTCACTTCAGAGTCTATGCCCAGTATGCGTCAGTTACAGAAAAAGCATTACCTTGGCCGGGAGGGGTGGCTCACGCCTGTAATCCTAGCACTTTGGGAGGCCGAGGCAGGAAGATCACTTGAGGTCAGGAGTTCAAGACGAGCCTGGCCAACACAGTGAAACCCCATCTCTACCCAAAAATACAAATATTAGCTGGGCTTGGTGGTGCGCACCTGTACTCCCAGCTACTCGGGAGGCTGAGGCAGTAGAATCGCTTGAACCCGGGAGGCAGAGGTTGCAGTGAGCCAAGATTACACCACTGTAGTTCAGCCTGGGTGACAGACTGAGACCCTGTCTCAAAAAAAAAGAAAAAGCGTTACTTCTAATGTGATAGTTCAGGATAGCATTTGAAGTTTCACAGAATGTCACTAAGTGTATTTAAGTTGAATACCTTTAGGGAAATGCTGGACTAAACAAAGTTAAATGGATTTCTTCAGGACTTGTGTAGAACCTTTCCTGTTAGAAGAAAACAAAAGCATTGTTTCCCAAACTTATTTGATCATGAAATCTTTTTTTTTTTTTTTTCCTTTCAAGATAGGAGTCTACTATTTTTCATTTCCTGGGGGAAGCGCCAGGACTGGGAAGAAGACTGCACATATCTCTTGATTTTTAGAATAGTTAATGCAGTTTTCAGTAAAGTAAGATTCTATGTATTCTATCAAATTATTTTTCAGTTGATGTATAAAACTGGAGGTGTGTTTTGTTTAAAAGTGCCATTTCTGATGTAGATTGCAGCAACTTTTCTTACATTGATTCATATTCTATTTATTGGAATGATATTTACTTGCTTTTAAGGATACCAAGAATCCAAGAATAAATCTTTTAGAAAGGGTGTAGCTGAAGTGGGAGCCCTACTCAGAACAACGAGTAAGATTAGGATTGTCCTGGGGATTAGAAGTCGGGACTGCTGCCTAGGAAATTGCTAAGCTGAATTTGTTGTGCAAATAGAAGCTGACCATCTGATGGGATAGCTAAACCCTTTCTTCATGGCAAATCTGGTCAGCTTGCCAAGCCTCATTAATGTGTGTTTGCAGAACTGATCAAGCAGCTGCTACTTCTCTACCTAGAGTAACCACTCAAAGTGGTCAGCTTTGCCACTAACCAATTCCGTCATTCTTTGCCTAATTGGACTTCATAGCCTCTTTCTTTTTCGTGGTTTCACCTGACTCCCCTTCCTCTCTCTTCTCTGCCTTAATCAGTTGGTAGTGAAAAATAAAGGCAGGGCAAACAAATGCCCCTTTCCATCTCTGGCCTCTCTTCCCTCTTTTATGTAACCCAGCCCTTTAACCATCCACTGATTTCATGCACTGTTTGAAATTTGGGGCAAATATGCCACACAGAGAGCCAGAGTTGTTTGTGTTAGAATATAAAGTCAAATTCTTCTGTATTTATAGAAATAAGTTATTTCAAAATGTTAAAATTTAATATTAGATAGCCAATAAAAAGTATGTTAAGTTGGCTAGGTGCAGTAGCTCATGCCCGGAATCCCAACATTTTGGGAGGCTGAAGCAGGCAGATCACCTGAGGTCAGGCATTCAAGACCAGCCTGGCCAACATGGTGAAACCCCGTGTCTACTAAAAATACAAAAATTAGCTGGGTGTGGTGGCACGCCCCTGGAATCCCAGCTACTTGGGAGGCTAAGGCATGAGAATCATTTGCACACAGGAGGCGGAGGTTGCAGTGAGCCGAGATCATGCCATTGTACTTCAGCCTAGGTGACAGAGTGAATGGCTTGTGGCCAGGAGTTCAAGACCAGCCTGGGCAACATAGTGAGACCCCCATCTCTACAAAATGAATTTTTGTAAAAGTTAGCCAGGCATGGTGGTGCACATCTGTAGTCCTGGCTACTCAGGAGGCTAAAGCAAGAAGATCATTTGAGCACAGGAGCTTGAGGCTACAGTGAGCTTGAATCATACCACTGCACTCCAGCCTGGGTGACAGAGGGATCCCCCATCTCTAAAATATAAATAAATAAATAAACCAGATTAGTTCCCTGTGTGTGTAGGTTCTACACTAGAAAAAGTTTTGATATGCCTAGAGATCCCTGTAGAGAGTAAATGAAACCAAATACATTCTTCCTTATAGGTTCAAACGGACCACAGTCATTTACAGTTGAACAGTGGGGTACTCCTGAAAAGCTGCCAAGAGCTCATACCTGGTAAGCAGTTGTTTGGACCTTGATAAAACAAAGCCTCAGAGAGTGAGGTTCCTCTGACTATTAGTCTAGCTACAGCAGGGCTAGTCTCCTCTGTGTTATGTCGGTGGCAGGTATGGATTAGGGGTAAGGAGGAGTTGGTGACACTAACCCAACAAACGTGTGTTTTGTTACCAAGTCAGCTCGGGCTTGAAGTCCAGGTAGCTGAAGATCAGAGAGACCCATCTAAACTGAGTGCTGAGTGATGGGCTGTCCCAAGAGGGGCTAGAACATTCCATTTTGGAGGTTGAAATGAAAGAGGAACTCAGACATTTGGAAGATGTGGTGGGGGCAGGACTCCACAAGGAGTCGTGCAGAGTATCCATGCCCAGAACCCAGTCCTACATCTTACTTCTACCCCTGGTGAAAAGACGTATTTTGGTGGTGTTGGCACATCCTCATCATGAATAGCAGCGTTGCTCTGTTTGCTGCTATTTCAGTGTCTTTCAGTGGTACCTGCTTTTTCAGTGACTTTCATAACCAGTTCCTCTCTGTTCTTTCAGTTTTAATCGCCTGGACCTGCCACCTTATGAATCATTTGAAGAATTATGGGATAAACTTCAGATGGCAATTGAAAACACTCAGGGCTTTGATGGAGTTGATTAGATCACAAATAACCATGTATAGTGTTTTCACTGCCGTCGTTTTATAACCAAAATCTTGACTTAAAATTTTCCAGGGAACTACTAAAATGTGGCCACTGATTCTTCCCAGATCTTGAAGAAAATCATATAAAAAGCATTTGAAGAAATAGTATAACAACTTATTTTCAATCACTTTTAAATAATGTGTTGCATTTACACAGTTGTTTCATTCTGTCTTTAGAGCTAGGTGCCTTCCTAAAGCCAGGCACTACCACACCTGGCTTTAGAGTTCACGCAATAAGGATATAAGTCCGGTATGACTTAGTGAATTTTGTCCTTAACATTTACCTCTTGTATAGTATTTGCCAGGCTGTTTTTTCTTAAACTACTGAGATGATAACTGTGAAATATTTGTGATAAGTGTCATGTGTGAAAAGTTTGATGCATTTTGAGATGGAAAACTGAAATTTGAAAAAAGAAATACTTTACTATTGAGTAAACTACAATATATTTAGTGCTACTCGCAGCTATTTATTATTTTGTAGACCTGCCTTACGCACCTTACTGCCTAGATTTTTGGAAAAAAACTTGGAAAGTGTGTTACCTGTATTTCCAGGTAAGTTATACCTGGAAACTCACAGAAAAACTGTTTACTTCTTCACTTTCAAAGTATTTGGCTTTTGTTAATACGCAGTTTTTACTAAACAGGTGGTTCATAAGACATGTGAAGCAAATCCATATTTGCAATGAGTAAAAAGTATTAAAGCCTTTTTCTCTTGCCTGCATATCCTCTTGACCATTGGCATAGTCATCACTTTTTCATTTTAGTGTAGTTAGAAGAATTCCTTCTTCAAACATTAAAGATCCACAAAGCAGTATTTCTAAGTATGCCTTGAAGAACTAAATGAAGTGGATAGCACTTGCCTTTACTAGACATTCTTTACACTTGTACAATTATGTAGTAAATGTATGTTTACAGGGTTTATTATGTTTACAGATTAAGCTAATTTCTGTAGTTGCATTTTTATATTTTTAGTATCACTCTAGTAAAAAAAACCAAATGATTTGTTTAAAATAACCAAAGAGTTGTTATAATGCATAATTTGTATTAAATTTATTACTATTTCTTATGCCTTTTAAAAATACTGTTTACTATGAAGACAATGTTTTTATTACAAATCCAGAACTCTCTAGGCAAAATGCTACAGTTCGAATCTTCCTTTAACCAAACTCAAGTACATAAAGACCATGTACATGTATTCATCAAATATTTATTGAATGCTGCGTGCATAGCGCTGTGCTATGCTCTGGGGTAAGGGTTGTCAGCTTCAGAGAAGCTGAGTCCTGATCCTCAAGGAATTTGCAAATGTGTCGATGAATTTGTAAAACAATCAAAAGTAGGGGTAAGCAGAATAAGGCAAAAGGGAAAGTGTTCTAGGTTCCAGCACACCTGCAAAGATAAAGTATGCCAAGACTGTATTTATATTTCATACTTACATTGTTTCATCCTTATATTGTAATGATTATATAGAAAATGCTCTTAAAAAGATAAAACCTATTTCTCAGTATGGTATCTTGGTGATTTAGGAATAATTGTAAATATATGTTGTGAATCTTCTTAAATATATATATATACACCCTGTGAGAACTGTAAAAAGTACCTCTGGTTCTTGGTTTAAGTTTGTTGGGGTATGACATGATGCGTACTCATTAGCACCTGATAGAAATTTGAAATACGACAGTAGCAAAACCACTTTCTACTTTCCAAACACCACATCATCAGCATGGTTTGGGGGAAGCAATTCACAGATCAACATACCCTGCGTTTTGTCTTCACCATTGTCAACCAGCAGTCAAGGATGAGCACCGGGTATAGTCCTGGTTTGATCTCTCACCAGCCATGTGAACTGAAGCAGCTTACTTAACCTCTCTGGATTCATATTTCTTCATCTGTCAAATGAGAATAATCATGCCCACCCTCAATGCCATGCCAGATTGTCATAAGTTCCAGACAGATGAGAAAGCAAAAAGTACTTTGTAAAGTGTTATACAATCAGAAGGTGCTTTGTGCTGACCATCAGATTGTGTCAAGTCAGGTGTGCAAATTGACCACACTCCCAAAGAATCGTTTAAAAGTAAAGTGACTTCTAAGAGACAAGGAAGTAGGAGCATATCTGATATTAAATACATAAATATATATAGATACACATGTGTATATCTGTATATGGATCTTACCATCATAATTCTTTTTCTTCATATCAGCAAAGTAATAGTAATGTGGGCCAATGCATTTTGGAAATGTCTTCATTATGTAGAATGGAATGTGAAAATTACTTTTGTTAAAATAGGATTTTGCTGCAATTATTTAAATATTATGTTTGCGAAGTATCTAAGCATGAGAAAATACAAAGCTTTCTTTTTATCTGGCTGATACTCATTTGGGTGATTCTGTAACTCATAGAACACGGTGTTAATGAGACCAGACTCACTGCCACCAGTCCCCAGCTGCAGACCTTCATCCCCTTCCTCTCCCACTGGGGGCTCATGGTCTGGAAGGAATGTGCATCAAGCAACACAGGCCCTTATCCCATATAGAAAAGTGTCTCAAATGCATTCTACTGCTGGACAGTCAGTAGGATCATTTTCATAAAGCAAGGACATCCTATGTTTCTAGAAATTATAAGCATATAACTTTAACCTACAACATCTGATTAAAAAATTGTAACATAAAATTGTATTACAAATACATTTCATCAGAACTCAAATTTAAATGGTGTTTGTTTTAGGTTTTTATTTATAATACTGAAGTTATTCCATATAAGTATCAAGTTAAACACAATTCATTTTGATTATAAACTGTTTGACTTTTTAAAATCTTCTGATATGGTAAATATATATATCAAGATTGATGTATCAAAATTTATTGCACACTGTAAAGTATAAAATCATTTTTTAAAATCTTGAATCCACAAATAAAGTTTATTCTGATTTAAAAAAACACAGCTGTGGTTCATTATAAAATAGGAGTGTGTCCAAGTCAGTATGCTGGGTGATGTCTTCTGGTCTAGTTCCTTACAGCAACATGTTAAATTCTCAATGCAATCCTAAACTTATTACCTGATGAACTAACATGATTATAAACTCTCAACCACAGATAATCAATTTCCACTTTACAAAAAGGTCATATGCGTAAGTCTGGTTGTTAGTGAAATATCCAGAAGATAAAATTAACAGTTAAAAATGGACTGGATTTCAGGCACCTTGCTGCTGATGAGAGAAGCCAGTCTTGTAGCCAACCACTATTTATAACATCATTTCTATGAGAAAAAGAGTTCCGAGTGTTAATTCAGAACGAAGTGTCTTTTCCTCCTTCCTCTCAGACATGAGAATTAGTTTCCCAGTTAGAAGGGAATCCACTCCCACCCACTCAAGCCAGCCTGGGAAGGTGCTGTTCCAGCCCCACGTTTCTGCCACAATCCAGACCATACCTTTTAATGTGGGGGGCTCAGGCCATGGCCCTCTGCTTCCACCCTTCCTGTTCTAGCCAGCTTGGACAGCAGCTAACCCACACTATGCCCCACTTGTACAAGAAGTCCTTGCTTTGCTGTCCATCATGGCAGATATTTACTTTATAAATGATATTAAACTAAGATTAGAATGTCAGGACCTCACTATGAAGAAAGAGTCTTAGTAGATTTTTGTATATTTTCCTTGAAAGTTAAAGCCTATCACTACACTAGCCTTCTGCTTCTGTTCCACTCATCTCTTCCCCTGCAATGCATCCTATACAGTACCTCCATCACAACCAGTGTTTCCTTCTTAGCACACAGATTTGATCAGGTTACTGTACTGCCAGAAAACCTGAGAGCTCCCCAGAGCCAAAAGCATGAAGCACAAACCCGTTAGCATGGAAGTTGGCATGGAGTGCAGTCCATCCTCAGCCTAAGGTCTCAGTTCCACCTTCCATCATACCTCACTCAGGAGCCCTTGGTTCCCCTCCAGATCAGAGTCCTTCCAGCCCCTAATCACGGCAGACTCAATGCCACCTGAGTGCTTTCGTTTCTCATGTCTACTTGAATAAGTCATTCCACTTTCTGGACACAGTGGAAAGGTGCTGTGGCCTCAGCAGTTGGTATATACTAGTGTAGAAGACATTGCATTACAATTCTTTGTTTATGTAATTCTGTCCTACAAACTTCTGGGCAGTTTGAGGACAAACACAATTCTGTATCCATCTTTTTCGTATGTTCATTTCCCAATGCAAATATTGATGAATTTGAGCTTTAAAAGACTGTTTGTGTATAGAATCCATTTGGGAGCACGTATGGTGTGCCTGGAACTGCAAAAATGTGCAGGAGCTCTGTATTTAGGTGGATATTGGGGACTACGTAAATATTCAAGCAGAGAGGGAGCTTGATTGAGATCCTGCTGAGTGCGGAGTTCTGCAGTAAACACTTTATGTGGATCTCATTTAATCTTCATAAAAACTCAGTGAGACAAGTTTTATAGGCTCAGGGACAAGTAAGACACCTAAGGCTACACAGCTTGTAAACTCAGTGGATTTAGGAACCACAACAAAGAAAAGCTATGGAATCCAACAAATTACCAAGATGTATCCGTTTTCTTGGGCTGCACAACAAATTGCCATAAACTTAGCAGCTAAAAACAATACCCGTTTATTATCTCAGGGTTCTGTAGGTCACAAGTGCACATGGTCTTAGCTTAGGGTTCTCTGCTCAGGGTCTCTCAAAGCCAAAATCATGGTATTGGGGCTATTGCCTGCATCCACGATCTTTCCGATTATTGGCAGAATCCAGTTCCTAGTAGCTGCAGATCTGAAGTCCTTGTTTTCTTGCTGGATGGCAGCTGGGAGGCACTCTAACTTTCGGATGTCACCGACATTCCTCATGGATTGGCCCTCTCTCCCTCTTCAAGCCAACAATGCCTCTCATGCTTCTGATCTCCGATTTCCCAATTGGCTGCCCTCTTCTGCCACCAGACTGAGAAAGTTCTCTGCGTTTCAAGATTTATTTGAATAGATCGGGCACACCTGAATAGTTTTCCTTTTTGAAAATTGACTGTACTGGCCAGGTATGGGGGCTCAGGCCTATAATCCCAGCCCTTTTGAGAGGCCGAGGCAGGTGGATCACCTGAGGACAAGAGTTTGAGACCAGCCTGACCAATATGGCAAAACCCTGTCTCTACTAAAAATACAAAAACTAGCCAGGCGTGGTGGCGCATGCCTGTAATCCCAGCTACTTGGGAGGCTGAGGCAGGAGAATCACTTGAACCCGGGAGGTGGAAGTTGCAGTGAGCTAAGATCATGCCGTTGCACTCTAGCCTGGGTGACAAGAGTGAAACTCTGACTCAAAAAAAGAAAAAAACGAAAAAAAAAAAAAAACCCATCTCAAAAAAAAAGAAAAGAAAAGAAAATTGTGCCTTAGGCAGAACAGTCATGGGACCAAGATCTTATCACGTTCATAAACAGCATACGTTAGGAGGATGAGATAGTTCCTAGATCATTACTAGAAAATTCTGCCTTCCACAAGGTAAAGGCTAAGGATAGAAAAGGATTATGGAGATTCACCTTGAAAAACACTTATATATATCTAATTTTATAATGTGCAGTTCATTTTTCCCTCTTTGTCAGTGAAAGGCCAGCTAGATAAACTAATGCTAACAACAGCCGGTAAGATTCCACTTCAGCAGCTGTAAATTCACAAGTCACTACTCTCAGATGAGCCATCAATTCATATTTTTCTCACTACCAGAAGGTTGCGTTGGCCTGAAATTATATTCAACTCATCCTTACAATCTTGCTTCTTATATAAAGAGGAATGAAAAGCCATAATTGCTCCTTTTACTGGGAAGGTTGGTGTCTTTCCAGTGAAATCATGGTCAGGATTATGAGGTGGGTCCAAATCAGACTAGAGCCATGAAGGGAAGAAAGCAGTTCACAGCCCAGAGCTGCTGATCATTCTCTGCAGATGTGTTTAGAACTGCTTTAAATCTCTGGAGAGAAGCGCAAGGGAGGGCCTCCAAACGCCCAAGTAACTGAAAGTTCCTGTGCAATCATATGACTCTCGAACAAAGTTTTTTCTCCTCGTGAAATTAACCAAAGATTAAAGCCGTAACTATAGGCTCATGAGTTATACTCTATTCATTATTTAGGTCCTGACTTGAAGTTCTCTTCTGAAAAATAATCAATTATTATCAAGGCAAACATCATGCCTTCCTGAAAGTTGTTTTTCTGGAACAAGAGTATTTTATAAATGAGAATTTCAAGCGTATTTTCTCAAACTAATAGGAGGTAATGAGCACAGTGAACTAAGATAATCTCAGTTTAAACAAATAGGATTTTCACTGATGCTGGACTTGAAAACACTATCCAGATTAATGACTTTGTTAATACCCAGTCACTGGGCATAAGTCCAAGTGTAGCATAAATATTCTTCCAGACTTGATGACAGTGAAATATCCTATGTTTAGCCCTCTGAAGGGATAACCAAATTCTCAGTGATTGATGGATGGCAGCCAACTAGGTTCGCTTTTTTAGTATTGCTGTTTGTTGGAATGGGGTCATGCTTGTGAATAGATGGTGATGGTGTGCGGTTTTATGAGGAATTCTGTAATGTTTTATCCCTGTCTACCCCTTCAAAAGAAGTGTGAGAAGAGAAAAAAGAAAGCTGTACTAACTCAGCCACTACTAGGACTCTGGAATATCTGTGGTTCCCCCAGGGGCTCAATTTCTATACTTGCTCCATCTCTGTCCGCAGACATTGTGAAACGGAATTTGGGATTTATTGTCACGACCTCTAATTACTAATATAGGCATTGACAAGGTAGGGAAAGGGAGTTATACACAGCACATACTGCAAACCTTTGGAAGGCGTATTAAGACACAGTTGAGCCTACAGTATCTTAGGACTAGTCCAGCACTGTTTAACAGTCATATAAAGCAGGCAGCGTGTAGTTTTAAATTTTCTAGTAGCCATGTTTTAAAATGTAAAAAGGAAATTAATTGTAATAATCTATTTTATTTAACTCAGTATATCCAAAACATCATTTCAGGCCGGGCGCAGTGGCTCACGCCTGTAATCCCAGCACTTTGGGAGGCTAAGGCAGGTGGATCACCTGAGGTCAGGAGTTTGAGACCAGCCTGGCCAAATGATGAAATCCCATCTCTACTAAAAATACAAAAAATCAGCCAAGCGTGGTGGCGGGCACCTGTAATCCCAGCCAGTCAGGCGGCTGAGGCAGGAGAATCACTTGAACCCAGGAGGCCAAGGTTGCAGTGAGGCAAGATTGCCCCATTGCACTCCAGCCTGGGCAACAAGAGCGAAACTCCATCTAAAAAAATAAAAAATCATTTCAACATGTGATTAATATAAAATTATTAATGAGACATTTTCCATTTTGGGTACTAAGTCTTCGAAACCCAGTATGTACCTTATGCTTACAGCACATCTTAATTCAGACTGGCCACATTTGAAATAGCCACACGTAGCTGGTGCTGCCATATTGGACAGCACTGGAATCCGTGGGCCTAAGGCCAAACTGCCACACAACATAAAGGAATTGAGAGGCAGCTACAAACGGCTCACCTAGCAGTGTTGCTAAATTATTTTGCTTCCTCCAGGGAACCCCAGAGACTAGGAAGAAGTTCTTCCAGGAAAGCCAAATGTTGAAATTCAAACAACATTCAAACACACAGTCACTTTATTCCTCAGAGACCTAGAAGCAGAAATACCATTTGACCCAGCAATCCCATTATTGGATATATACCAAAAAGAATATAAATCATTCTGTTATAAAGATACGTTCCAACGTATGTTCATTGCAGCACTATTCACAACAACAAAGACATGGAATCAACCCAAATGCCCATCAATGATAGACTGGATAAGGAAAATGTGGTACGTATACACCATGGAATGCTATGCAGCCATAAAAAGGAACTAGATCAAGTCCTTTGCAATGGATGGAGCTGGAAGCCATTATCTTCAGCAAACTAATGCAGGAACAGAAAACCAAACACCACATGTTCTCACTTATAAGTGGAAGCTAAATAATGAGAACACATGGACACATGGAGGGGAAAACACATATGGGTCCTCTCAGTGGGGGCGGGGGGCAGGGAGAGCATCAAGAACAGCTAATGGATGCTGGGCTTAATACCTAGGTGATGGGTTGATCTGTGCAACAGACCACCATGGCACATGTTTACCTATGTAACAAAACTGCACTTCCTGCACATGTACCATGGAACTTAAAAGCTGAAGCAAAAAAAAAACAAGAAAATATACAAATAGCCAACAAACATACAAAGCAATGCTCGGACTTATTTCATGTTGAAGACTGGAAGTACTTTTGCATGTCTTCTGTTCTCCAAAAGTTTGTGTAGTACTCTGGCATGTATTTAATTGTTAACTCTTTTATAAAATCTATGCCTTCTTTTGAAACCATCTTTTTTTTTTTTGTTTTGGGATGGCGTCTCACTCTGTCACCCACGCAGGAGTGCAGTGACAAAATCTTAGCTCACTGCAACCTCTTCCCCCTGCCCCCGCCGGGTTCAAGCGATTCTTGTGTCTCAGCCTCCCCAGTAGCTGGGATTACAGGTGCCTGCCACCGCTAATTTTTTGTAATTTTAGTAGAGACGGGGTTTCCCCATGTTGGCCAAGCAGGTCTCACACTCCTGACCTCAAGTTATCCACCCAACTCAATCTCTCAAAGCGTTGGGATTACAGCTGTGAGTCACCCCACCCAGCTGAAACCACCTCATTTAAAGCATCTGTTTTCTTACGGTTTCTTTCACCTCTTTAAATTTTAAAATCACTTACTCTGTTTTATTTTAAATGGAACATGTGCAGATTGTAGAATGTTTAGAAAATACATATGCACAGCCAGATTAAAATGCCTACACCAAAAATAAAAAAATATAATATGATTTACACTCAGGAGCTTACGGATGGTGGTCTGGTTCGAGGAGGAGCCATGTTTCCGCTGTAAGCACATGACTTTCACTTAGGTTATACATTTACTAGCGGTGGCTCAGGTGAGAGGCTGATGTGGATTACCTAGAGGTAGGCTAAGCCCCCAAGTCACACCTGAGTGTGCCACTGTAGCTCCTAGAGAGACAGAAATTTTGCTGAGAGTCGCCCCCCAAGTTCTGAGGTGGTCCCGACAATACTGAAGGTGTTCCCTACTGAAGGTCATGGAAGCTGTGGGCAGAAGCAAACGTGGGAAGAGCTGGGAAGCAGCATTCAGTATGAAGTGCTGGATCTAGCACCTTGAAAGATCATCACCAGAACAGAGGAGGCGGATGGGCACCAGGGTGGTTTATCGGAAAGAAACAGCTGGTAGCTGGGCATGGTGGAGCACGCCAAGTAGTCTCAGCTTACTTGGGAGGCTAAGGTGTAAGGATCACTTGAACCCAGAGGTTCGAGGTCAGTCTGGGCAACATAGTGGGACCTTGTCTCAAAAATTTAAAAAAGAAAAAAACGGCTAGAAATCACAAGCAGTGTTGAGACAGGACAACTAGGAGGCTAAGGCCACTGCTGAGGAGGTCTCAGGGGGTCACCTGGGAGCCAACCTCTGACACTGAGGGGAAGCCATAGACTGTGGGAGAGGCATCTGTTTGTTTTTTCTGGTGCAAGGAGAATAACAAAATGCGATCAGAAGGGCTAATCGACTGCAGATGGAGCTCAGCCCAGCTGAAGGCTTTGAACTGGAACCAGCCCTCTAATTTTCAGCAGTGCGTGTGGCCCATGAAAAAGAAAGAGTGAAATCAAACAAGGGATCATCAGTGGCCATTATGAGTTACTCTCAATGGGTGAAAGAGCAGATTATATTGTGAGAAATAGTAGGGATTTGATGGTGAAAGGAATCCGATCTGGATCCTGTCAACAATAGGGGAACTATTCAAAAGTTACAAGCCAAAGGGTGGTAAGATGGGATGTGCACTTTAGAAAGTTCATTCTTTCTCTCCAGGGGCAGCAAGACTGGGAGCCGGCATTAGTTTGGCGAGCGTTCCAATGACACAGGGGAGAGATGCTGGCAGTCTGAAGTCAGCCTGGAGAAGCCGGGATGCAGAGATGTGGGGAGGCTGAACTGCCCTTGTTTTTGGAGAGGGAAGGGCAGGAAGGGCACAGACAGGAGTGTAGGCCCACACCTAAGTCTC
The DNA here is from genome assembly GCF_002776525.5 of Piliocolobus tephrosceles. Taxonomy (NCBI): domain Eukaryota; kingdom Metazoa; phylum Chordata; class Mammalia; order Primates; family Cercopithecidae; genus Piliocolobus; species Piliocolobus tephrosceles. The sequence continues at coordinate 110,572,534 of NC_045439.1, forward strand.
TCACTGAGCCAGCTGGATGAGAGCTGGTGCCGCCACTGAAACAAACAGGATCACGAAGACGTCAGAGGGGAGGCTGCCGGCAGGCGGCTGTGGATCTAAAGGTGGGTAGAGATATGGAGGTTAGTAGCAAATAATCATTAGCCCATGAGGAGACCCTGTTATATGTGCAGCACACTAAGAAAGTTGATTGAATTACCAAACATCACTTCTCATAAGCAAATTCTAATATATTTTATACTTAATAGAGTAAGTGGTAAGTCGGGGGAGACTATAAACAGTGGAATTGGTAGTGTTTTTCTAGCCAAAAGGAGGCGTTTAGGTTTTTCTTTTGTCTCTATTAGGTATTCCAAGTTCTAGAATTATTGCCAACAGTTTTCTCTGGTGTCCTGTTCCACTCAGGGTGGAATTCCTCCCCACACCCGCACATGTGTGCGCACAGCCGTAGCCTGATGGCTGCTGATGACCTGGCTCCCATTCCCAATCTCCCTGGTGCGAGGCCCAATTTCTCTGCACTTGCTCTCACCTGAGACTTTGCCTGTGCCTTGCATTGTAAAGTGGTCCTCTTGCTTCTCTTCACTTTGGCATCTAGGTGCTAGAAGGCCGAAAGCTGTAGGAGCTCTGGCCACTGCACCTGTGGATAACGTCACGGCTGGGTAACAGCCCTATGACCTCCATGAAGAAGTTTGCGTGGATGGGGAGTGGGGAGGCTGCAACCGGCCAGGTGGCCCTGGGGAAGGAGAAGCACAATGAAAATGGGCTCTGAGGCCCTTGGAAGAGTCTTGAAGAAACGGAAATAGAGATTAGAGATGAGCTAGGGAGGCCTAAAAGAGCACAAGGATGCAGGCTCCTTGGCAGGGATTGGACTAGAGTCTGTGTGGTCTCAAGCACTACCTGTAATAAGCCCCTGGCAGCCCCAGGATGGACGACCAGGTAAGGTAGCAGACCCTGGAGGGGAGCGAGAGAGAGCCCCTCCTCTCTGCCTTTGTATCCCACATAGCAGATGACCCTAAAGTCTCCTAAATGACTAAATGTAGCTCTTTCTCGGGGCTGGCCCCCATAGCAGGAATGGTGAGGTTCAAGAAAAACCAAATATGCCCCCACCTGTTTTCTGATGACCAAACTTAATAGCAAATAAGGCCTTTCATTTCCATACTTAGAAGACTGAAATTATAATGCAAAGGGAAAGACTTCTGACCCCAAATGTATTGACAGTAAAAGATAAGAGCTGTTCCAGTATTGATAGAGGTTAGAAAAAGGGACATTTCTCCTAGGTTGGAAAAGAGCCTTGAAACAGAAGATCAAGAGCCTAGAAGACCAATATTCTCAGCATTGCCATTTTATCTTAGGCTGTGTCTACCTGAAGCCAATTCAGACCAAGAGAAACAGCTGGAACAGTTTCCGGTGTGGGCAGTGATGGTCTTTGTCACAGCATAGGTCATTGTCCGAATTATTTTATCTGCATAAGATTTCACTTGGGGTTTTGTGTAGGAGAAGTATTTCACAAATCTCTATGTCATGAAATACTTCCAAGTATTCAGTTACCCAAAAGATGTTTACTGTCCATGGGCACGAACTCAGAGGGCAAACGTGCTTATATCAAGAGGCACAGACAAAAATGTGAGGTTTTCCTTAATTATATTGGTTCCCTAGTTACATATAACAGACACTACATCTCTGAGTCTACAGAATCTTTTCCAGAGAGCCAATAACTTTTTTCCTTTGACTCAAACCTCAGCCCACTCTGCCAGCCATGTGGGACGGCCACAATCCGAAGTCTGTTTGCCAAGTTATGGGGCCTTGGAAGTCTTTTCAGCTGGTGGAGCAGAGGTTTCCCAGCCCTATCATTATTATTATTATTATTATTATTATTATTATTATTATTATTATTTTGAGATGGAGTCTCACTCTGTCGCCCAGGCTGGAGTGCAGTGGTGCAATCTCGGCTCACTGCAAGATCCGCCTCCCGGGTTCACGCCATTCTCCTGCCTCAGCCTCCCGAATAGCTGGGACTACAGGCGCCTGCCACCTTGCCCGGCTAATTTTTTGTATTTTTAGTAGAGACGGGGTTTCACTGTGTTAGCCAGGATGGCCTCGATCTCCTGACCTCGTGATCCACCCACCTCGGCCCCCCAGAGTGCCAGGATTACAGGCGTGAGTCACGGTGTCCGGCCTCCCAGCCCTTTTAAAATGATCTAACATGCATACAACAGAGGTTGGAAGAGTGACTCAGTCACTAAGTGAGTGGATACTTTTTAAATCCACGATGAATATGCTGGAAAGCTATCTAATTGTTCATTTTCTTCCTCATTAGGACATTGAAGAATGCTGGAACACAATTCACTGAATCACTCTTACATTCAGATCGCACGTTGAATTCACTTTAATGCGTTTTCACATTTGTCGTCTCCTCTTATTAAATGCCAGTAAAGCAGGTAGGGCACACTTTGTCATTCTCATCTGATAGCTCCGAAAGGGAAAACAAGACACAGCAAGGGTTTGTCTTGGGTGCCCTGCAAATTAGGAGCAGGTCTAGAAGGTGAAGTCAGCCTCTCTGGGTGGTATCTTGACCCTACAACTTCAGAGCTTGTGTCTAGAACTAATGAGCTCACCTACATCTCACTCTGCCTGACCCGCAGGTGAGGTTTGGAGGCAGACCCTCTATTTAGAGTATCAGTCATATAGTTAGTGTTTCTTTTTCTCTTCCAGACACTATGCGTGTAGATAAATGAAATGCAAACTGTCCATTCCTGATCCAGGGACTAATGGGCAGTAGGACCTAGCCAGATTTGCATTTTTTCGTACAGACTTCTTAGATTCTTAAAACGGGACTTGCAGTGAACAGTATTCTCAAAATAACTTGAATACCAGCAATAGATTAAATGTCCTAAATAGTTAAATATTACAACCAATTAGAAATCTAATGTTTTGAGATGCTTTTGGCTCAGAACACCAGACTTGACTTACAGAGGAGGCCGTGGTAAAGATTCTCCAGCTAGGGTGGCTTACTGAGGGTCTTTGTTCTATACCTCTGAGTTCTTTGTTCTCTGTGTCTTGATAAGTTTTTTTCTGTCATCCTCTCACCTCTGTGTGTATGTGTATGAGGGTAGAAAGTGTGGATGTGTGTGGGTCAATTATCTGCAATATAACCAACACCTGATCTATTACAAGGGCTTTCTGTCCTGACTACAAACACATGCTTACTTTTTCTCCTTTATTCTGACAGTTTTTATCTCAGATCACTGACACCACTGGTTATATCAGCCTCCCTTTCCCTCTCTTCAAGAAAAGAGAAACTGTTTATCTTAAGAAGTTTTATGGTTTAGGTGGGAAAGATCTGGCTTCCTGCAGAGCACTGAGAGGAAGATCCAAAAAAGAAAATAATCCTGTATCTCTGGCATTTCCTGGCTGCCCAAAGCGTCCTTCTACAGCTGAGATTGATAAAAACTCCATCAGAGGCACTGGTCAATCAGACTACAGGCTTTTAAAACATAACTGTATGAGTCAGATTAGCATTTTAAGATATTGGTGTTTTTTCTGCAGACAATGTGATATATATTTTATTCATTTTGTATGGTATCACGTTCTGAAAAACTCAATACAGTCCCTAAAGTGGTTAAAAAACAAGTACATTTTCAAATGTAATTTGACATTTCTGAAACACACAAAAGCTTTCTTGAATAAATGAAAGGATAGCTTCTATTCTTGCATAGGATGACTCAGCATTATAAAGACATCATTTTCCCTAACTTAATTTAAAACCTAAGGTGATACTAACAAGCTTTTTTTTTTTTTTTTTTTTTTTTTTTTAGACTATGATTCACTCTTGTTGCCCAGGCTGGAGTGCAATGGTGTGATCTCAGCTCACCACTATCTCAGGTCACCCCAACCTCCGCCTCCCGGGTTCAAGCGTCAAGCGATTCTCCTGCCTCAGCCTCCCGAGTAGCTGGGATTACAGGCATCTGCCACCACATCCAGCTAGTTTTGTATTTTTAGTAGAGATGCGGTTTCTCCATGTTGGTCAGCCTGGTCTTGAACTCCTGACCTCAGGTGATCCACCTGCCTCGGCCTCCCAAAGTGCTGGGATTACAGGCATCAGCCATGGTGCCTGGCCTACTAATAAGTTTTTTTAGATGAGTTGATATCAAAGTTTACATGGAAAAACAGATATCCAAGAATAGGTGGGAAAACACTGAAGAAAAGCTATGAAAGTTGAGTAACTCTATAGGACATTGAAATGTATTGTACTATAAATCCTCTATTATTAAAAGTGTGATAGTACCACATAAATAGACAAATAGGCCAGTGAAACAGAATAGAAAGCCCCAAAATAGACCAGAGTACATATCAAAAATTTAGTAGATTTTAAAGGTGGCATCTCAAATCTGAGAACGAAAATTGACATTTTTCTAAATGGTGCTTTTAGCAGTAGGCAAAGAGTGGAAATAGCACACATGTCTGTTGCCTAATGAATGGATGAACAAAATGTGGTATATTCATACAATGGAATATTCAGCCATAAAAAGAATGAAATACTGATGCATTCTGCAGTGTGGATGAACCTTGAAAATGTCACGCTAAGTGAAAGAAGTCAGTCACAAAAGAGCATATGTTATATGACTCGTTTATATGACGTGTCTAAAATAGGCAAATCCAAAAAGACGGAAAGTGGGTTAGTAAATGCATAACGCTGAGGGATGAGGGATAATAGGGAGTGAGTTTAGGGTTTCTTTTTGGGTAGTGAAGATGTTCTAAACTCAGATTGTGTTTGGATGCAGAATTCTGTGAATACACTAAAACCTGTATGCTTGAAAGGGGTGAATTTTGTAGTATATTATGAAGTTGATAAAGATGTTTAAAAAATAATGGACAAATGACCAAAACCCAACAGAAAATGGGCAAGATCTTTTTCAAATATATGAAAAACTGTTCAGATTCACTCATAATTAGAGAAATGCAGATTAGACAGTCAGATACTCAGCTATCATATTGGCAAAAAAAAAAAGTACGGTGATACATTCTGTGGACTGTGAGGAAACAGGCATTCTCATACATTGCTGGTAGAAATGCAAACTGCAAAGAGAATTTGGCAATACCTAACAAAACTACATATGCAATTTGACTCAGCAATAGCACTTCTAGGAATCATCTTGAAGATATAGTTCTAACAATGTGAAAAAATATATATGCACAAAGTTGTTCATTGCATCATTTCTGGCCACTACAAATCTAAATGTTCAATCATAGGAGACTGACTGAATCAACTACGGCTCATCCATAAAGTACTAAGCGGCTCTATAAAAGAATGAGGAGGTCCGTAGCAATGGCTCACACCTGTAATCCAGCACTTTGGGAGGCCGAGGCAGGTGGATCACCTGAGGTCGGAGTTTGAGACCAGCCTGACCAACATGGAGAAACCCCATCTCTACTAAAAATAATAAAAATTAGCTGGGCGTGGTGGTGTATGCCTGTAATCCCAGCTACTTGGGAGGCTGAGGCAGGAGAATTGCTTGAACCTGGGAGGCGGAGGTTGCGGTGAGCCAAGATCACACCATTGCACTCCAGCCTGGGCAACAAGAGCAAAACTCCATCTCAAAAAAAAAAAAAAAAAAAAAAAAAAGTGTCTATAAACCTGGTATCAGTAGATTCTAGGATATACTGTGAAGTGAAAAAATAACATGCAAAAGAACATTGATAGTATGCTATCCTACATGTAATAAAGAAGGAATATAAGAAAAAATACATGTATAGCAGTTCCTCGAATAACATCTTTTCTTCAACATTGTTTCATTATAAGATTCATGAGGAAAGCAAGTCGATTCCCAACTGAGAACACTGTTCCAGAATTCACACACCCTCCCCAGGTACCTCCCCAGGTAAGTGTGGATTTTCTCTGGATACTCTGCTTTCCTCCTGCGTCCCAAAGATGTGCCCTTCAGGTGAACTGGCATGTCTCAGTTGGCCAGGATGAGTGAGTGTGTATGTGCGCTGTGTGTTGGGATGGTGTCCTGTCCAGGATTGGTTCCCACCTTGCTCCCTGAGCTGTTGGGATAGACCTGGGCCACCTCTGATCCTGAGCTGGCATGAGCAGGTTGGAAAATGAGTGAATGAATGGACACAAGTTATTGTAAAATAAAAATTCATGAAGTAGATAATTATACACATGCCTGACAAATAACGTTGTGTGAAAGGACTCAGGGAGCCCACCATATTTATGATTGTTCTTGCACTGTGTGGTGGGAGGAGGTACTCCTTATAATCTCCCTTTGCAAACATTTATTCTTTGATTTAACCCACCATCACTATGACTGCCATCACTTATTCACCAAAAGTTGGATAATTGTCTTTTTTTTTTTTTTTTTTTTAAAGACAGTGTCTTGCTCAGGCCACAGTGCAGTGATGCAGTCATAGCTCACTGCAGCCTTGACCTCGTGGGCCCAAGCAATCCTCCTACCTCAGCTTCCCAAGTAGCTGGGACCACAGGCATGTGCCACCATGCCTGGTTAATATTTTTCTTTTTCTTTCTTGTAGGAATGGGGTCTCCCTATGTCACCCAGGCTGGTCTCGAACTCCTGGGCTCAAACGATCCTCCTGCCTCAACCTCTCAAAGTGCTGGGATTACAGATGTGAGCCACTGCACCCAGCAATTATCTTGTTTTCATCTTTGTTAAATATAAGTGTAACTCACATTTATTTCAATGTTTAATATTAGAAGTGTTTGGGAGGCTGGGTGTGGTGGCTCACGCCTGTAATCCCAGCACTTTGGGAGGATGAGGCGGGCCAATCACCTGAGGTCAGGAGTTCGAGACCAGCCTGGCCAACATGGCCAAACGCTCTCTCTACTAAAAATACAAAAATTAGCCAGGAGTGGTGGCAGGCGCCTGTAGTCCCAGCTACTCAGGAGGCTGACACAGGAGAATCACTTGAACCTGGGAGGTAGAGGCTGCAGTGAGCCAAGATAGTGCCACTGCACTCCAGCCTAGGTGACAGAGTGAGACTCTGTCTAAAAAAAAAAAGAGAAGTGTTTGGGTTTTTGTTGTTGTTGTTGTTTGTTGTTGTTTTGAGACAGAGTTTCACTTTTGTTGCCCAGACTGCAGTACAATGTTGTGATCTTGGCTCACCGCAACCTCTGCCTCTCAGGTTCAAGCAATTCTCCTGCCTCAGCCTCCTGAGTAGCTGGGATTACAGGCATGCGCCACCATGCCCAGCTTTTGTATTTTTAGTAGAGACGGGGTTTCTCCATGTTGGTCAGGCTGATTGTGAACTCCCGACCTCAGGTGATCCACCCGCCTCGGCCTCCCAAAGTGCTGGGATTACAGGCGTGAGCCCTGATGCCCAGCTTGTGTTTGGGATCTTTATTTAGAAGTTTGGTATGTTTGGCCGGATACGGTGGCTCACGCCTGTAATTCCAGCACTTTGGGAGGCCAAGGCGGGTGGATCACGAGGTCAGGAGATCAAGACCATCCTGGCTAACATGGTGAAACCCCGTCTCTACTAAAAATACAAAAATGAGCCGGGTGTGGTGGCGGGCGCCTGTAGTCCCAGCTACTCAGGAGGCTGAGGCAGGAGAATGGTGTGAACCCGGGAGGTGGAGCTTGCAGTGAGCCGAGATTGCGCCACTGCACTCCAGCCTGGGCGACAGAGCGAGACTTCGTCTCAAAAAAAAGTTTGGTGATGTTTTTGTGATTAGAAATTTTGTGTAGAACTATAGTAAAATTGGTTTTGTTATACTTCATTTCACTTAAAAGTTGAAGTTTCCAAGAGCCTATCAATGACCTTAAGTGAGAACTTACTGTATGTGTTTGTTCAGAAGAAATACAGGGAGGATAAGCCAGAAACTAAAGACAAAGGTTACCGTTAAAGGTTGAATTGCATCCCTCTCAAAATGATATGTTGAAGTCCTAACTCCCCGTACCTCAGAATGTGACCTTATTTGGAAATGGACTGATTTGCCAATGTAATCAGTTAAAATGAGGTCATACTAGAGTAGGGTAGGCCCTGAATCCAGTATGACTGCAGTTCATATAAGAAGAGAGCCATATCCCAGCACTTTGGGAGGCCAAGGCGGGTGCATTGCTTGAGCCCAGGAGTTTGAGACCAGCCTGGGCAGCATGGCAAACCCCTTCTCTACAAAAAAAAAAAAAAAAAAAAATTAGCTGGGCATGATGTGAAAACCTATAGTCCCAGCTACTTGAGGGGATGAGTCGGGAAGATGATTTAAGCCTGGGAGGTCGAGGCTACAGTGGCAATGAGCTATGATCATGCCACTCCACTCCACCCTGGGCAACAGAGCAAGACCCTGTCTCAAAAAAAAAAAAAAAAAATCAGGACTAGGGGAGTCCAAAGTAGCATAAAATAATAAAAACTTAATTGAATTGCAAATAACTTCACTGAAAGGAGTAAGGAAGAAATAACCTAAATAACTTTGCAAAGCGGTATTTTGATTGGATAATATAAGGCCAAAGACACACTATATAAATACTGTACTCTAGTTAATAAGTAATTCTGAAATGACTGTAGGTATATACCAATACAGAATAAATAAGTAAATATACTGTAGATATTGAAAGCCACATTTCTCAAGGTTCCAGAAGGGTTACCAGTAAGAAAAAGGGGAAAGGCTAGAAGGAGCTCTATGGTGTTGAATTAGATTTGCAGGAATAACGATGAAATTGTGGTTTGTAATATATATAAAGATACATACATACATACATACATACACACATACACACATACATCTATTATTCTCCAGTAAAAGGAACCGGGTCTCTTTGGAAAAAATGGTTTAATCCAGGGCTGGGGCAGGAAAAATTAAAGATGAGCCTGGAATCTCTTGTGGTTACAGAGTGTAAGGAAGTGCTCTAAAACTAATAAAGGAACATCAAAAGGACACAGGCGCCAACCTGAAGGAGCTCCTGATAGAGAAAGCTGGAACAAATTGAGCAAGAAAATAAATAATGACAGTATTAAGTTTTGACCCATAGAATAAAATAAATATGCATGAGTCCATACTGATATAAACAAATAATTGAATAAATAAATACATGGAATCCCAGCACTTTGAGAGGCTAGGAATTCAATGCTGCAGTGAGGTATGAAAGCGCCACTGCACTCCAGCCTGGGCGACAGAGCAAGACTCTGTTTCTGAAAAAAATGAAAAATTAAAAATACTATATATAGGTTCGATTACTCTTCCTTGCAGAAGAATTCCAATTAATGTGAGAAGAACAAGGAATTGAAAAGCATGATTAGGCAAACAAGATCCACTGATGGATGCTAAAGTGGCCAAAAGTGAGGAGAAAATAGGACATGAGCATATTCTCAGTGCATCTCTCCAAAGATATTAATTGCCAAGAAAAATAGTAACTTTATGGTGGAGAAACACTGTAGACACCATCTTAACCAAGTGATCAAGGTTAACTTCAGCAAGAATAAGCCATTTTGACGTCATACACCACCCGACCCTGATAGGAGGCACTGCGAAGGCCACGGCATCGCTTGTGGCCTTCTTACCAAAAATGCATAACCTCAATCTAATAATGAGAAAACAGCAGAAAAACCCAAATTGAGACACAGTCTACAAAATAACTTACTCTTCAAAAGTGTCAAAGTCATGGAAGACCAGAAAAGACTGAATAACTGTCCCAGATTGGAGTTGACTTAAAGATACATGACTGCTAAATGAATTATGGGTTCCTGGGTTGAATTCTAGAACAGAAAAAGCATGATAAGGGGAAAAAAAAAAAAAAAAAAAAAAAAAAGAAAACTGGTGAAATTCAGAGAGGGTCTTAAAGTTTTGTTAATAGTAGTGTATCAATGTTAATTTCCTGGTTTCCATCATTGAAGTATGATTATGTAAAATGGTAACATAAAGGACATCTAGATGAAAGGCATATAGGAAATCTTTGTACTGTTTTTTGCAACTTTTCTTTCAATCTAAGATTATTGCAAAATGTAAAGAAAATAATGTAGTTTGAAATTTTTACCAATACAACTATTCTACCCTCGAAGTTTTATTTTTCTGATCCTAACTATAAACAATATTTTTGATTTTTGCCTCTGTTTCTTTGTTTTTGTTTTTGTTTTTCTTTTGAGATGAATCTCGCTCTGTTGCCCAGGCTAGAGTGCTGTGGCACAGTCTTGACTCACTGCAACCTCTGCCTCCTGGGTTCAAGTGACTCTCCTGCCTCAGCCTCCTGAGTAGCTGGGATTACAAGCCTGCACCACCACACCTGGCTAATTTTTTTTTTGAGATGGAGTCTCACTCTGTTGCCCAGACTGGAGTGCAGTGGTGCAATCTCGGCTCACGGCAAGCTCCACCTCCCGGGTTCACGCCTTTCTCCTGCCTGAGCCTCCTGAGTAGCTGGGACTACAGGCACCCGCTGCCTCGCCCGGCTAATTTTTTGTATTTTTAGTACAGATGGGATTTCACCGTATTAGCCAGGATGGTCTCGATCTCCTGACCTCGTGATCCACCCGCCTCGGCCTCCCAAAGAGCTGGGATTACAGGCGTGAACCACCACGCCTGGCCGTGCCTCTATTTCTTGATTTATAAATTTTATACATTACTATTTACTTCCTACTATAATAGATGATTTAGCTCAGTTGTTTTCTTAACTGCGTAAGCCCTCAAGTTTCAGTTTCTCACTTGACCTGATTTTGTTTTTTTTGAAACAGAGTCTCACTCTGTTGCCCAGGCTAGAGTGCAGTGGCACAATCTCGGCTCACTGCAGCCTCTGCTGCCTAAGTTCAAGCGAGTCTCCTGCCTCAGCCTGCTGAGTAGCTGGGACTACAGGCGCCTACCACCATGCCCAACAAATTTTTGTATTTTCCGTAAAGATGGGGTTTCACCATGTTGGCCAAACTGGTCTTGAACTCCTGACCGCAAGTGATCCTCTGACCTCAGCCTCCCAAACTGCTGGGATTGCAGGCATGAGCCACCGTACCTGGCCTCTGTTGACCATTTTTATCACTTTAAAGACAATACTTTCATCTCTTCTTCCATCTCCCATAGATAATATTTCTTGCTTTCCTATCAGAACCCCCACTTTTTCTCCTCCAGCTGGTCTCCTCTCCTTTCCTTCCCTAATCCTGTTTGTCTAAATTTACTTATGTATTTTGAAGATTTATAATGGTTACATTTTGTTCTGAAAACATAACTTAGTCTTCTTTGTATTGGTTATTGGTTAAGCCCAACAGCTGAATATCAGTAAGCCACAATCATTATTATGACCAGGCAAATATTGGTCCCTGCTGATTCAAACAGTATATGCACTATAATTGAAGTTTGTTGTTGTTGTTGTTTTATATATATACTTTAAGTTCTAGGGTACATGTGCACAACGTGCAGGTTTGTTACATATGTATACATGTGCCATGTTGGTGTACTGCACCCATTAACTCGTCATTTACATTAGGTATGGGTATATCTCTTAATGCTATCCCTCCCCCCTCCCCCCTTTCCCCCATCCCCTGGCAGGCCCTGGTGTGTGATGTTCCCCACCCTGTGTCCAAGTGTTCTCATTGTTCAATTCCCACCTATGACTGAGAACATGTGGTGTTCGGTTTTCTGTCCTTGCGATAGTTTGCTCAGAATGATGGTTTACAGCTTCATCCATGTCCCTACAAAGGACATGAACTCCTCCTTTTTTATGGCTCCATAGTATTCCATGGTGTATATGTGCCCCATTTTCTTAATCCGGTCTATCATTGATGGACATTTGGGTTGGTTCCAAGTCTTTGCTATTGTGAATAGTGTCACAATAAACATACATGTGCATGTGTCTTTATAGCAGCATGATTTATAATCCTTTGGGTACATGCCCAGTAATGGGATGGCTGGGTCAAACGGTATTTCTAGTTCTTGATCCTTGAGGAATCGCCACACTGTCTTCCACAATGGTTGAACTAGTTTCCCGTCCCACCAACAGTGTAAAAGCGTTCCTATTTCTCCACATCCCCTCCAGCACCTGTTGTTTCCTGACTTTTTAATGATCGCCATTCTAACTGGTATGAGATGGTATCTCATTGTGGTTTTGATTTGCATTTCTCTGATGACCAGTGATGATGAGCATTTTTCATGTGTCTATTGGCTGCATAAATGTCTTCTTTTGAGAAGTGTCTGTTCATATTTTTTGCCCTCTTTTTGATGGTGTTGTTTGATTTTTTCTTGTAAATTTGTTTAAGTTCTTTGTAGATTCTGGATATTAGCCCTTTGTCAGATGGGTAGATTGTAAAAATTTTCTCCCATTCTGTAGGTTGCCTGTTCACTCTGATGGTCGTTTCTTTTGCTGTGCAGAAGCTCTTTAGTTTAATTAGATTCCATTTGTCAATATTGGCTTTTGTTGCCATTGCTTTTGATGTTTTAGTCATGAAGTCCTTGCCCATGCCTATGTCCTGAATGGTATTGCCTAGGTTTTCTTCTAGCGTTTTTATGCTTTTAGGTCTAACATTTAAGCCTTTAATCCATCTTGAATTAATTTTTGTATAAGGTGTAAGGAAGGGATTCAGTTTCAGTTTTCTACATATGGCTAGCCAGTTTTCCCAGCACCATTTATTAAATAGGGAACCCTTTCCCCATTTCTTGTTTTTGTCAGGTTTGTCAAAGTTCAGATGGTTGTAGACGTGTAGTGTTATTTTCAAGGGCTCTATTCTGTTCCACTGGTCTATATCTCTGTTTTGGTACCAGTACCATGCTGTTTTGGTTACTGTAGCCTTGTAGTATAGTTTGAAGTCAGGAAGTGTGATGCCTCCAGCTTTGTTCTTTTGCCTTAGGATTGTCTTGGCAATGTGGGCTCTTTTTTGGTTCCATATGAACTTTAAAGTAGTTTTTTCCAATTCTGTGAAGAAAGTAATTGGTAGCTTGATGGCAATGGCATTGAATCTATAAATTACCTGGGCAGTATGGTCATTTTCACGATATTGATTCTTCCTATCCATGAGCATGGAATGTTCTTCCATTTGTTTGTGTCCTCTTATTTTGCTGAGCAGTGGTTTGCAGTTTTCCTTGAAGAGGTCCTTCATTCACATCCCTTGTAAGTTGGATTCCTAGGTATTTTATTATCTTTGAATCAATTGTGAATGGCAGTTCACTTATGATTTGGCTCTCTGTCTGTTATTGGTGTATAGGAATGTTTGTGATTTTTGCACGTTGATTTTGTATCCTGAGATTTTGCTGAAGTTGCTTGTCAGCTTAAGGAGATTTTGGGCTGAGATGATGGGGTTTTCTAAATATACAATCATGTCATCTGCAAACAGGGACAATTTGACTTCCTCTTTTCCTAATTGAATACCCTTTATTTCTTTCTCCTGCCTGATTGCCCTGGCCAGAACTTCCACCACTATGTTGAATAGGAGTGGTGAGACAGAGCATCCCTGTCTTGTGCCCATTTTCAAAGGGAATGCTTCCAGTTTTTGCCTGTTTAGTATGATATTGACTGTGGGTTTGTCATAAATAGCTCTTATTATTTTGAGATACATCCCATCAATACTTAGTTTATTGAGGGTTTTTAGCATGAAGGGCTGTTGAATTTTGTCAAAGGCCTTTTCTGCATCTATTGAGATAATCGTGTGGTTTTTGTCTTTGGTTCTGTTTATATGCTGGATTACGTTTATTGATTTGCATATGTTGAACCAGCCTTGCATCCCAGGCTGCCTCAATTTCAGAACCTGTTATTGGTCTGTTCGGGGATTCAACTTCTTCCTGGTTTAGTCTTGGGAGAGTGTATGTGTCCAGGAATTTATCCATTTCTTCTAGATTTTCTAGTTTATTTGCATACAGGTATTTATAGTATTCTCTGATGGTAGTTTGTATTTCTGTGGGATCGGTGGTGATATCCCCTTTATCATTTTGTATTGCATCTATTTGATTCTTCTCTGTTTTTGTTTTGTTTTGTTTTGTTTTTTGAGATGGAGTTTCGCCCTTGTTGCCCAGGTTGGAGTGCAATGGCGTGATCTCAGCTCACTGCAGCCTCCACCTTCCAGGTTCAAGCAATTCTCCTGCTTCTGCCTCCCAAGTAGCTGGAATTACTGGTATGAGCTACCATACCTGGCTAATTTTGTATTTTTAGTAGAGATGGGGATTCACCATATTGGTCAGCTTGGTCTTGAACTCCTGACCTCAGGTGATCCACCTGCCTCAGCCTCCCAAAGTGCTGGGATTACAATCGTAAGCCATCACACCTGGCCTATAATTGAAGTTTTACCTTTTGTTTAGCTTTCTGTTTTTTTTTCTGGAATTTCTCATTTGCTTTCCTTTCTGTTTATTCCACCAATTGCCTTTTTTTATGTTCTCAATTATATCCAGATTCTTCATAACTTAGGTATTATGTGTCCACTTTCCCTGGAGATCTCTTTCTTGGAATTCCTGTCTTCCTGCCCCAGTTTGGACTACTTGCTGAAGGGATCTCTGGGATACCTTGACTACTCTCCTACATTGGATCCGTTATTGCTTAGATCTTAATTTTTTCCTGATTTTGCTTTTCATGTTTCTAGAGCATATCTGAAAGCAAATTCCTAAGAAAGGGTTTGCACGAAATCATTTGAGTCCTGAAAATATCTTGGCTTTACTGTCATGTTCAAATGATAGTTTTGTTGGGTGTTGATCTCTTGTTGATAATCATTCTCCCTCAGAATTTTGAGGTCTTTCCCACTAACTTCTAGCATTTACGGTTGCTATTGTAATTCTGATTCTTGCCTCTTTGTGGATGTCCTGTTTTATTCTCCTTTGAAATATTTAGGATCTTCCTCATTTTCAGTATTGTGAACTTTCATGCTATACATAGGTATACATCTATTTTCTTGATTTATTGCACTAAGCACTCAGTGGCTCATTTTAATTATGATGTCATTCATTGCCATTGTAATGTCATTCAGCTTTAGAAATTTTTCTTATATTCTTTCCTCCATTATTTCCTGTCTTCCACGTTCACAGTTCTTTGTTTCTGAAACTTAGGAGACTCAAGGCTGAATCTCAACTTCCATTCTCTTGGTTCAGACTCCCGAGTTGCTGGGATTACAGGCGTGCGCCACCACACCCGGCTAACTTTTGTATTTTTAGTAGGAACAGGGTTTCACCATATTAGCCAGGCTGGTCTTGAACTCCTGACCTCAAGTGATCTACCCGCCTCAGCCTCCCAAAGTGCCGGGATTACAGGCGTGAGCCACGGCACCTGGCCCGTATCTTCTATATCTTTACTTTTTCATGTCTTTGTCTTTTTTTTTTTTTTTTATTTCTCTGAGAGATTTCTTTGTCTTTATTTTCTCATATCTCCGTTTAGTTTCTATTTCAGCAATCATACTTTAATTTCTAATTCTTCTGAGTTTTCTTCCTCTTTTATAGCATCCTGTTCTTGTTTTATGGACATGATACCTTCTGAGCATACTACGTACAGGTTGGTGTTTTTGTCTTAAGTTCTCTTCTATTCTCTGAATTATCTTTGTTTTCTAGAAGTCAATTTTTCTTTTTGTTTAACCTTTTCATTTATTTTAACCAACTGTCTGGTAATCCTTGCACTTCTGCTCATGTTTAAGAATGAGGAGTTGCAACCAGGTGCGGTGACTCACACCTGTAATCCCAGCACTTTAGGAGGCCAAGGTGGGTGGATCACCTGAGGTCAGGAGTTTGAGACCAGCCTGACCAACATGGCGAAACCTTGTCTCTACTAAAAATACAAAAAACAGCTGGGTGTGGTGGCACAGGCTTGTAATCCCAGCTACTTGGGAGGCTGAGGCAGGAGAATCACTTGAACCTGGGAGGCCAAGGTTGCAATGAGCTGAGATCACCCCAATCAACTCCAGCTAGGGTGACAGAGTGAGACTCCATCTGAAAAAAAAAAAAAAAAGAGGAGTTGCCGGGTGCACTGGTTCATACCTGTAATCCCAGCACTTTGGGAGGTTGAGGCATGTAGATCACTTGAGGCCAGGAGTTTGAGACCAATCTGATCAACATGGCAAAACCTCATCTCTAGAAAAAGAAATATAAAAATTAGCTGAGCGTGGTGGTGCATGCCTGTAGTCCTTGTTACTTGGGAGGCTGAGGTGGGAGGATCACTTGAACCTGGGAGGTCGAGGATGCAGTGAGCCAAGATTGCACCACCGCATTCCAGTCTGGGCAACAGAGTGAGACCCTATCTCAAAAAAAAAAAAAAAGAATGAGGATTTTAGGAGTGTGAGTAGGAGAAAAGCCTGTCAGCCAGCAGGTGATTGAGCAGGAAGCCAGCTGTACACTGAACATACCCTAAATGCTAGAATCCAGGCAACTCTAGAGCTGCTCAGTTTCATTAGCAGAGAACTTCTAGGTATTTTATTATTCTGAGGGAATAAATCCTGGCTTCCAAGTTTTGTGTATAAGAGAGAAAAGAGATGATGGGATCAATCGGTCTGCTCACCTTCCTCCCACACAGCCTGGCATGGTGGAAGGCTGTGGCCTGGACTCAAGCCCTGGTTGCTTCCTGGGATACCTTGTGTGAGTGACTGCAGTATCACAGGGCCCAGGTTTCCTCCAACTGCAGGTTCCACGGGGACCTCCACCCCCAATCTGAGCAAGGTCAGCTGGTAAAGGCAGCTGCTGAGAGGTGTTCCCTGTGCAGCCATAAGCCTGCGGAGCTGGGCGAGCTCTATAAATAGCAGCGGTGATTACAGAGTAGTACTCCTTTTAGATGCTTGCACTTTATAGCTTTCCATTCAAAACAGGCCCAGCCCAGTGTTTAGTCTCTCTGGGGGGCAGCTGTAAAGGCCACCTTGTTTCACAGCTAAGAAGAAGTTACAAGGCAATTAAAATATTTTTGTCTCTTCTCTCTTTTGATGATTATTCCCATGCAGTGGTGGCCACTAGAGGAGTTGCTGCCTTCCATTACCCACAGGAAAACCCAAGAACACTCATTGGCAGCCTCCAGCCCTGAAGCTGCGCTCGAATTAGAGTTTCAGCCTTAATCCTTGCCTTGCTTTTCAGAGATTTACAAGTAAAAGTCAGAAATAATGGGGTCTTTGAATGGCCGTAACCAGGCAACTGTCATTTACTTTAAAGGAGTGCATTTCCCCTTTAGGAAGATATAATCATAAATACTTCTTTTGCCAGAATAATTATATGCTCTAAATTCTCTGTATTCTCCATCACGATAAATGCACTAATTGCACAAATTATGTTCTAACCACATGGAGATATGTAGATAAAGACAACATTCCACATTTATGGAATTGTAGTAAATAGTAATGATAGTCTTGATCATAAAAATTATATGGAAAGAGTGGCTATCATAATCTTAAAGTTAATCCTGATTTGTATAGCCTCCTCACAGCATTAAACCTCAACGCAACCTCACAGGACAGGCTAGGCAGGGCAGGGGATATCATGCCCAACCCATCACACAGGTGAAGACATACAAGCCTGAGATGTCCTGACACTAGTCAGTAGCCCGTGCTGTATTGGGCTCACGAGACAGTACTCTCGGTGTGGTCCCTCCGCCTGAGCTTGGTGGACAGTGGGCAACAGCCCACACCACAACCCTTGCCCACCTTCCACTCCTCTCTCTGGGCAACCAAGCGACGGAAGCTGGCATCTGGGGGCACTTGTTCTTGCAGTGACTGGCCTGAGCTGGCTGACAAGTGGGAGGAGGGCGAGGAAAAGAGAGAGACCTGGAATATTAAGGATTCTCCAAGTCAGCTGGAACAGATTCTGCAAAAACTCCTCTGTCTTCTCCATAATAACCTGGAGCAATTATGAAAACTATTTTCAGGAAGAAAAATATTAAAATGGAAATGAAGTGCAGTTGTGACTGTAAATCACAGAAGAAAAATGCCACTGCTGTTTATTAGAGTCCAGTGTAGGCGCTCAGCACCATTGTGGTGATGCCAATAGGGCTTACCTCAGAGACCTGAGAGGACCACAGAGGTAATCAGGCCCAGATCACTTGTTTTACAGATGAGAGCCTGAGAGGGGGATGGTTAATCCATTTTCCCCAGGACTAAGATGGCATTAGTAAACAGTCTTCACAGAGCTAGGTACAAAGCACATATCTGTATGCGTTAGGAAAGCTGTAAGTAGTGGAAAGCTGGTTCTACAGGTTCGTGTGTCTTACCTGATAATCCAGGGGTAGGCAGTGCTGGGTCTGGATGTTCCTGGGCCTAAACAGAAATCAGCCCTGCTCCTCACCAGCCAAGCTTCTCAGTAGGCAGGGTAGGGTTCTGGGGACACAGTGTGACCAGAAATAGAGGTTGTATGGTGAGAAGGGAAAACTTGTTGAGGACCTATGGAAGAAACAAAGGCGATTCAGCTTAAAGAAGAGGAGCATAGTAAAACTTGACCACTATAATATAAAACACAATATAGGTCCTGTGTTGCCTAAGAGGTCATAGTTAGGACAAGGGAGCACGTTTGTTGGGTGACAAACGGATTCAACAATGGAATAATTTTAATAATAGGCACTTACTGAAGGTAGATCACCTCTAAAACTAGTGAGTTACCTGGAGGTATTCAAGCTGGGTAAAGAACTGGAAGTGGGGCCAGGCGCAATGGCTCACACCTGTAATCCCAGCACTTTGGGAGGCCAAGGCAGGCAGATCATGAGGTCAAGAAATCGAGACCATCCTGGCTAACACATTGAAAACCTGTCTCTACTAAAAATATGAAAAATTAGCCGGGCGTGGTGGCGGGCACCTGTAGTCCCAGCTACTCGGGAGGCTGAGGCAGGAGAATGGTGTGAACCTAGGAGGTGGAGGGTACAGTGAGCAGAGATCGCACACTGCACTCGAGCCTGGGCAACAGAGCGAGATTCCATATCAAAAAAATAAAAGAAGTGTAAAGAGGGGGTATAGCTCAGAGGTAGAGTGTTGGACTGCAGATCAACAATTGGAAGTGTGTGGCCGGGCGCGGTGGCTCACATCTGTAATCCCAGCACTTTGGGAGGCCAAGGTGGGTGGATCCTGAGATCAGGAGATCGAGACCATCCTGGCTAACATGGTGAAACCTCGTCTCTACTAAAAATACAAAAAAATTAGACAGGCGTGGTGGCAGGTGCCTGTAGTCCCAGCTACTTGGGAGGCTGAGGCAGGAGAATGGCATGAACCCGGGAGGCGGAGCTTGCACTAAGCCCAGATCACACTACTGCATTCGAGCCTGGGTGACAGAGCAAGACTCCGTCTCAAAAAATAAAAATAATTGGAAGTATGTGTGTGTACATGTGCATGCATGTCAGAGAAGGTTACAGTATTGAATAAAGAAATGATTTCCAAATTCCCTTTTGCAACAGTTCATTTAACTAAAACTATCTGTTGAGTTTCTGCTGTGTTCCACATGAGGACCATATTTTCCAAATAAGAAGCTGGTCTGACCTTTATGAAAAAACTAATGGAGAGAACAGGGTGTGGGATAAATGATATTTGCTGATCGACTTCTCAGGAACCACCTGCCTTCTCAGGATGCCATTCCATTGCTCCCTGGGGAACCCCCACTCCACAGAACAGGACCTGTTTTCATTCAGGCTTGAAGGACTCTGGAGCGCCACAACATGGCAGCATTTTTTCCAGACACATTCCGGCCTGAATTTAATATCTGCTGCATGTGGTATCATGTGTCTTAAAGGTAGAGATACCTCTGTTACTTATTAAATATCACTTGTACCTCTCTGATCCTTACTTTTCTTATCTGGAAAATGGGACAAAATATATCTTCCTTGTAGAGTAGTTGTTGTGAGGACGTAGTTAGCTTTGCACAGCGTTCAGCCTTCAGTAAGCATTCAACAGATGTGGGTTCATTTCGCTCCTCAGTCTCAGCTCACAGATTTTGTCATGTCCCTTTTCCAGGCCTCATTTCCTCTAAAATGAAGAGGTTGGACTGGAACCAGCCCTGTGATTTCTCCCAAAACAAAATGGCTGCCATGTTTTTCCCAGCCTTGGTTTGAAGGTCGTTTCTGCCAGGAGGTGGCACCACTGATTCATGTTTCCAGCAGGGAGGTGGGCTGACCATTTGTTAATTTCCCCTTAGCTTTGAAAAGGAGCCTCACTCATAGGTGGGAACTGAACAATGACATCACTTGGACTCGGGAAGGGGAACATCACACATCGGGGCCTATCATGGGGGGGAGGGGGGAGGGGTTGCATTGGGAGCTATACCTGATATAAATGACGAATTGATGGGTGCTGACGAGTTGATGGGTGCAGCACACCAACATGGCACAAGTATACATATGTAACAAACCTGCACGTTATGCACATGTACCCTAGAACTTAAAGTATAATAATAATAATAAAAAAAAAAGGAGCCGCAAAACTCACCTGCTTAGCAGCTGCCTCTAAACTAACTTTTAAAATCCTGGCGTTGATGCTTCTTGAATGTGACTGAATTTTCCACTTTTTTGCTTGCTCCAAGAATATCAGAATTGTCTTCCTCAGTTCTCAGTATTTAGTCCTCAGTATTTAGGGAAGGGGTAAAGAGAGAAATGGGGGGTGGCGAGGGGCCCTTCTCCACTGTGGTCTTTCCCTTTGCTCAGAAGCAAAACTGCAGATATCCAAGAGCATGTGCTGCTGAATTGCACCCACAATCAGCCATTTGCATGCTATTCAGAAGGCACAAATGGCCACTTAGGCTGGAAATTGCCTAATTGCCACACAGAGGGTCACAGATACAATTTTGCAGCCTCAGATCTCTGGCAGCAGCTAGGCTGGAGAGGCCCAGAAAATGTGGTTTTCTAGTCTTCTCGGGTTACTGTGAGCAGGGCAGGAAAAGGACTTAAGGCCAAGAGGGCCAAATTCTTCATTTTACCCAAGGCCAGTCCTGGAGATGAAAAATGAATTTAAGATGAAAATTCCCTAACTGTATCCCACCCTTGGACTTTTCTGAAGAGTTTAGGAAACAGAAGATGTAGGGAGGAAGAGAGGAAGAAAGAGAGAGGAGGAAGATAAAGGAAGGGATAAGGGGAAGGAGAGAGGAAGGAAAAGAAGAAGAGAGGGAGAGGAAAGGAGAGGGGTAGATTACTTGTTGGAAATAGTGAAGAGTCAAATAGATTATTTTGCCATTTCTGTCATAAGAACTAAAATATTTTAAGATTTAAATATAAAACGTGAATGTATTATTTGGTCTTTGCTTCTAGCTTGCTCTCTCTCCTTTACACATGTAAGCACTAAACATTTATTAGTTGTCAGCCTGGATAATTCAGTGGCTAAATCAAATCATCCTGTGGACTGATTCTGACCTTTCCAATGTTAGCTTGTGAAAACTTTCTTCTCTAATGCTAGCCTCAGCAGAATGGTTAAAATGTATCCCTTATGAACAGGAAAAATTACCATGAGATACCATGCAAAATTTTTTTTTAATTGTCCAAAAAAGCCACGGCGATTCCTTGCTGATGGCGAAGGAGGCAGAGCAGGCAGAACATAGTTTCCTCTCTGGTCCCTTGTATTAGAGCTAACCTGATTATTTTAAATTGCTAGAGAAATCAAATCACACACCGTCAAGTCCCATTGATGATGGTGTAGATCTTATTAAGTAAAATCATTTTTCTTCATTACTAACCAACCAAGTGCTTTGTATGTGGCTGTGAAATTTACATTTAAAAACCCATGTCTTTTAAGTCTTTCAAGGTTCACGAGGTGGAACGGGACCAGGGGGTTGTCAAAATGCTAGTTCTGCAGCTTCATTGTGCAGTCTCACTGGAGGTTGTCTTTCCACTGGGTAGGGAGGTCAGGGGTTGCTATATCCCAAAACATTCCCTCCTCCTCTTGCCCCTACCTCATCTGCAGAATGGGAGCAGATGACTGTGGGCAAGAGCATTACCACGGTTTCATCTGTTGTTGCTTATGGAAAGAGGACATCCCTGTGGAGGGTTTGGTTTTCTCCTGGTCTAGTGAGTAAGTTCTACACTAAAATCAGCCAAGCATCTGAGGACACCAACAACAAATGAACTCTATTAGGGAATTCTGTAGTAGCTTATTAAAAATTTTATCAATACCATGCACACTCCTTGCAAAAGGCAGTTCCTTTCTCTTGCTTACTTTAACTTCACCCTTCTGGTGTGCAGTGCCTTTTGTGGCAGCATATGAAAGGTAGAGCCTTTTCAGTTTTGAGAAACAAACTCGGTTGAATTTCTGAGAAACTGGAAGGTGCTTTAGGTCTTGTTTCTTTCTTTGATACTTTCCCCACAGAGTGGAATGAGGATCAGGAAACCAATTCAACAGACTCTTGTAAGGGGTGTAGTGTTTTATGAATGCATTTGGGCCAGGCAAGGTGGTGCATGCCTATAATCCCAGCACTTTGGGAAGCCGAGGCGGGTGGATCACCTGAGGTCAGGAGTTTGAGACCACCTCGGCCAATGTGACAAAACCCTGTCTCTACCTAAAAATACAAAAACTAGCCAGGTGTGGTGGCGCACACCTGTAGTCCCAGCTACTCAGGAGGCTGAGGCAGGAGAATCATTTGAACCTGGGAGGTGGAGGTTACAGTGAGCCAAGATCACATCACTGTACTCCAGCCTGGATGACAGAGTGAGACTCTGTCTCAAAAAATCAATCAATAAATAAAATAAAACACATTCGAAGGGGTCAGAAATGAAATCAACATTTGATTCAATTAATTTATACTATGGAGGAGACATTTAACAATGACATCGGTTGCCTCACTTAATCCTCACTACAGTGTATGAAATAGGTTTTGTTCTCTCATTTCTTAGATGAGGATGCAGGTTCAGAGTACCTTGTCCTGAGTCACAGTTGCTTCTAGGTAATGGAAAGATAATTGAAATCTAGCTCTGTCTGATCCAAACTCCGTTCTGTTTTTTTGTTTTTATTTTTAAATTCCATGTGAGTTGAAGTTGAGTGCTACAGAAATGTAAAATGTTATTAATCATTTCTACAACATCTGCTGTGTGCTAGTCACTGTGTTAAGTTGGGGGTGTGGGTGCTGAATGGGGTAGGTATGAAGAGAGTGACTGCCCACACCTAGAGAAATGAATTGGGAAAACAGGTGCTGGGGATATGCCAAAGGAAGCGACAATGGCATGCAAGCATGATTCATAATGTGGGGCCTGAGGTGAAGAAGGAGCAGGCAGTGTTGTTCCTAGGGTTGGATCTATGCCAGAAGACTGTTGCAGACAAAACTCAGAGCAGCCTGAAAGTAGGGGAAGATAATTCTCCCTGTCTCATGCTGCACTACTCAAAACTTTGTGAAAAGTTCAGGTAAACATTGGCTGAGAAGATTGCAAAACATTGCGATGTAGACCAGCTGGAGTGAGTTTTACACCCAGTGAATGTTTCCTTGGCCACATTCCCTCCAAGCAGTAGAGTTCTCAAGAGCATGTCTTTGGCAGTGGGACCTGGCTTCACATCTCAGTTTCCACCTACTTGCTATGTGACCTTGCACCTCAGTGTCCTTATCTAACAATAATGCTGCATAGGGTTATTGTAAGGATGGAATAAGGTCACTTACAGGATGTGTAGAGCACAATGCTGGTATGATTTAAACATTATACACGTATGTCCTCTAGGATTTTACATTCTTACTTATCCGTTCCCCCACTGGCATTTTCAAACTATCTCTGACTTCCTCCCTTCAGCCTGAAACTATGTCCTGGTCTCTCTCACTTTCTTTTTATTTTTTTGAGACAGAGTTTCACTCTTGTTGCTCAGGCTTGAGTGCAATGGCACAATCTTAGCTCACTGCAACCTCTGCCTCCTGGGTTCAAGCAGTTCTACCTCAGCCTCTCAAGTAGCTGGGATTACAGGCATGCGCCACCACACCTGGCTAGTTTTGTATTTTTTGTAGAGACGAGGTTTCACCATGTAGGCCAGGCTGATCTCTAACTCCTGATGGTCTCTCTTACTTTAAAAAACAAACAAAAACTCCCCTCAACCTATTTGTGGAGCCACCCTCCTCATGGAACTTCCAATCCTCTTGAAAGAGGATTCATAGGCTGCCAATTCCGAAGAGTAGGGACCATGTCTGTGTTGTATATTTCAGTATCTCCAATGCCTAGCCTAGTGCCTGGCATAAACATAGTTGGCATTCAATTATTTGTTGAATAAACGACTGTCTCCATTTCCTCATCATACTTTCCCAATGTATGTCCTTGCAGTCTGGCTTCTGCTCTTACCACTCTTTCAAAATTTCATTCCCAAACAACCTCTAACTTGATCACCAAAGCTCAAGGTTGTTTCTACATCCTCTTCTCTCAGAATTCTACATAGTCAATATAGTTCTTTAAAACAGGATTCCAGTATGCAGTATTTGGTAAATTCAAATGTACTCCAAGGGACATAGACAAGGCTAGGTTCTCCAGTTGCTTAGTTATCTGCTCAGTTAGCAGTATCCTTTGAAGTCTTTTGGGGTCACCTCTCTTTGATGGGGGTGAGTGGCATAAGACAGTGAACATCCTGGGAGGCACCTTCCCTGATCTCGACAGCTGGAAACAATCTCTCCCTCCTCTGACATGCTTTACTAAGCTTTGTCTATGCTTCTCTAATGGAACTATTTCTTCCCACTTCAAGTAATGGTTAATTCTAACCCTGTCTGTGTGACACCTAACCCACCCTGTGTATGCCCTTTGAGGGCAGGAAGCAGGCTTTTCCTCATCCTTCTCTTCTTGCACAGCCTCTGGCACATACAAAAGGCCTACAAAAGGACCAACTGAAAGAGCTAATAGTGGAAAGAAGAAAAGACCTTGAGTAGTTACGGAGTTCCTGCCCACAGAGAGTTTTAGAGCAGCCTCTCTCATTCATGTTAAAATTGGTAAAGTCCAGCAATGGACTAGCCCTGGCCTGGATAAAGTAGGAAGGATAAAACAGAGACTAACCCTGGGAGCACAGTCCTTACTTGTAGTCCAACTGGGAAAACCAGGTGTGCATGCAAAAAAGTTCAGCAGCAATTCAAATATGCAAGAAAAAAATGCAAGAAATATCATGAGCAACATGTAAGGAACAAACACCTATTCAAATTAATATTCATTAGGCAGTATTACAACTATTTGCCAGCAGTGCATTATAGGAATGAAAGGAGCAAAATCCCTCAGGTTGCAGGGTTGAGGGGTGGTTTCAAAAAGGGGCTAAAAAGTATGCTGAATACTGTTGATTCTTTGCTTTAATTTGCTAGAGAACTAGGTAGGTATGTCCTTGCCCTAAATTCAGTCTACAGACTGCAGGCACTGGGCACAGCCCTCTTTAAAGCTCAGATGTTTCCAATGCAATAGAGTGATTAAGAGTCTTGCTCCAGGTCAGTAAGACCTGGGTTTGAGTCCTGACTCTATCTCTGTGATTTTGGCAGATCACCCTGATGCAAGAGGTGGGTTCCCATGGAATTGGGCAGCTGCACCCCTGTGGCTCTACAGGATACAGCCTCCCTCCCAGCTGCTTTCACAGGCTGGCCCTGAGTGTCTGTGGCTTTTCCAGGTTCACGGTGCAAGCTGTCAGTGGATCTACTATTCTGGGGTCTGGTGGATGGTGGCCCACTTCTCACGGCCCCACTAGACAGTGGCACAGTAGAGACTCTACATGGTGGCTCCGACCCTACCTTTCTCTTCCATGCTGCCTTAGCAGAGGTTCTCCATGAGGGCCCCACCCCTGCAGCAAACTTCTGCCTGGGCATCCATGCATTTCCATACATCTTCTGAATTCTAGGCAGAGGTTCCCAAACCCCAGTTCTTGACTTCTATGCACTCACAGACTCAACATCACATGGAAGCTGCCAAGGCTTGGGGCTTGCACACTCTGAAGCTACAGACCGAGCTCTAAGTTGGCCCCTTTCAGCCATAGCTGGAGCAGCTGGGACACAGGGCACCAAGTCCCTAGACTGCACACAGCACAGCGACCCTCGGCCCAGGCCACAAAACCATTTTCTCCTAGTCCTCCAGGCTTGTGATGGGAAGGGCTGCTGTTAAGACCTCTGACATGCCCTGGAGACATTTTCTCCATTATACTGGGAATTAACATTTGGCTCCTCGTTACTTATGCAAATTTCTTCTGCCAGCTTGAATTTCTCCTCAAAAAACGAGATTTTCTTTTCTATCACATTATCAGGCTGCCAATTTTCTGAACTTTTATGCTCTGCTTCCCTTATAAAACCGAATGCCTTTAACAGCATCCGTGTCACATCTTGAATGCTTTGCTGCTTAGAAATTTCTTCTGCTGGCCGGGCATAGTGGCTCACGCCTGTAATCCCAGCACTTTGGGAGGCCAAGGTAGGTGGATCATCTGAGGTCAGGAGTTCAGGACCAGCCTGACCATCAAGGTGAAACCCTATCTCTACTAAAAATATAAAAATTAGCCAGCCATGGTGGCAGGTGCCTGTAGTCCCAGCTACTCAGGAGGCTGAAATAGGAGAATTGCTTGAACCTGAGAGGCAGAGGTTGCAGTGAGCCAAGATCATGCCACTGCACTCCAGCCTAGGTGACAGAGCAAGACTCCATCTCAAAAAAAAAAAAAAAAAAAAAAAAAAAGTATGGGTGCAGTGGCTCACGCCTGTAATCACAGCACTTTGGGAGGCCAAGGCAGGCAGATCACCTGAGATTGGGAGTTCAAGACCAGCCTGACCAACATGGAGAAACCCCGTCACTACTAAAAATAAAAAATTAGCTAAGTGTGGTGGCACATGCCCATAATCCCAGCTACTCGGGAGGCTGAGGTAGGAGAATCCCTTGAACTCGAGAGGTGGAGGTTGTAGTGAGCCAAGATCACGCCATTGCACTTCAGCCTGGGCAACAACAGTGAAACTCTGTCTCAAAAAAAAAAAAAAAAAAAGAAAAGAAAGAAATTTCTTCTGACAGATACCCTAAATCATCTCTCTCAAGTTCAAAGTTCTACAAATCTCTAGGGCAGGGGCAAAATGCCACCAGTTTATTTGCTAAAACATAACAAGAGTCATCTTTGTTCCAGTTCCCAAAAAGTTCCTCATCTCCATCTGAGACTACTTCAGCCTGGACCTTATTGTCCGTATTGCTATCAGGCTTTTGGTCTTCAAAGCCATTCAACAAGTCTCTAGGAAATTCCAAACTTTCCCACATTTTCCTGTCTTCTTCTGAGCCCTCTGAACTGTTCCAACCTCTGCCTCTTACCCAGTTCCAAAGTTGCTTCCATATTTTTAGGTATCTTTTCAGCAATGCCCCACTCTACTGGTACTAATTTACTGTATTAGTTTGTTTTCATGCTGCTAATAAAGACATAGCTGAGACTGGGCAATTTACAAAAGAAAGAGGTTTATTGCACTTACAGTTCCACATGGCTGGGGAGGCCTCACAGTCACGGTGGAAGGTGAAAGGCACATCTCACATGGTGGCAAGAGAGAGAAAGAGAGCCAAGTGAAATGGGTTTCCCCTTATCAAACCATCAGATCTCATGAGACTCATTCACTATCATGAGAACAGCACAAGAAAGACCCACCCCCATAATTCAGTCATCTCCTACCAGGTTCTTCCCACAACATGTGGGGATTGTGGGAGTTACCATTCAAGATGAGATTTGGGTGGGGGCACAGCCAAACTATAACAAACCCCAAACCCAAATTTCAGCACTGGGGAAGAGAAATTATGGCCTGGCATGATGCCTCATGCCTGTAGTCCCAACACTGTGGGAGGATCACTTGAGGCCAGGAGTTTGAGACCTACCTGGACAACATAATAAGACCCTGTCTATATATTTAAAAAAAAAAAATTAGCTGGGCATGGTGGCACATGCCTGTAATCCCAGCTATTCAAGAGGCTAAGGCAGGAGGATTGCTTGAGCTCAGGAGTTCAAGGTTGCAGTGAACTATGATCACACCACTGCACTCCAGCCTGGGCAACAGAGTGAGACCCTGTCCCTAATTAATAAATAAAAAGAAAAATCATAATCCTACCTCTCAGGTATTGTACAAATATTTATTAATCACCTACTGTGTGTAAGAAACTGTATGTTAGAGATACAGCAGTGAACACAGCAATCATGTTAACTTCCTTCATGAAACATGAAGAATGAGATATATGCAAACTGCTAAGCATAGTGCTTGGTACACAGCAGTTTCTCCAAAAATAGTGATCATGGTTATTCCAAACATCTGATGAGGCTGAGTTCTCACTAACCAGGCTCAATTTAATTTCCAGCTACTTTGGGATGCCTTCCCTGCCCTTACTGCAGGCACTGCATCGTTTGCTATAGTCAGGAAACTATTCCCTATGTCCACAATAGGTGCCAAATCACAAGTTGTCTTATGATTTTATTGCCTCACAGCTTAATTGGGCCTGTGTGAGCCTGGGGAAGTGGAGCCCTCATGAAAAGGGAGGAGGAAGGTGGTCTAGCTCAGCACTGCCTGGGAAAGACTAGGAAGACGGCCAGGTCTCAGCTGGCCCCAGACTGAATGGGACACTGGGGCTCCTTTCTAAATAAACCCAAACTCTAAGCTCACCGTGGCCTGGGTTTGCCCCCAGCAGCCGCAGTAGTGGTCTGACTCCACACCAGGCTTTGGGAGGGGGATGAGGGATACCCAGCAGTGTCAGGCTGGCCAGTGGTCTGTGGACAAGTGGTCTTTGGTCTAACAGCTGCCATCCTGGAGTAAAATGACTTCAGTCCACTGTATAATATTTTCTCAAGGTCTAAATGCTGTGGTGCTGCTTTACCACAGAAAATATTTCCAAAATGTCATCAGAACAAATGCTAATTGTAGTTAAAGCCTCTCCAGCAGTGTGACTCTACAGCTGGGCTCGGAAGGAGGCAAGGGTGCCCCACCTGCTACTTCCTGGGCTGCGCTTGGCTAATTTAAACACTCATCACCCACTGAGGGTGAGGTTTGTGCTGCTGCTTCTCTCCAGGCTGCTCTTCCAAACACTCCACTCCCTCTGCTTCCTGCAATGAGGCTGGGTGATCAGAAAAATAAACCGGGATTGCTATGCTCCTTTGTCATCTGATTTCCTTTTGGGTCACTCCACGTTTATCTGAGGCAATGTTCAGATAACAGGCCAGGTGATCTGAACTGTTATCCTATTACTTTCAAGTTAGGGGTGTTTCATTCTATATTCCATTGCTTGGCTCTCAAGTCTTGGTCTGGTTTTTCACAATAGGCCATGCTTAGTTGTGGCCAAATAGGGTGTTATGATCTGAATGGGTCCCCAAAAATGTATGTGTTGAAACTTAATGACCAATGTAAGAATGTTAAGAGGTGGGGTGTTTAGGAGGTGATTAAGCATGAGGCAGGAGCCCTCCTGCATGAGATTAGGGCCCTTATAAAAGGGCTTGAGAGAGTGGGTTTGTTTCCTTCCAGCTTATAAAAGGGCTTGAGAGAGTGGGTTTGTTTCCTTCCAGCTCTTCTGCGCTGTGAGGCCACAGCAGCAAGGTACTACCTTGAAAGCGCAGAACAGGCCCTCACCAGACACTAAACCCGCTGTTGCCTTAATCTTGGACTTCCCAGCCCCCAGAACTATAAGAAAATAAATTTCTGTTCTTTATAAATGACGCAGTCTGTGGTATTTTAAGACATTAGGCATCGTTGGTTATACATATTTTTTAAATTCAGGTTAATTAAAATTTGGCCCAGAACTGTGATTCAGGGTATTCCAGGACATCAACACAAACATGTTAAGAAGTGCCTGAAATCAAGAATGTCGCTACC